>NC_052147.1:267848088-268148088 GCF_902713615.1 Scyliorhinus canicula
CCCCCCCCCCTCCCCGGCACTCGTTCTCACCCCCTTCCTGCCGCCGCCCCGGCACTCATCATTCCCCCCGGCACTCGCTCTCACCCCCCTCCCCGGTACTCACCCCCCCCTCCTCGGCACTCGTTCTCACCCCCCCCCTCCCCGGCACTCGTTCTCACCCCCCCTCTCCGGCACTCGTTCTCACCCCCCCCTCCCCGGCACTCGTTCTCACCTTCCCCCCCCCCCCCCCCCGGCACTCATCCCCCCCCCCCTCCCCAGCACTCGTTCTCACCCCCCCTCCCCGGCACTCGTGCTCTCACCCTCCCCGGCACTCACCCCAGTCCCCCCTCACAGAGCCCTCCACCCACCACCCCCGCACATCCCCGCCCCCCCACATCCCGCTCCCCCACACACACAGACTGTGGCCACGCCGTCCCTTCTCCTGCGGCCACCCCCCACGCCGTGACCTCCAAGGCGGGCGGCGCGATCGACGCCTCGCCGACCTTTCAGCGTTTGAAGACTTTGGGAGACAGCGGGGGCGGAATTCATGCCGGCCTCCGCCGATTCTACGGCCCGGCAGGGGGGGGTCGGAGAATCCAGCACATTATGTTGCTTCCAGCTGCTATTTTCTCCTTTTGTATGTTATCTGGGCTAATGCATGAAGAACGATCACATCAACAAATGACCGGTGGCCGTGTAATTGGCCTTTGCATGAGTCAGCGGTTTCAGGAGCCGAGGGCAAAGAGATCAGAAGCACCATAACAATTGATTATAGAAGTTGGAGAAATAACCTGTGCGACTATTCAACGCTGACCATGGTTCCTTTGGGAACAATGTAATGTCTGTTTCTAAACATTCTGATTGTGAAACACTTAAAGATGAACCTCTCTGGAAGAACAGACGTTTCAAAAAATATTCATTTATGGGATATGGGCATCGCTGGGTAGGCCAGCATTGATTGGCCATCCTCAGTTACCCTTGAGAAGGTGGTGGTGAGCATTAAACCACCGCAATTCCCTGTGGTATAGGTTCAGCCGCGGTGCTCCAGGAGGGAGGGAGTTGGCCCAGCAACAGTGAAGCAGTGATACGGTTCCAAGTCAGGATGGCGAGTAACTTGGAAGGGAACATGCAAATGGTGGCATTCACATGCATTTGCTGCCTTTATCCTTCTATACTTTTCAGCCATTTTCACAACTTTATTTGATTATGTGCAGTAAGAAGTCTTACAAAACCAGGTTAAAGTCCAACATGTTTGTTTCAAACACTAGCTTTCAGAGCACTGCTCCTTCCTCAGGTGAATGGTTATGTGAACCATGATAAACTGAACAAAAATTAATATATATTTTGTTTAAATTTAGGGTACCCAATTCATTTTTTCCAATTAAGGGGCAATTTAGTGTGGCCAACCCACCAACTTGCACATCTTTGGGTTGTGGGGGCGAAACCCACACAAACACGGGGAAAATGTGCAAACTCCACATGGACAGTGACCCAGAGCAGTGATCGAACCTGGGACCTCAGCGCCATGAGACTGTAGTGCTAACCACTGCGCCACCAAGCTGCCCCTACAAAAAGTAATAATGAAAGAATAATGACTATTTTGTTGTCTCACCAATACAGTTTCTGAATGTTAAAGAGCAACAAATCAGTCATTCACAAACACTGAGCAGCATCTGTTAGTATATATGAAATGGAATGCTGCGCAGGTTTAATTAAATGGCAATTTCTGTTTATCTGGAAACTATAACGTGATTAATCAAATGATGAGTGCTATTTACTTCCAAGGACATTGGCTAAATTGATGTTTAGCTGTTGTTTTGTACTTGAGTAAGGGCTGCGAACATAAATGCAATGAAATGTTTCAAATGCGCACTTTAAAAAAATATTTTCAAGCCGTCTCTTTTCTTCTTGTCATTAACTAATGACCGTGTCTTTCTTTATTTGGGCAGCACAGTAGCACAAGTGGATAGCACTGTGGCTTCACAGCGCCAGGGTCCCAGGTTCGATTCCCTGCTGGGTCACTGTCTGTGAGGAGTCTGCACGTTCTCTCCATGTGCGCGTGGGTTTTCTCCGGGTGCTCCGGTTTCCTCCCAGAGTCCAAAGATGTGCAGGTTAGGTGGATTGGCCATGATAAATTGCCCTTAGTGACCAAAAAAGATTAGGAGCGGTTATCGGGTTACTGGGATAGGGTGGAAGTGAGGGCTTAATGTGGGTCGGTGCAGATTCGATGGGCTGAATGGCTTCCTTCTGCACTGTATGTTCTATGTTGATGTTATTTACAGGCTGTTACTTTCACGAGACTTTTTAAAGAAGGATAAACTTTGCCAAAGGTCCAAGGCTCATAGAGCAGAATGCCACCACAGGCAAAAAACATAACAGCCAATTTGGATCATGTTTTTCATTATAAGAATGTTTCCTTCAAACGTTCATGAAAGCTTTGGATTTGAGCTCCTTAATTTTTTGCATACACTGCACAATAACTTAGAATGGCAGGTGCATTGAACTTTGATCACCATTTAATTGTCAATAAAACTTGCTGATTGTCACTGATGTGGGGAAGAAAGGGTTAATAAAATGAATGGGAGTTATAAAATGAGTTATATTCATGAAAGATGTCTCTCTTGCAGTATTTTTTCCACCACAACACTTGCTTACACATCTGGTATTCTTTTTCTATATCTACAAGAGATTAAGTTAATGTAGCTGATAAGCATGAGCTGTTTTCTATTTATCTAGCATGCTTGGCTGTAAGAATTTGATAGTACATGTTTACGAGAGGCACATAAAGGCCATGAGAGTACAAAACAGGCATGGGTATATGGCCAGCTGAATCTGTACTGTGTATAAATGTATATTATTGTAACTGCTATTTTGAGTGGTTCTGCAGCTTGAATCTCTTGGATTTGGATTTGGGTTTATTGTCACGTTATAGATTCATGGAATTTACAGTGCAGAAGGAGGCCATTCGGCCCATCGGATCTGCACCGGCCCTTGGAAAGAGCACCCCATTTAAGCCCACATTTCCAACCTATCCCCATAACCCAGAAACCCCATCTAACCTTTTTGGATGCCAAGGGCAATTTTAGAATGGCCAATCCACCTAAGAAGCACTACTTTGGACTGTGGGAGGAAACGAGAGCACCTGGAGAAAACCCATGCTGAGACGGGGAGAACGTGCCGACTCCGCACAGACAGTGACCCAAGGCGGGAATCGAACCGGGACCCTGGAGCTGTGAAGCAACTGTGCTAACCACTGTGCTACCATGCCACCCATGTGTACTGAGATACAATGAAAAGTATTGTTCTGTGTACAGTCTCGGCTGATGGTTCCATACATGAAAAAAACCCTTGGGCCATACATAAATACACAATTTAAATACATAGACATGGACAGTGAGTGAAGCTTAAGGACTAGTCAGTAGAGAAAGCGTAGAGAGAGTAGTTCAGTCCATAAGATGTTAATTCAGATGGTAACAGCAGGGAAGAAGCTCCATTTGAATTGTGTCATGTGAGAGTACCTTTAAGAAATGGGTGTTTATCAATGGATGTGTATATAAATATCTGTAGTGAGAGTACCTTTAAGAAGTGGATGTTTACTACTGCAGTGATGTCAGACAGTGGGTGGAGCTGGGCTGTCTGTCAACTTTTTACCTTTGTTTTAGCTGTTTGCTGCAGCTAGTGTTTTAGTTTTGTTTTCAGTATTGGAGCTGAAGCCAGACAGAGCAGGTGTACTGTTGATCTCTCTGCCATGAAAAGACTATCTCCTGATCATTTGGTGAATTCCGAATTATAAAGGCTCTCAGTAGTGAATGTAAACCTAATGTGCTTCTTTTAAAAGGGGTTTCTTAAGTCTTCTGGATGTTAAAAGGACAGCTTATGGATTGCTTAGTGTTGTATTCTTTGGGTTGCATTTGAATTAATGGTTGCTAAGTTGTTCACTGTATGTTTTAAAAAAAGTTTACTTGAGTTAATAGAATAAAAATTGTTTTGCTTTAAAAAACACTTTTCCATTTCTGCTGTACCACCCCTGTAGAGTGGGCCGGGTGCTCCCCATACCACAATCTATTAAACGTTGTGGGTCAGGTGAACTCCATGATACACTTTGGGGTTCTCTGAACCCTGGCCCATAACAATTGTTAGTGCTGTGAGAGAGAGAGAGCAGAGAGTCGCCGCACTTCGATGCCATCTTGATTCATTTTCCCTGCATGCCTGTAATAAAGAATACCTTTCCTGATGAAATCTAGAATCCAATTGCCTTATGTCCGACAACAGGCATTTATCTAAGATACACTCCATAAAAAGCGTCTGCCAATTAAGTTTTCATAGAATTATAGAATTTACAGTGCAGAAGGAAGCCATTCGGCCCATCGAGTCTGCACTGGCTCTTGGAAAGAGCACCCTACCCAAGGTCAACACCCCCACCCTATCTCCATAATCCAGTAAACCCACCCAACACTAAGGGCAATTTTGGACACTAAGGGCAATTTATCATGGCCAATCCACCTAACCTGCACATCTTTGGACTGTGGGAGGAAACTGGAACACCCGGAGGAAACCCACGCACAGACGGGGAGGATGTGCAGACTCCGCACTGACAGTGACCCAAGCCGGAATCGAACCCGAGACCCATGTTGTTGTGAAGCAATTGTGCTAACCACAATACTACCATGCTGTCCTATCTGGTCACAGATATTAAGTTGGAACAGCATGAAAGCACCCTGAGGCTGGGAATATCTGCTCCCATTTGCGGCGGGTGGATTTGGCAGCGTGAGCGGAAAATATCGCGAGAAGGCCTTAGATGCATTTCCTGGTTCCCTCTCCCTGTCAGTGGTGGGCTACATTTCCTGCTGTCCCACCTCGGGAACATCATTGTAACACATTAGCCTTTCATTATCGAGACTATATGCCAGAATCATACCCTCGTGTCAAATAAACCACGACAGTGGTGTGATATTGGAATAGCACGGGGTATGACTGGCTTCGAAAGGGGGGCATTTGGTGAGCAGATTCCAAGGGGAGCTTGGAGATGAGTGCATTACAGCTGCACGGCATGGCTCTGCACCTTTAGGGTTGAGCTGTATGGGGAGGGGAGAAGGAAGGAGTGGTGGGCGGTAGATCAGAGGATGGTCTGAACAGCAAAGTATTTTGGGATGCCTTATGGTTGGAAAGTCACAGGCCTCTTTTTAAAGACTGAACAGAGGGAAGGGAAGCATCGGGCACAGGCTACAGTGCAGTGGGATTGGGGAGGAAGGGGAGTCAACATGGACTGAAGGTTCAACACAATCACAGGGGGTTATGGAGACAGGATGCAGACAAGGGCAAGGTTAATGAAAAAACAAGTCAATAATCAGTCCCTCATTGGCAGCTGAGACCATTTACCCCAAACTCATTTCATATAGTTGGAGGTAAATTAGGCAGGCAATTGTGCCCACTCAAGAAGCACTTATGTGTTTGATGTCAACGATTGCTGCTCAACATTTAACTCTTGGCACGTGGTCTCCCAAGTTCAATGACTACAATGGCATGTACCATTGCCTGATTGGGCAAGCGCCAATATCCCCTTAGAAAGGTGGCCATGGCATACTACCTAAGGATAGCCCTCCTAATCCTTGACTTTCTGCTGAGGTGTCTATTGTCAGGTGTCCCCCATGGGCCAAGCTGATCGCAAGACCTTGGAGTGAAGATTAGGACAATGCCTGCACCTGAGATGGGAGTTCAGGATGCAGTAGAGCAGCCAAAGGTGTTACCAGTCGATCATGTGTTGTGAACAGAGGTGGTGTGTGGTCTTGTACAGCCAGCATGTGAACGAAGGACTGGGCATCAATGCTGGAGTCAGGATATAAGTCAAAGGGCTTTGAGAGGCAGCTGCAGATGATGAATGGACACAGAGTGGTCCTTAGCAGACAAGGGACTGTCTGTCTTAACAGGGGACTGGTAGGTTTCTGGAGGTGTCGCAAAGGCAATTGGCCCTTGTCACAGGGTACCCAATCAGGAGGAAGCCCCCCTCCCCCCCCCCTCCCCCCCCCCCCCCCCCCCCCCCCCCCGAAAGTCTACAAAGTGGATGGCAAGTTTTCTGAGAAATCTTCTCGTGTGGTGAAGTATCCATCCGTTATCCAATGTATTTTACCAGCAGCAGCTACATTTGGGCCTCAACTGGCTTAAGGGTGAGCAGGTCCCCGGTGGCCAACCATTCCATGACTGGTAAAATAGCAGTGGAGGGAGGAAAGCGAGGGCACGTCACCCTTCACGATCACCCTGATTTTACCCTGCTCAAACTCTGAGCTGGTTCCCGAGAGATAGAACATAGAACATTCGGCCCTCGATGTTGTGCCGAGCAATGATCACCCTACTCAAACCCACGTAGCCACCCTATACCCGTAACCCAACAACCCCCCCTTAACCTTACTTTTTAGGACACTACGGGCAATTTAGCATGGCCAATCCACCTAACCCGCACATCTTTGTACTGTGGGAGGAAACCGGAGCACCCGGAGGAAACCCACGCACACACGGGGAGGACGTGCAGACTCCGCACAGACAGTGACCCAGCCGGGAATCGAACCTGGGACCCTGGAGCTGTGAAGCATTTATGCTAACCACCATGCTACCGTGCTGCCCCACGGATGTGGCGGATGGCGCATAAACTACCAGCCATAGAATCAGGGAGTCATTATGGCGCAGAGGAAGGTATCAGGAAAGTAAAGAAGGTTTTAAGGGATTAATGTTTGCATTTTTAAATATTAGAAATAAGGTGATAGCACCAATCAATTCGGATGAATCACTCAGCATTCTGCTCTGCTCCAATCGTCAAACAGTTCATTGATTTAACACCGATGCGGAGAAGAACACTGGGCTCACCATGCTCTTCTCCACTGAACAAAGGGAAAACGCATGTTCTTACACAGTTACTCAGCCCAACCCAGCTGGACATAATCCAATCATAACGGTTATTGATTACATACATCCTGCCTAAATCCAATGAAATTAGTAATTTTAAGCATGATGGGCAGCACGGTAGCATTGTGGATAGCACAATTGCTTCACAGCTCCAGGGTCCCAGGCTCGATTCCAGCTTCGGTCACCGTCTGTGCGGAGTCTGCACATTCTCCCCGTGTGTGCGTGGGTTTCCTCCGGGTGCTCCGGTTTCCTCCCACAGTCCAAAGATGTGCAGGTTAGGTGGATTGGCCATGATAAATTGCCCTTAGTGTCCAAAATTGCCCTTAGTGTTGGGTGGGTTTACTGGATTATGGAGATAGGGTGGAGGTGTTGACCTTGGGTAGGGTGCTCTTTCCAAGAGCTGGTGCAGACTCGATGGGCCGAATGGCCTCCTTCTGCACTGTAAATTCTATAATTCTATGAAAACTTAATTGACAGACGCTTTTTATGGAGTGTATCTTAGATAAAGGCCTGTTGTCAGACATAAGGCAATTGGATTCTAGATTTCATCAGGAAAGGGGTTCTTTATTACAGGCATGCAGGGAAAATGAATCAAGATGGCATCGAAGTGCGGCGACTCTCTGCTCTCCCTCTCTCACAGCACTAACAATTGTTATGGGCCAGGGTTCAGAGAACCCCAAAGTGTATCATGGAGTTCACCTGACCCACAACGTTTAATAGATTGTGGTTATGGGGAGCACCTGGCCCACTCTACAGGGGTGGTACAGCAGAAATGGAAAAGTGTTTTTTAAAGCAAAACAATTTTTATTCTATTAACTCAAGTAAACCTTTTTTAAAACATACAGTGAACAACTTAGCAACCATTAATTCAAATGCAACCCAAAGAATGCCAACCTCGCTAAATTCCTCCGCACCGCCACGGGGCGGGGGTCCCGGCGTAGCGGAGTGGCGACAACCACTCCGTCGTCGGGCCTCCCCAAAGGTGCGGAATTCTCCTTACATTGAGGGGCTAAGCCCGCGCCGGAGTGGTTGGCACCACACCGACTGGCGCCAAAACCGGTGCCAACTGCCTTTGATACCCGCTGCCCGGCATCGGGGCTGACCGAAAGGCCTTCGCCGGTTCGCGCATGCGCCAGTGCGTCAGCTGCCGCTGACGTCACCACCGGCGCATGCGCGCTGGGGGATACTCTTCCGCCTCTGCCATGGTGGAGGCCGTGGCGGCAGCAGAAGAAAAGGAGTCCCCCCACGGTACTGGTCCGCCCGCCGATCGGTGGGCCCCGATCGCGGGCCTGGCCACCGTGGGGGCACCACCTCTGGGGTCCGATCGCCCCGCGAGCCCCCCAGGACCCCGGGGGCCCGCCCGCGCCGCCGATCCCGCTGCCACCAGAGGTGGTTCAAACCACGGTTCAAACCCTGCGGGGGGTTGGAGAATTTTGCCCATGATGTTTACTGGATGCCTCATCAGCTGTCCTTGGGTCTTCCTTGCATATCACAGAGCTCAGGATCCTCTTATCTTGTCCTTCCTCCCTTGCTAGCATTATGTCTTAATTATTGTATACTGCAACTGAGAGTCTGCCTGATAAGGGAGACCCTGTTGAGCGAGTTAAATGTCTGTGAATTAATGCAGGAATGTTAGTCAGGCTCCATTATTCCTTACATTTGGTTGCAAGTCCATTTTGATTAACATATTTCTTCATTATGTATGCTTTATAGTTGCTTTAGCCATTTCTCACTTTAACAAAGGTATAGTTTTAAGTAGGTTTAACTTTGTGTTTCTGTGGAAGGAAAGGTAGACCTTTGGTTAGATTCCTGCTGGACAAAGTTGTTTGTGTTGGGGTTTTTGTTTAAATTCAAACTTTGCTTCTATTGTGCTTAGAGAGGGAACGGTGTGAATAGTAAATAAAATCTGGCAAAAGCATGACGTTGTTGCTTGAAACCGGGAATCCCTTCAAGGTCGAAAGGCTTTTCAGCTTAATTTTGGCTGAATTAATTCGCAGTTGGCGATAGAACACCGGGAATTGAACATCTTTCAACTCTGTCAGTAGGGCGGCATAATTCACAGCGCCAGGAACCCGGGTTCAATTCCGGCCTTGTCTGTGAGTAGTCTGCACGTTCTCCCCACGTCTGCGTGGGTTTCCTCCGGGATCTCCGGTTTCCTCCCACAGTCCAAAGATGTGCGTGTTAGGTGGATTGGCCATGAAAAATTGTCTTTTAGAGTCTAGATAAGTGCAGGTTATGTTATGGGGTTACGGGGATAGAGAGGAGTGGGCATGAGTGGAGTGCTCATTTGAAAGGTCGGTGCAGACTAGATGGGCCAAATGGCGTCCTTTTGCACTGTCGGGATTGTGCAAATGTATGATAATTCTATGATTCTAAGAAATTTGGACAGGACAAGGAGGCTGCAAAAAAGACAGACTTCCCAAAGAACTAGATAAAGTCAACCAGGGAATTGGGACAGAATGAATGTCTTCGGAAGCCTGAAGTTAAGATAATAGAGACCAAGAGACTGAACAAGATAATGGTCAGGAGAATTCAAAGGAAAAGCAGATAAAGTGTTCTGAGTTAAAGAGGCAGCTGCAGTAACGAGATTTAAAGAGGGAAAGCAGAATTCTTGGTGAATCAAAAGTTTGGTGCCATCTGAACACAGTATGAGAATCGATAGTTAAAGCATTTGTGAAGAGTTTGTGCAACAATCAAAGCAAAGAAATCGTGAAGTGGGTGATGTGAAACCTGGATGCTGGACTCCTTGTTAAAAGTGGAGTGGAAGCTTTGTTTGAAAGAGTAGTTTGGAAATCCTGGAGTGGATGTTTTTAATGCAAACAGCTGAGGGAAGGTATTGTTTAAAAGAAGATTTGAAAGTATGTCTTTTTGAAAGAGGGATTTGAAATCGCTCGTGTGGAAGCTGGAGTGCAGTGAGATGAGGCGGCTATATGGAGTTAAAGCACACGGTACTGTGGGTGATCTTTTGAGATCGACAGAAAGCTTGTTAGCGGACAGGAAGCAGAGAGTTGGAATAAATGGATCTTTTTCTGATTGGCAGGTAGTGACCAGTGGGGTACCGCAGGGATCTGTGCTAGGACCATAATTGTTCACATGAATGATTTTGGCGCGAGAACTAAATTTGCAGATCATACAAAGTTGGGTGAGTGGGCACATGCATGGCAGATACAGTATAATGTGGATAAATGTGAGGTTGTGGCTAGTGCAGACTTGAGAGATGAACAGACACTTCCAAAACTGATGAAGGTTCAACTCAATTTTATTAACTAACTTCTAACTAACTAACACACGATGACTGTGGGTCTAAATGATGCTAACTTAAACTAGAGACCTAAGCCTTGTCCGAACAAGTTGATTCTCTCAGCACGTGGTGTGAGTCTGTGCTGGGCTGGATGAGTTCTTGTTCCACTGAGAGGCAGCACCCAGAATGAGCGGGAACCGTGGTGCCCTCTGCCTTTATAGTGTATGTATTCTAACTGGTGATTGGCTGCGGTGTTTGTACATGTTGATTGGTCCCTGTGTGTGTCCATCAGTATGAGTCTGCACCATGATATACTGGCGTATATTATGACAGACACATGCATGGCAGATGCAGTATAATGTGGATAAATGTGAGGTTATCCTCATCGGTAGCAAAAATAGGGAGGCAGATTATTATTTGAATGGATGTAAATTGAGAGCTGGATACTCAGCGAGACCTTGGTGTCCTAGTTCATCAGTCACTGAAAGTAAATGCACAGGTACAGCAGGCAGTAAAGAAGGCAAATGGTATGTTGACCTTCATAGCGAGAGGATTTGAGTATAGGAATAGAGATGTTTTTCTGCAATTGCACAGGGCTTAGTGAGCCACCTGCAGTATTGTGTGAAGTTTCGGTATCCTTAACTGAGGAAGGATGTTCTTGGTTTGGAGGGCGTGCAGCGAAGGTTTACCAGGCTGATTCCTGGGATGGCGGGACTGCCATATGAGGAGAAACTAAATCAGTTAGGATTATTTTCATTGGAGTTTAAAAGAGTGAGAGGGGATCCCATAGAAACTTACATAACATAGAAAGTAGTTGAGGCCAAAGTATGCGATTTTAAGGAGAACTTTGATATAGCTCTTGGAACTAAAGGGATCAATGGGCTTAGGGGTAAGGCGGGATCAGGGTATTGAAATTGATGATCAGCCATGATCATAATGAACGGCGGATCAGGCTTGAAGGGCCGAATGGCCTCCTTCTACGTCTAGTTTCTTTGTATGTGTCTATGTATATGTATAAGAATAATCTGGGGGATCTTTGAGGGGAAATCCACAGACATTCATTTTGGTTCAGAGTGAGTATATGTCTTACAATAGCCAATGTGTGTGTTTAAAGGGACTGTGTGACTGAGACCATTATAGCCTAAGATATACTTTGTTAACCTTAAAATCTGTGTATATGATGCACAATCAATTGCACAAAGACTAAGGTTGGGTACACCTGTGGCTTTATTGCAGTCGGATGCGTGGCCTCCTGCTGCAGCTGGCGAAATGGCAGACCAATGGAGGACACGTATATTTATACAGCTCCTACTGGGCGAAGCCGGCCGCAGGGGCTACCGGCGAACCTGTAGTACAGGTCCTAACTTACATCCCCTAATACAGGTGTACAGTGGTTCACCACATCCCCTGTTAAAAATGAGTCAGGCGGGGGTGGTGTGGAACTATATACACCATTGAGAATTATGTACAGTGTCTTAGGAAAGAAGAGGGGGAGAAAAAAAATGTCCATTTTGACGGTCCGGTGCCCGTTAGAAGTTCAGTCGATTCGCAGGGAGCGACGTAACGGTGGCGGCGATGTCGGTGCTGGCGGTGCTGGTGTCACCGATGTCGGTGCTGGCGGTGCTGTCAGATGACTCCGGGAGCGTGCCAAAATCTTCTTCGTCCTCTTGCGTGGGCAGGGGAAGGAGGGATGGGCCTGGTGGGGTCAATGTTCGGACTGCCGGGGGAGGGGAGGGTGGCGCATGGGTGGGGGAGTGTGTTTGATTGGAACCTGACGGTGCCAGGTTCCTGAGGGAGACAGTACCTTGGCGGCCGTCGGGGAACTCCATGTAGGCATATTGGGCGTTGGTGTGGAGCAAGTGTACCCTGTCCACCAACGGGTCCGACTTGTGGGGTCGGACGTGCCTACGGAGCAGGACCGGTCCTGGAACAGCGAGCCAAGTTGGGAGCGACACCCCGGATGTGGACTTCCTGGGGAAGGTTAAAAAGACGTTCATGGGGTGTGTTATTCGTAGTGGTGCACAGTAGTGACCAGATGGAGTGTAGTGCATCAGGGAGGACCTCCTGCCAGCGGGAGGCTGGGAGGTTTCTGGACCGTAGGGCCAGCTGGACGGCCCTCCATATTGTCCCGTTCTCCCTCTCTACCTGCCCGTTTCCTAGGGGGTTATAGCTGGTCGTCCTGCTGGAGGTGATACCCCTGCTGAGCAGGAACTGACGCAACTTATCACTCATGAATGAGGATCCCCTGTCACTGTGGATGTAGGCCGGGAAACCGAACACAGCGAAGATTGTGTTGAGGGCCTCGATGACGGTGGCAGACGTCACATCAGGCATGGCATGGCGAAGGGGAATCTGGAGTACTCATCGACCACACTGAGAATATACGTGTTGCGGTCGGTGGAGGGGAGGGGCCCTTTGAAATCCACGCTGAGACGTTCGAAGGGGCGGGAGGCCTTCACCAGGTGTGCATGGTCTGGCCGGTAGAAGTGCGACTTGCACTCCGCACAGACCTGGCAGTCCCTGGTGGCTGTCCGTACTTCCTCGACGGAAGGTTGCAAGCCTTGACGAGGTGGAACAGTCGTGTGACCCCCGGGTGACAAAGGCTGTGGTATAGGGCCCGGAGTTGGTCTACTTGTGCGCTGGCACATGTACCTCGGGAGAGGGCGTCTGGGGGCTCTTTGAATTTGCCGGGGCGATACAAAATCTCGTAATTATAGGTGGAGAGCTCGATTCTCCACCGCAAGATTTTATCGTTTTTGATCTTGCCCCGCTGTGTGTTATTGAACATGAAGGCTACCAACCATTGGTCAGTGAGGAGAGTGAATCTCCTGCCAGCCAGGTAATGCATCCAATGCCACACAGCTTCAACGATGGCCTGGGCCTCTTTTTCGATGGATGAGTGCCGAATTTCTGAGGCATGAAGGGTGCGGGAAAAGAATGCCACGGGTCTACCTGCCTGATTTAGAGTGGCAGCAAAGGCGACATCTGAAGCGTCGCTTTCTACTTGGAAGGGCAGTGTTTCGTCTACTGCATGCATCCCGGCCTTGGCTATGTTGGCTCTGATACGGGCGAAAGCCTGTTGTGCCTCTGCCGTGAGGGGAAATTGGGTGGACTGTATGAGGGGGCGGGCCTTGTCCGCATAGTTTGGGACCCACTGAGCATAGTAGGGAAAGAACCCCTGGCAGCGTTTCAGGGCCTTGGGGCGGTGGGGGAGTGGAAGCTCCATGAGGGGGCACATGTGGTCGGGATCGGGCCCCAGAAGTCCGTTCTGGACTACGTAGCCGAGGATGGCTAAGCAGGTCGTGCTGAACACACACTTTTCTTTATTATACGTAAGGTTGAGGAGAGTGGCGGTGCGGAGGAATTTAGCGAGGTTGGTGTCGTGGTCCTGCTGATCATGGCCGCAGATGGTGACATTATCTAAGTACGGAAACGTGGCCCGCAAAACGTACCGATCGACCATTCGGTCCATCTCCCTTTGGAAGACAGAGACCCCGTTAGTGACGCCAAAGGGAACCCTAAGAAAATGATAGAGCCGACCGTCCGCCTCGAAGGCAGTGTAGGGACGGTCTGATTTACGGATGGGGAGCTGGTGGTAGGTGGATTTCAGGTCAATTGTTGAGAAGACCCAGTACTGCGCAATCTGATTGACCATATCAGATATGCGTGGGAGGGGGTACGCGTCGAGCTGCGTGTACCGATTGATGGTCTGGCTGTAGTCCACGACCATTCTGTGTTTCTCCCCAGTTTTAACTACTACCACCTGGGCTCTCCAGGGGCTGTTGCTGGCCTCGATGATATCCTCCCGAAGCAGCCTCTGCACCTCGGACCAGATGAAGGCCTTGTCCTGGGCGCTGTACCATCTGCTCCTGGTGGCAATGGGTTTGCAATCGGAAGTTAGGTTGGCAAAGAGGGAGGGGGGGTCAACCTTGAGGGTCGCGAGGCCGCAAACGGTGAGTGGAGGTAGGGGCCCGCCGAATTTGAGGGTGAGGCTCCGGAGATTGCACTGAAAATCCAGGCCCAGTAATAGTGCAGCACAGAGATTAGGAAGGATGTAGAGATGGAAACCACTGAATTCTATGCCCTGGACTGTGAGATTGACCGTGCAGAACCCTCGGATCGGGACAGAATGGGATCCGGAGGCCAGGGAGATCCATTGATTGGCGGGGTGGAGCAGCGCCTTACCTTATCCGGGTGTATGAAGTTTTCGGTGCTCCCAGAGGTTGCGTGGCCGTTGATTTTCACCGTTGTCGAAGCAGTGGCCAGGATGTGTGGACGAGCCTGGTCCAGCGTCATCGAGGCGAGCTGCGGGTGTTCATCAGAGTTTTCAGACGGAGAGCGTTGCCGGCCCAAGTCGTGGGATGTCGTTGGTGTCCCCGCCCTTTGGGGAAGACAAGATGGCGGCATCCGGAGGTCCTGCGGGAAACAAGATAGCGGCGCCCATGGGTCGTATGTTAGCGGAGATGGACAAGATGGCGGAGCCCATGGGTCGTACGTGGACTGAGGTGAAGAAGATGGCGGCGCCCACTGGCCGAATGTGGCCCCGGGAGGAGAACATGGTGGCGCCCACTGTGCGTTTGGCGGGGGGGAGGGGGCGATACCGATGACTGTGCGGGCCTGGCACAATGCGGCGAAGTGGCCCTTTTTGTTACAAGACTTGCAAGTGGCAGCGTGGGCCGGGCAGCGTTGGTGGGGGTGCTTCTGTTGGCCACAGAAATAGCAGCGGGGACCCCCGGGGTGCGCGAACTGGCGTGTGGCGCAGGCATATTGGCGAGGCAGGACCCCAGCTGGGGGGGGGGGGTCGTTTGCGGGGTCCAAGAGGGATAGGAGGGGTGAGCCGCGCGGCGTGAGGGGTAGGCCTGAACATTACGGGAGGCTACCATCATGGAGACCACTAATATGTTTGTCTTCCCTCAGTTGAGCGTGGTCCCTTCCAGCTGTCGTTGTCGGATGAGGTCCAACCCAATCCCCATTACGAACGCATCGCGCATAAGGAGATTAGAATGTTCGGTGGCCGTAACAGCCTGACAGTCACAGTCCCGGACGAGTAGGATTAGGGCCCGCCAGAAGTCTTCGATGGACTCACCATGGAGTTGAGAGCGAATGGCGAGTATGTGCCTGGCGAAGAGCGTGTTCGCTTTCAGCACGTAGTTCTCTTTTAGGCGTGCCATGGCTTCCACGTAAGTTGGGACATCCTGGATCAACGGAAACAAGCTTGAGCTCAACCTGGAATACAGGACCTGTATCTTCTGAGCCTCTGTCGGTATGGGGTTCGCTGTGTTGATATAAGCCTCGAAGCAAGCTAGCCAGTGATTAAAGTCCTTTCTGGCGTCAGGCGAGTGCGGATCCAGCTGCAGGCGATCTGGTTTGATTCTGATATCAATCTTGTTGAAAATTTGACTGCAATAAATTGATGCACGATCAATTGCACAAAGACTAAGGTTGGGTACAACTGTGGCTTTATTACAGTCAGATGCGTGACCTCCTACTGCAGCTGGCGATATGGCTGATCAGGAGGAGGCCACGCATATTTATACAGCTCCTAGTGGGCAGAGCCAGCTGGCAGGGGCTACCGGCGAACCTGTAGTACAGGTCCTACCTTACATCCCCTAATACAGGTGTACAGTGGTTCACCACAGTATATTTGTGAAGTGAAGGCAGGAGTAAAGGAGTATTGCAGTATTTTTTTCAAACTTTTTTGCCCAGGACCCATTTATACACCTGCCAACCTCCACGGCCCATACCGCCAGACCGTCATGACCTGCCCAGCCTGAAATTTACGACTCACCATTTTTGCATCCCTTTAATGTGACGTCTGAGCCTGCTTGGTCCTCACGACCTCACTTACTTTGTCATTCAATGTTATATTTCTGCTGAGGACTTCAGCTGATGAGTTAAGATCTCACTGAAGATAGTTCAACCTCTCATGCAGAGTTCCTAAGGTGTCGATAAATGATAATAGTTTTGACAACCTACAGTCTTGAGTAGCTTATTTAGGGGCAAACCCCAAAGAACCCCTTCTAGACCCTGAACGCAAGACAAAACATGGTGTAATGGCCAGCAAATAAAAGACCCAGAAAAACTCCAATGAAAGAATACAGACCTGGCAATGAAATGAAATGAAATGAAAATCGCTTATTTTCACAAGTAGGCTTCAAATGAAGTTACTGTGAAAAGCCCCTAGTCGACACATTCCGGCGCCTGTTCGGGGAGGCTGGTACGGGAATCAAACAGTGCTGCTGGCCTGCCTTGGTCTGCTTTCAAAGCCAGCGATTTAGCCCTGTGCTAAACCAGCTAAACAAGCCTCCAGATCTTTGAAAGAAGGATGAAAGGAGCGAATTGATGATTCAGGATTGATGATTGATGATTAGGTGGGGTTCCTGAGATAGGGTGCAGGTGTGGTCTTAAGTGGTGTACTCTTCCTAAGGACTGGTGCAGACTCGATGGGCCGAATGGCCTCCTTCTGCACTATAAATTCTATACGATCTATATGTTCTAAATGACTCAACTAAAAGGTTGGAGTATTGCAGGCACAGCCAGATGCAAGTCCTTGTACTTGTACCATTAGCTACTGGCAACAAGAGATAATGGAAGGAGTGTGAAATCTTTCTAGATGTCCTTGGAGTTTAGGATATTAATTTCCAAAATTGAAGCTCATTCAGCTTACTTTATGGCTATAAAATGGAACAACAAGTTCCAATATTTAAAACCGTGCGCTCAAAGTGCCACTGGCTTTGATGGTCAATGATACAACATCCACATTATCATGTTGCACTGAAGCTACACTTATTTCTAACAGCAGCTCGAAGCACAAATGGAAAGCTGACCACAAACGTTCATGAGCCACACTTTATTCCCGGAGATCAAGAGCGATTGATCTTGACCTACATTGTGATGGGTCCTGGTTCGGCTCATTTGGGAGGTGTAGCAGAGCCTAAAATTGGGGCTGAGATCTTTGAAACCACAGGTGACTTGTCCGTGAGAAACTATGAAATGACAAATGTGCAGCCCAGGCGGAAACATATTGAAGTTTCAACCTATTACCCGAGTGATGAGGAGCAGGAAAGAATTCCTATACAGCTAGACAATCGTAAATTGATAGCACGGTGATACCACTTCAGATGTGGCTGACATCTGGCTGCATTATGTTTGTGCTTTGTCAAGGTTTAAAGGATACCCTCTGTGTAATAGATCTGTAGAATATGCTTCAGGACAATAATCCATTATACTTTCAGTAAGGTGAAAGAAAATAATCTATCAACGTTCTTAACATATAATCCCAAGTGGTGTCCTGTTCCATCATTTCCATTCCAAAAAAATGTTTGTGTTACAGGCTGGGAATTGTGCATGCTGTAAATGGGACAACAGTGCTAATGGCGGGGGGGGGGGGGGGGGGGGGGGTGATGTGTTGGGCAGGCTGGGTCTATGTGGACTGCGTTTGATGCAGTGTAGCGAGAGACAGACTTCCAAAACTTGATGAGATGAAACACGATTTTATTTAACATCTAAACTATTATACATGTTCAACTGTGGCTTGACACGATGCTGACTTGACTGGAGACCTGAGGCTAACCTGACCAGACTAACTGACTACCACATGGTGTTTGCACTGGCTAATGCTCACGAGCTCTGACTGTCTCAGAGGCTGTGTCCCGAGAGAGCGGGAAAACTGGTGCCCTCTGGCTTTATAGTGGTCGTGTCCTGTCTGGTGATTGGCTGCTGTGTTTTGTGTGCTGACTGGTCATCCTGTGTGTCAATCACTGCCTGTCTGCACTCCATCAAATACATAGGTGTATATTATGACGGGGGGAGGGGGGGGGGGGGACAATGGTGGGCACAGGAATGGACAGAGGTGCAGACGGAGGTTTAAAATGGAACCACTGAAGGTTGATAATCATCTAACAACAACCTCAGGGGCTTGCTATGATTTTCCAAGGATCTCATTACTTTTCTCAGTTCTTGTTCTGTTCACATTGTCTGCTGTATGTCATCTGCACCTGGGGCGCGTGCTCAACGTGATGGAAATGCCTGGAGCCAGTCTGCCCCACTCCCCCCTGGATTTTCCAATGAGTGCTCGCGGATTCTGTCGGAGGCAGTCAGTATCCCATGGGAGATATTGATGCCGCGAGATGGGAGGAGGAAGCCACCACACTTAACAAAGAATGCCTGGGCGGAAGTGGCAGGTCAAGTCAGCGCACGTGGTGTAGTGCGAAGGACCAAGATACAGCGCAGGAAGAGGTTCAATGACCATCTGCGCCCTGCCTGAGTGAGTGCTGAATACGGTTGTAACCGGGGAATGATTTGTTTGTGGGTGGGAGCACTGGTTGGTGCTCATCGATGTGAAATACCGAACGTAAATTGACACATGTTCCTGTGCTTCGGAAGACTACTGTGACTGACATGCATGCAAGTGTGAGCTTTGGCATTGTGAACCTGCATCGTTTGCAGGGAGAGAATGGTATGTTCTGGCATGTAGAGGGGAGAACCTGTATCCTTACAGATGAGGAGTCACAATGCGCAGGAGCGAGGATGGTGGTGGTGTCCCTAATCTTCTGATCTTAGGTCAGGAGGAGGAGCAGGTACTGGAGATGGTGGGTGACTTTGGAGTGAAGTCCACTGTTTGCGGAGAAGCAGGGGTCTCAGTGGAAGGTAAGAGTCCAGCGGATACGGAAGTGATTAGGGGCGCGCATGAGACCCCTACTGATGAGTGTAATTCAATAATCCCTGTTGCTCATCCACTCAAAGGTCTTTGCTTAGCCTGATATCGATTCTGAGAAGCAACCAGACCACGTGCACTTCGTAATGCTGATCAAGACTGACATACTTTCTTCCTCCCTCAGATGGAACACTCTCCAGACCCCAGGAGAGCTCCAAGGACCCTCCCTCGACATCACTGGGGTGGCCTGAAGACAGATGTACCCACATCACATCCTCCCTCTGCATCATGTACCAATGCCGATATACAGGTAGGTATATGCGTTTCGAAGCCGATATCAGTACACACTGGGGAAGGCAGGTCACACATACATTGAGGAGCTGGCGGAGGCAGAGGGTTCCGAGGCTGCTGGCTGTTGAAGGATTGCTGAGGACCCAGGATAATGCTAAGCCTGAGACACATAATGAGTCTCTGGTGTCGTCCATCAGGCGGCAGATGCTGGATGACAAGCGGGTTCCACGTAAATATCTGGTGGTCATCCCCAAGGATCTGCGTGCCATGGTCTCTGTGATAGAGAAGTCCATGTGAAGTTGTGTTGGCCAAGAGCTCTAAATGCGCAGCTTCCTCCACAGAGAGTGTGGTGAGTCTCATGAAGGGGTAGCTTCACAAACTCAATCAAGACTTCCTGGGGTTGTGTTCAGACCTGCAAGCCCACACGATGGCAGTGATTACGCTGCGCGGCTGGGGGCCCATTGCCAGAGGCCTGCCCAGCGATCCTCCGCTCCCAACCGGCTGAGTTCCTGGCGGCGTGGCTCTAATCACCTATTGCCGTTCGGGAACCTTGTGTGGCGGCTGTCGACTCAGTCTACGGCCGCACTGGTTGGGTGGGGGGGATTGGACACCGGGGTTGGGGGGAGGCCTTATGGGCGGCTGGGGCAGATCTTGAGGCAAGCAGCCGATCGGGCGGGGTGTCCCAGTCCGCCACGGCGCTCGGCACGGCCTCTGGATGCGGCGGTGCGCATGCGCGGTCTCAAAACCGGAAGTGCGGGGGCCTTATCCGCAGCTAAAGCTGCATGAATTACTCCGGGTCCCTGCTCACCCCCTGCAGGGCAATGAATCGGCTCAAACTTTCTTCAGGAATCTTCGCAGTGAAACACCAGCGTTTGTACACCGGTGAGGGGCCATTTTGGGAGAATGCAGCCCATGGCCTCTCATCCCAGAATGTCCAACAAGGGGAAACATCCATTCTACTGTTTCGTTCTGTTGCTTCACAGCTCCAGGGTCCCAGGTTCGATTCCCGACTTGGGTCACTGCCTGTGCGGCATCTGCACGTTCTCCCTGTGTCTACGTGGGTTTCCTCCGGGTGCTCCGGTTTCCGCCCACAAGTCCCGAAAGACATGCTTGTTAGGTGAATTGGACACTCTTAATTCTACCTCTGTGTACCCGAACAGGAATGTAGCGACTAGGGGCTTTTCACAGTAACTTCATTGCAGTGTTAATGTAAGCCTACTTGTGACAATAAAGATTATTATTATACATCTACCCTGTCAATACCCTTTAGCATCTTATGTACCTCATTCTCATTCTTCGAAACTCCAGCGAGTATAGCCTAAACTGCTCAATCCCTCTCCATAAAACAATTCCTTCATCTCTGTAATCAATCTAGTGAACCTTCTCTGAACCGTCTCTAATGCATTTCCGTCTTTCCTCAAGTAAGGGGACCAAAACTGTGCGCATACTCCAGATGCAGTGTCATCAATGCCCTGTATGTTGTGATATGCATCACTGTAAATACACAAGGGGTTAATGTAAATACACGTAGACTAGCTAGACGCTAGAGGGAGCACCAGAGACATGGCACACAGACATTCAACCAATAGGCCAGTAAGATAGAACACGACCAATGGGCATTCAAGACACACACAGAGGTGACACTACCATAGGAGGGCATTACACCAACCTATATATAAAGGACACAGCACACATAATCTTCCTCTTTCCAGTGGAGACACTCAGTGAGTACACAGGGTTGATTGAACACATCACACCCACCAAGTGGATTGTAGCAGACTGGTTCGTCAGTCTGAGTAGCTGCAGCAGGATTAACAGGAGAGTCGAATCCAAGTAGGAGAATCGTTAACAGTTTAATAAATGTGTTAAAGCTATCTCCAAGTCTGAACCTTCCTTTGTCAGAGTGCACATCAAGGAAGCAGCTTATGCTACGTCAAGAGGATAACAAAACACTGTACAGCTGCAACAGCACTTTCCTACTTTTATACTCTCTTCCTGGAGAGAATTACTGGAGAGAATTCTTCGAGACAGGATCTAATCCCATTTGGAAGCAAATGGACGGATTAGCGAGAGGCAGCATGGTTTTGTGAAGGGGAGGTTGTGTCTCACTAACTTGATAGAGTATTTTGAGGAGGTCACAAAGATGATTGATGCAGGTAGGGCAGTGGATGTTGTCTATATGGACTTCAGTAAGGCCTTTGACAAGGTCCCTCATGGCAGGCTGGTATAAAAGGTGAAGTCACACGGGATCAGGGGTGAGCTGGCAAGATGGATACAGGACTGGCTTCATCATAGTAGGCAGAGAGTAGCAATGGAAAGGTGCTCTTCTGATTGGAGGGCTGTGAATAATGGTGTTCAGCAGGGATCAGTGCTGGGACCTTTGCTGTTCGTAGTAAATATAAATGATTTGGAAGAGAATGTAACTGGTGTGATTAGTAAGTTTGCAGACGACACAAAGGTTGGTGGAATTGCGGATAACGATGAGGACTGTCAGAGGAAACAGCAGGTTTTGGATCGTCTGGAGACTTGGGCAGAGAGATGGCAGATGGAGTTTAATCCGGTAATGCATTTTGGAAGGTCTATTGCAGGTAGGGAATATACAGTGAATGGTAGAACCCTCAAGAGTATTGACAGTCAGAGAGATCTAGGTGTGCAGGTCCACAGGTCTCTGAAAGGGGCAACACAGGTGAAGAAGGTAGTCAAGAAAGTATATGGGCATGCTTGCCTTCATTGGCCGGGGCATTGAGTATAAAAATTGGCAAGTCATGTTGCAGCTGTATAGAACCTTAGTTAGGCCACACTTGGAGTATAGTGTTCAATTCTGGTCGCCACACTACCAGAAGGATGTGGAGGCTTTAGAGAGGGTGCAGAAGAAATTTACCAGGATGTTGCCTGGTATGGAGGGCATTAGCTATGAGGAGAGGTTGAATAAACTCGGTTTGTTCTCACTGGAACGACGGAGGTTGAAGGATGACCTGATAGAGGTTTACAAAATTATGTGGGGCATAGACAGAGTGGATTGTCAGAGGCTTTTTCCCAGGGTAGAGGGGTCAATTACTAGGGGGCATAGGTTTAAGGTGTGAGGGGCAAGGTTTCGAGGAGATGTACGAAGCAAGTTTTTTACACAGAGGGTAGTGGGTGCCTGGAACTCGCTGCCGGAGAAGGTGGTGGAAGCAGGGACGACAGTGACGTTTAAGGGGCATCTTGACAAATACATGAATAGGATGGGAATGGAGGATTATGGACCTGGAAGTACAGAAGATTTTAGTTTGGACGGGCAGCATGGTCGGCACGGACTTGGAGGGCAGAAGGGCCTGTTCCTGTGCTGTACTTTTCTTTGTTTGTTCTTTGTTCTTGTTCCATTTGCCTTGCTTATTACTTGCTGCACCTGCATACTGCAGCGGCTCCTCCAACCCTCTGCCAGTGACTGTCATATCTGAAGACATCAAGAGAACTGTGCGGAGTGTCCAGACGTACCCAAAACAAGGCCGAGTGACCAGAGGTCATCAAGGCCTTCCGGGCACCAGAGTCAGAGGCCTATCTCAAATCCAGTGCCAGAGAAGGGAAATCACCAAGACATAGCACTTGTGAGCTGAAATTTAAGTCACGACGATCACATAAGAGGGTCTGATGGTAATTTTTGAGTATTCGTCATTGAATTGTACATATATATCTCTTCAATATTAAAATGTGAGATCATCTGCTGTGGCCTGAGGGTACTTCGATGAATTATCATAGAATTTACAGTGCAGAAGGAGGCCATTCGGCCCATCGAGTCTGCACCGGCTCTTGGAAACAGCACCCTATCCAAGGTCAACACCTTCACCCTATCCCATAACCCAGTAACCCCACCCAACACTAAGGGCAATTTTGTACACTAAGGGCAATTTATCATGGCCAATCCACCTAACCTGCACATCTTTGGACTGTGGGAGGAAACCGGAGCACGCGGAAGAAACCCACGCACACACGGGGAGGATGTGCAGACTCCGCACAGACAGTGACCCAAGTAGGAATCGAACCTGGGACCCTGGAGCTGTGAAGCAATTGTGCTATCCACAATGCTACCGTGCTGGGAAGAGGCCTGGGAGTTGTGTGTCACACAGATAATTGGCTGGGAAAAGGACAGACATGGGAGGAGGCTGACAGGACTGCCTCGTTGGCATCGATCAGTAAGGTGACGTTTCCCTTCCCATTTACCTGATTCCTTGCTTTGGGCTCCCAATTTATAATCCTCTGAATCAAGACCTCTCGGGGGCCCCCTCCCTCAATTTGGGATCTTGCTCCTTCGCCTGGGGCTGTTTCGACTTCTCCTCAGACTCACAATTGGAATCACCCTCTGCAACTTCTGATACAGTATCGCTACCTTCGTCCTCCAATGGATTCTCCTACTTGAGAGAGTCACATTGCGCAGGATGCAGCAGATTACTACGTTAACTGAGATGCGTTGGAGGGTATTGAAATGATGCCCTGAGTGTTCAGGCAGTGAAACCTTGGGCGTATTTTCCGAGCCCGCGCCAGCTCGGAGAAGCTCCGGGGGAGGGGGGGGGGCGGTGGTGGTGCGCGATTCCCGCCGTGCCACTCCGAAGCCGGGACTGCGATGCTCCGAACCGGGAAAAAGCTCGCCGACGGGGATTGCGCCCCACGGCCCGCAGAGTCGGCAGACCTGGTGCAACGTGCTGGTCCCTGGGCCTCCTGTGAATCTCCGGCCCGGATGGGCCGAAGTCCTGCCGACGTGACCGCGGCTGACGCCGGCTGTAAATTAAACATGGTTTTTAACAGCGTCAACCAGTCGTCATGCTGGCTGATGGTGGCGAAGAAGAAGGAGCTTTGGGGGGCCGCCACATATCGAGATGGCTGGGCCGTGGCTGGTGCGTTTGGTGGGGGCGGAGGCGGTGCCGGGGCTGGTGTCTCGGGAGGGTGGGAGTGGGGTGGGAAAGGCCAGGGATGGTGTCTGGGGAGGGTGGGGATTGGAGGGGGGAGGGTTGTGGCTGGTGTCTGGGGAGGCTGGGGGTGAGGTGGGGGGGTCGGGGATGGTCTCTGGGGAGGGTGGGGATTGGGGGTGGTCGGGGCTGGTGTCTGGGGAGTATCATGTGAGAGTACCTTTAAGAAATGTACGTTTAAGCAATGTATCTTTAAGAAATGGAGCAGCTTACTATACTGAAGTGATGTCAGAGTGTGGGTGGAGCTAGGTTTTTAGCTCAGCCATTTTGCAGTGTTTAGTTTCAGTTTTGAGAGAGAGCAGCTGAAAAGTGCGTGGCTGGTTTGCTGAGAGAGCTGCATGAAGAAAAAGAGCTTTGGGTGTGCCTGTGTTTGCAGTGAGCTGGATCTGCTGTGATCTCTGCCAGAAAAGACTATCTTTGAATCATTTGGGTGATTTAAACTCATAATAGTAATATCTTTAACCTGATGTGTTTCTGTTTAAAGGTGTTAAATCTTTTGGAGGTTCGAAGGAACATTTTGAGGGATTATTTAGTGTTGTATTATTTTCGGGGTTATCTTTGAAGTAAGGGGTGGTAAGTGATCCAATGTTTATTTAAAAAGGTTAAGTTGAATACATGGAATAAACAGTGTTTTGTGTTTAAAAACCTATGTGTCCATAATTGTAATACCACACCTGGAGAACAAGCCGTGTGCTTCAAAAGCAACAATCCATTAAAGGGAGAGGTTGGTTGAACTCCATGATACATTTTGGGGTTCTGAAAACGCCGCTCCCATAACAGGAGGGTGGGGGTGGGGTGGGGTGGGGTGGGGTGCATTGGGGCTGGTGTCTGGGGAGGGTGGGGGTAGGGAGCATTGGGGCTGGTGTCTGGGGAGGGTGGGGATTGAATGGAGAGGGCCGGGGCTGGTGTCTTGGGAGAGTGGGGTGGGGTGGGGAGGGCCGGGGATGGTGTCTGGGGAGGACGGGGATTGGGGGAGGGTCGGCGATGGTGTCTGGTGAAGTGGGAGTGGGGGTCGGGGTGGGGATGGGGGGGGGTTCGGAGATGGTGTCTGGGGAGGGTGGGGTTGGGGTGGGAAGAGTCGGGATGGTATCTGGGGAAGTGGGGGTGGGGGTGGGGGTGGGGATGGGGGGGTTCGGAGATGGTGTCTAGGGAGGGTGTGGTTGGGGTGGGAAGGGTCGGGATGGTGTTTGGGGAGAGTGGAGGTGGGGGTGGGGGTGGGGTGGGAAGGGTCGGGATGGTGTCTGGGGAGGGTGTGGGTGGGGTGGGAAGGGTTGGGATGGTGTCTGGGGAGGGTGGGGGTGGGGTGGGAAGGGTCGGGATGGTGTCTTGGGAGGGTGGGGGTGGGGTGGGAAGGGTCGGGATGGTGTCTGGGGAGGGTGGAGGTGGGGTGGGGAGCATTGGGGCTGGTGTCTGGGGAGGGTGGGGATTGGATGGAGAGGCTTGGGGCTGGTGTCTTGGGAGAGTGGGATGGGGTGGGGAGGGTCGGGATGGTGTCTAGGGAAGGTGGGGGTGGGGGGTGGGGCGGGGAGCATTGGGGCTGGTGTCTGGGGAGGGTGGGGATTGGATGGAGAGGCTCGTGGCTGGTGACTTGGGAGAGTGGGATGGGGTGGGGAGGGTCGGGTTGGTGTCTGGGGAAGTGGGGGTGGGGATGGGGGGGTCGGAGATGGTGTCTGGGGAGGGTGGGGGTGGGGTGGGGAGGGTCGGGTTGGTGTCTGGGGAGAGTGGGGGGAGGGTCGGGATGGTGTCTGGGGAGGGTGGGGATTGGATGGAGAGGCTCGTGGCTGGTGACTTGGGAGAGTGGGATGGGGTGGGGAGGGTCGGGTTGGTGTCTGGGGAAGTGGGGGTGGGTGGGGAAGGTTGGGGATGGTGTCTGGGGAGGGTGGGGGTGGGGTGCATTGGGGCTGGTGTCTGGGGAGAGTGGGGGGTGGGGTGGGGAGGGTCGGCGATGGTGTCTGGGGAAGTGGGGGTGGGGATGGGGGGGTCGGAGATGGTGTCTGGGGAGGGTGGGGTGGGAAGGGTCGGGATGGTGTCTTGGGAGGGTGGGAGTGGGGTGGGAAGGGTCGGGATGGTGTCTAGGGAAGGTGGGGGTGGGGGTGGGGCGGGGAGCATTGGGGCTGGTGTCTGGGGAGGGTGGGGATTGGATGGAGAGGCTCGTGGCTGGTGACTTGGGAGAGTGGGATGGGGTGGGGAGGGTCGGGTTGGTGTCTGGGGAAGTGGGGGTGGGGATGGGGGGGTCGGAGATGGTGTCTGGGGAGGGTGGGGGTGGGGTGGGGAGGGTCGGGTTGGTGTCTGGGGAGAGTGGGGGGAGGGTCGGGATGGTGTCTGGGGAGGGTGGGGATTGGATGGAGAGGCTCGTGGCTGGTGACTTGGGAGAGTGGGATGGGGTGGGGAGGGTCGGGTTGGTGTCTGGGGAAGTGGGGGTGGGTGGGGAAGGTTGGGGATGGTGTCTGGGGAGGGTGGGGGTGGGGTGCATTGGGGCTGGTGACTGGGGAGAGTGGGGGGTGGGGTGGGGAGGGTCGGCGATGGTGTCTGGGGAAGTGGGGGTGGGGATGGGGGGGTCGGAGATGTTAGGGTGGGGGTGGGGTGGGGTGTGGGTGGGGTGGGAAGGGTCGGGATGGTGTCTGGGGAGGGTGGGGGTGGGTTGGGGAGCATTGGGGCTGGTGTCTGGGGAGAGTTGGGTGGGGTGGGGAGGGTCGGCATGGTATCTGGGGAGGGTAGGGGTGGGGTGGGGAGGGTCGGGTTGGTGTCTGGGGAGAGTGGGGGTGGGGTGGGGGGAGGGTCGGGATGGTGTCTGGGGAGGGTGGGGATTGGATGGAGAGGCTCGTGGCTGGTGACTTGGGAGAGTGGGATGGGGTGGGGAGGGTCGGGTTGGTGTCTGGGGAAGTGGGGGTGGGTGGGGAAGGTTGGGGATGGTGTCTGGGGAGGGTGGGGTGGGGTGGGGAGCATTGGGGCTGGTGTCTGGGGAGAGTGGGGGGTGGGGTGGGGAGGGTCGGCGATGGTGTCTGGGGAAGTGGGGGTGGGGATGGGGGGGTCGGAGATGGTGTCTGGGGAGGGTGGGGGTGGGTTGGGGAGCATTGGGGCTGGTGTCTGGGGAGAGTTGGGTGGGGTGGGGAGGGTCGGGATGGTGTCTGGGGAGGGTGGGGGTGGGTTGGGGAGCATTGGGGCTGGTGTCTGGGGAGAGTAGGGATTGGGGGGGGGGGTTGTTTTGCTTGGCCAGGTGCCACCTGTTAACAGTGGCGACCATGCAGCCCATGGCACCTGGTTGTGGAAGGGAGTGCGTTCAATGATGATATGTTGTCTGCCTCCACCACCTGCAGACCGTTATGTTTGGCAATCAGTGAGCGATGTTGGCCGCCGTGGCGGTGGCCGCTGCCCTGCATGTTGCCCTATAGCAGCTGGAGCAGGGCCGGCCGGCCGACAGGATGAGGAGGAGGAGGAGGAGGTGGTGGTGCCACGGCGTCCGAGGCACCCAAGGAGGCCCCGTGTGTACCGGCACTGCACGTCGTCCCAGGACCTCACGGACCGGGCATGCAGGAGGAGACTCAGGGTGAGGCTGGAAACCGTCACCCATATCTGCCACCTGGCCTTCAATGACCTGGAACTGGGGCTGGATACCCTCTCCCGGAGGCCATCAAGGTGACAGTGGCCCTGAACATTTATGCCACGGGGTCGTTCCAGTCACTTAGTGAGGACCTGTCCGGCATCTCCCAGATATCGGTGCACTTGTGCATCCGTACAGTCACGGACGCCCTGTACGACATCGCGGACCGCTACATCCAGTTCCCTGTGGACCGCGCCCACCAGGATGCCCAGGCAGCGGGCTTCACTGCCATGGCCAGGATACACATGGTCCAGGGGGCGATCGATGGGGTGCACGTCGCCCTGCGTCCACCTGCGGATAACATGGCCATGTTCCCGAACAGGAAGGGGGCCTACTCCATGAACGTGTAGGTGGTCTGTGACCTCCTGGGGAGGATCCTGCACGTCTGCGCCTGGTACCCGGAGAGTGCACATGAGTCCTTCATATTTGCACAATCGTTCATCCCTGCCACGTTCGAGGGGCACCACCTCCTGCTGATGGGCTAATTGCTGGTGGGCGTCAGGGGTTACCCGTTGCGGTTGTGGCTGATGGCACCTGTACGGAGGCCATGGACCGACGCGGAGAACCGTTACAAAGATGCCCATGCAGCGACCAGGGGTTTGGTCGAGAGGAGCTTTGGGCTGCTGAAGGTGCACTTCAGGTGCCTGGACCACTTTGGAGGGGGCCCTCCAGTACCTGTTGGATAGGGTCGGTCGCATCGTTGTGGTCTGCTGCGTCTTGCACAATATAGCCCAGCAGAGGGGTGATGTGCTGGAGGCAGAGGAGGAGGCGGAGGGGGAAGACGACTATGGGCACGCCTCCCCAGATGAGGGTGATGCGGAGGTGGGTGGGAATGCACGGGGAATACGGGCAGGACAGGGACGGGAGGCTGCCCGCCGATACCGGATGGGCCAGCGGGCATGGGAAGAGTTGATAGCCGCACGGTTCACAGACTAGGGTGGGGGATCGCTGAGCATTGGCACAGACAGCACAGTATCGCACCACTCCACCACCCTCACCCCGCCCACCACCAACCACCCTCACCCCGCCCACCACCAACCACCCTCACCCCGCCCACCAACAACAACCCGCATGCACACCATCCCTCCATTACACATCCACTAGCAGCACAATGGGCTGGGCTCACACTGTCGCCGGTGGAAGCGGGTCTATAGCACGGCATGGAGAATGATGACAATCCGCTCTGCGATGTGCTCTGGGCTCTGCATTATTAGACAATGTCTGACTCATGGCCACAGTAACACCCTCCACCTGGGTGGTCCCTGCATGCGGCCTGGACACTGCAGCGCACGGGCCCGTCGTCTGCCAGGGGCCGGGGTGGCGAGGGCAAACCAGGGCGTTGGGGGTGGGCACGCCACACTGACCTGAGCTCGACCTCCTATCACCCCTCACATACACACACTGGTGCTCACTTCCCACCACACCCTCACACACCTCGGACAGAGCAAAGAGGCAGCTTCTGCAGGTGTGAAAGTGATTTTAATGACAAACGGATCAGACAAATGCCCTAGCCCCTATAACTAGTCTGTGCCCTGCACCCATGCCAACTTACTCCATGCCTAATTTTCTGGCCTTAAGGGCCCTATGACTACGTCTCGGTCCTTCCCCAGACGGTACATCAGAACTGCAGGTGGACTCCTGTGAATCCTGCCCTGTGACAAGGGTCCCCTTTGGCGTACGTTTCCTGGGGCAGCCAGGCTTGGACGGGCCAGGCTGCGGCTCGGGCAACTGGGATGGCGTGGTGCCAGCCTGTTCAGCTCGTTGCCCCACTAGATGCACCTGGCATGGAAGGGGGGGGGGGGGGGGAGTCCGAGGTGTCACAATCTTCCGGGACCTCCCCTGCAGGGGGACCCAGAACGGGCCCCAGCACCTCCTCCTCCCTCGGGGTGTCCGATGGCCCCCGGGCCTCTCCATGGGACAGGGATGCGAACGGATCCAGCACCCGAGGCACCCCTGGCACCTGGCGCTGCCAGTCCTGGAGGCCCGCCCTGGTATCAATGAGGGTCCACAAGTTTGCAGCTATGGAGCTCAGGGAGTTGGCCATCTGTGTCCGTGTGACGCCGGCAAGCACCCACCTGCCCGTGAGAGGGCAGCCATGTCGTGGGCCACGGACGCCACCTGCACGGAAAGCCCCAGGCCTTGCATACTGCTGCACATGTCCGACACCGTCACGCACATTGCCTCCACCGCAGACGCCACCCGCGCAGCGTCGGCCTGTGTGGCAGCAATGACTGGAACTACTCGCTGCTTCTGCAGTCGGGTGGACTCCTCCATCTGCCTCTGCAGCTGCTGCAAGCCGGCCGTCACCCTCTCCACTTGTCCCAGGGTCCCTGACTGCATCGGGTCTATGGGTGGGTGTGGGAACTCCAGGAACCCGGGACCCGTCTGGGCGGCAGCTGTTTGCTGGGGCTGTGCTTCACTCCGACCGTCCTTGGCTGCTCCTACCTCCACCTGCTGTAATGGTACGGCTGTGTTGTGCAACTGTGATTCTCCGCCCAATCACAGATTACAAAATCGGCATCGGGGAACGGAGTCCGTCCCGTGCAGTGTACAGGCATCGTAGTGTGGCGACGAGAGGATTTTCACAGTAACTTCATTGCAGTGTTTTTAAAAAATAAAAAAAATTTAGAGTATCCAACTCTGATTTCTCTCTCTGTACCTGAACAGTCGTCGGAATGTGGTGACTGGGGGATTTTCACAGTAACTTCATGGTAGTGCTAATGTTAGCCTACTTGTGACAATAAAGATTATTGTTATTATTGTTGTGAAGTTTGTGGTGATATGCATCACTGTAAATACACAGGGAGTTAATGTAAATACACGTAGACTCGATAGACACTAGAGGGAGCACCAGAAACATCATGACACATAGACTGTCAACCAATTGGTCAGGAAGATAGGACACGACCAATGGGTAGTCGCGATACACACAGAGGTGACACTATCACAGGAGGGCATTACACCAACCCATATATAAAGGACACAGCACACATGATCTTCCTCTTTCCAGTGGAGACACTCAGTGAGTACACAAGGTTGATTTTGAACACATCACACCCACCACCTGGATTGTAGCAGACTGGTTCGTCAGTCTGAGTAGCTAGAGCAGGATTAACAGGAGAGTCGAATCCAAGTAGGAGAATTGTTAACAGTTTAATAAATGTGTTATAGCTATCTCCAAGTCTGAACCTTCCTTTGTCAGAGTGCACAGCAAGGAAGCAGCTTATGCTACATCAAGAGCATAACAAAACATGGTACCAAGGAGTGAACTGTTTAAATCCACACAGTTGCAACTCAGCAAACAGAGACAACCAGCAACAACAGCCAAGCAAGATGATGTTCGAGATTCCGGTTCCACAGCAGCTCAGGTACCAAGGCAATCTCAGTGAAAACTTGCGTGCGTTCAGGCAGAGATTCGAGATCTACCTGGTAGCGTCTGACCAAGATGGCGTGGCTGATTCAGAGAAAATAAAGCTTCTACTTACCGTCGCGGGTCCAGAAGCAGCTGAAATCTTCCAGACCTTCAAATATTCAAAGGGGCAAAACAAGAGCAACTTCCAGGCAGTCCTGGACAAATTCCAAGAATTCTGCGAGGAACATACAAGAAGAAAAGGTAAAAGGGGCACCAAAACTCATCATGAGGTAGGCTCGCAGCAACAAACGGCAGTTTGATTTGCAGCCATCTTGAAAAAGGAGCTGCACATGCGCAGTTGCGCAAAGAGCGCACAGAACAGGTAGTTCCGTTTGCGCATGCGCGAGAAGCTGCGCATGCGCAACTGCAAAAAAGGAACAGCGGTATGCGCATGCGCAATCGCTTCCTACGCTCTACGTCACACGCTTCGTGACGTCAGAGGCCCTGGACCATGCCCACTTAAAGGGGAAATGTCCCAAAACACGGAAAAAAGTTTTAAAGCGGGAAAACCCGATTCTTTCATCTGGAACGACAACACAATGCCTGAAATTCGACCAGTAGCTGAAAGTAACCTCCGCAGAACCCTGCAACAAGCAGTTAGCACCGCCCAAAGAGATGATACAGTCCTTGAAGACTATGACTCAGACCTTGAATTCGTCTTTGGACATCGCGAGCCCAATGCCAGCTCCGACACAAAACATGATGATATGGCCCTGGAAGACTACGACTCAGATGAAGATTTCATCTTGGGAGGTGGCTACCCCAGTACCAAATCCGAACCGCAACTAGAGGTGTTGTACATTGAAGATCCCGACGACGAGTTCTTCGGATTTGGGAATCTTCCGCCCAGCATATCTGACATCCCGACTCGTGAGTGCAGGATTATGCTGCGGCCTGACACCAAGAGACAGAGAGCGGTACAACCCACAGAGAGCGGCCTGCTGCCACACAGAGAGTGGTCCACGCACCGCGAAGAGTCCCCAACTCCACACAGAGAGTGGTACACGCACCACGAGGGGTCCCAGCCTCCACACAGAAAGCGATGAAAGTCTCCACAGCGAGACCAATTCACGATTCCACACGGGGAATGCTGCAAGAGTCCACAGAGGGAATGACACAAGTCTCCACAGCGAGCTCATGGACAGACGCCACGATGGAAGGAACGCAAGACTCCAGAGTGCAGTCCTTGCATGAACAAGACCATGAGGGTCTAGCAACCTCCTCTGAGCAACCAGCAGCAGACGATGCACGTCTGCCACGCTCAAGTGTACAGCAAGCAGACTATGACAGTCTACCACGCTCCAGTGAACAGCAAAAAGACTATGACAGTCCACCCAGATTATTTGATCCACCAGAAGAAGACTCTGACAGTCTACCCAGATCAAGTGAATGACAAAAAGATACTGAGGCTCTACCTACTGTATGTAAGACAAGTGACGACGGCATCCCACTTCCCATACAAGGGGCGGGATTCTCCGACCCCACGCAGGGGTCGGAGAATCGGCGGGCAGCGGCGTTATTTCCGCTCCCGCAGGGTTTTTAAATCTCCCACCGGCCAAAAACCGGCGTTGTGCAAATCCCGCCGGCAGCCTCTGAAAACAGCTGGCGCCGGCGGGATTTCATTTTTTTTTTAGTGTCCACAAATCTCCGGCCCGGACGGGCCGAAGTCCCGCCGACGTGACCAGTTGCTTTAAAACGTCGTCAACCATTGATGATGGTTGACGCCGTTCAGTGTCGGGGGGGGTGGGTTGCGGCATCGGGGGGGGGTGGGTTGCGGCATCGGGGGGGGTGGTTTGCGGCATCGGGGGGGTGGTGGGTTGCGGCATGGGGGGGGTGGGTTGCGGCATCGGGGGGGGTGGGTTGCGGCATCGGGGGGGGTGGGTTGAGGCATGGGGGGGTGGGTTGCGGCATCGGGGGGGGTGGGTTGCGGCATGGGGGGTGGGTTGCGGCATGGGGGGGTGGGTTGCGGCATCGGGGGAGTGGGTTGCGGCATGGGGGGGGTGGGTTGCGGCATCGGGGGGGTGGGTTGCGGCATCGGGGGGGTTTGGGGGCAGCGGCGTGCAGAGAGGGGAGGCGACGGATGCCCGGGGCCAACGCACCGTCGCCCCCCCCTCTGTACGCCGCTACCCCCTACCCCAACCACCCCCCCTCACCACCCCTACCTCCCTCCAACGCCCCTACCCCCCTCCCCACCACCCCTACCCCCCTCCCCACCACCCCTACCCCCCTCCAACGCCGCCCCCCCCCCTCGCAACGCCGCAAACCCCCACCCGCAACGCCGCAACCCCCCACCCTCAACGCCGCAACCCCCCCTCATCGCCGGGTCCCCCCCCCTCAACGCCGGTACCCACACACCCCCCCTCTCTCCTCCTCCCCCCCTTCCTTCCTCCCCCCCACTCCTTCCTCCTCCCCCCTTCCTTCCTCCTCCCCCCCTTCCTTCCTCCGTTAGTGGGGAGGGGGTGCGGCGTTAGTGGGGGGGGGGTGCGGCGTTAGTGGGGGGGGTGCGGCGTTGGAGTGGGGTAGGGGTGGTGAAGGGGTAGGGTGGTGAGGGGAGGGGGTTGGGGTAGGGGCAGCGGCGTGCAGAGGGGGGGGCGATGGTGCGTTGGCCCCGGGCATCCATCGCCCCCCCCTCTCTGCACGCCGCTGCCCCCAACCCCCCCTTCACCACCCCTACCCCCCTCCAACGCCGCACCCCCCGACCCCCCACTAACGCCGCACCCCCCCCCACTAATGAGGAAGGAAGGGGGGGAGGAGGAAGGAAGGGGGGAGGAGGAAGGAAGGGGGAGGAGGAAGGAAGGGGGGAGGAGGAAGGAGGGGGGGGTGTGGGTACCGGCCTTCAGAGGGAGGGGGACGGGTTTTGGGTACCGGCGTTGAGGGGGAGGGGGGGGACCCGGCGTTGAGAGGGGGGGGTTGCGGCGTTGCGAGAGATGGGGGGGGCGGCGTTGGAGGGGGGTAGGGGTGGTGGGGAGGGGGGTAGGGGCGTTGGAGGGAGGTAGGGGTGGTGAGGGGGAGGGAGGTAGGGGTGGTGAGGGGGGGGTGGTTGGGGTAGGGGGTAGCGGCGTACAGAGGGGGGGGGCGACGGTGCGTTGGCCCCGGGCATCCGTCGCCCCCCCTCTCTGCACGCCGTTGCCCCCAAACCCCCCCCCCCCGATGCCGCAACCACCCCCCGATGCCGCAACCCCCCCCCCCCCCCCGATGCCGGGTCGCTCTTCTCCTCCCCCCCCCCCCCATGCCGGGTCGCTCTTCTCCCCCCCCCCCATGCCGTGTCGCTCTTCTCCTCCCCCCCACCCCCCCCACCCCCATCATGCCGGGTCGCTCTTCTCCTCCCCCCCCCCCCCCAATGCCAGGTCGCTCTTATCCTCCCCCCCCCATGCCGGGTCGCTCTTCTCCTCCCCTCCCCCCAATCATGCCGGGTCGCTCTTCTCCCCCACCCCACTGGGTCTCTCTCTCTCCCCACCACACAAACGCCGGGACTCGCCACTTCCGCAGCGGGTGAAACTGACGCCTATCGCGTCAGTCCGCTGCTGGCCCTTCCGGGAACGGAGATTGCCAGCTTAAAAGAAGGCCCGGACGCCGGAGTCATGCACACCGCTTTTTCCCGCCGGAAATGGGCGTCACATTCGGTCCGCGGAGATTTTCGCCCAAGATGTGCAACGTGACAGACCTCAGCTAGAATGTACAGAGGCACTCGACAATCACAGTGAGACTACTGGTGACTCTGGTGACACCACGTTCATTCAATCCTCATCCGCCCGAGCCTCTCCATAAGCAAATGCATTCCTGAATGTTATGACTCCGGACGTGGAGCATCAAGAAACGTCAGAAGATTCAAGTGAACCTGCAATGACTCCGGACAGGGAGCGTCAAGAAACCAAAGCTGATTCAGGTGCACCAGAAAGGGCTCCGGACGGGGAGCATCGACAAGCCAATACTGACTCAGGTGAAACAGACAGACGCCAGACGGGGAGAATCGACAAGCCAACGCTGATTCAAGTAAGCTGGACATGACTCCAGATGGGGAGCGCCGCGAACTCAATGACGGCACGCTCAAGGAGACAGCAGATCCCACAAAGCACGCTGACAGGAGTAACTGTGTGAAGGACTTGTATTATCCACAGAGTGTGGTCCTTGAGCGCAGCAAACATGACAACAAAACCAACCAACTCAACAACAACATCAAAGACAATAACAAGAAGTGTACCAGCGGCAACAACGTCGACAACAAGCACGACAAAAACAACACGTATGGAACAACGACTGGTACGACATGGTACAACTCTGCCCATGAGGGACACTGTTACTGCTCAGCTCAGTACAATGACAGACCATGGCAGGGTGATGCATCTTACCAATTCATGTTTGCTACACTACCAACAGGCAACCCAGCTTTCAGAACAGATGCCATCAAGAATTGCTACCATAAGCATCGAAAAAAAAAATAGAAACAGACTCCAAATCTGTCAATGAAGTGATTTCAACACCCCCTGATGACCAAACATCAGGACACTGACGGCGTTCACAAGGGAATGACAACGTCACCATTGATACTTCCATACCAGACCATATAAATTCATGAACTATTGGACTCATAACTTTTATTTTGTATTGTCTTATCCTCAAAGTCATTGCAACTATTATTTGGTCTTGTATACTATTGTATAGCCATCACAGTCCGCATAACTTGTAAATAGCATCACTTATCTACCTAGTTTGTTCACCTACTCACCTGCTCGTGTCAACCATGTTGTGGCATTGGCAACATATTATTCAGGTCAATGTGTTTGCAAACAAGCATGAATGACCCTTAGCTATTTATTTACAAATAGCGGTAAAATAGCTGATTTTGGCATCTGTCCACCTTGCCTATGGTGGGGGTTGTCATAACATCCACTCATGTATATCATGAGATGCAGACAGACAGTAATTGACACACAGGATAACCAATGAACACACACAACACAGAACAACCAATCACCAGACAGGACACCACCACTATAAAGCCCACAGGGCATTAAGGCTCTCCCTCTCCCACAGGACACGGCTAGGGAGATAGTCGCAGTGCACAGGCCAATGAACATCATCAGCATGTGATAGAGAGCTAATCTGGTCAAGCCAGTAGGAGGTTATCAGTTAGGTTAATAGAGTGTCAACCCACAGCAGATTATGTACAGCAATCAGCAGGTTCAATAAAACAGTGTTGGACCATCTCCTGTGTCGGAAGCCTGTTTCTCGCTTTACTGCATCCAGTTGCAGTCGATGTCAGACCAGCACAGATAACACATCAGGGGTTAGCTCAGAGATTTGGCGGGAATGTAGGGGGCTAGCCAGCTAGCCTAATTTACATACACCTGCCATAAACACACTTGGCAACGTTCCAACATAATCGTGCCCTCGTGCGACATTTTGTTGGCGGGCGCACGCGTGAATCAGAAGCGTGACCACCAACAAAGCTAATTACATTTTTTAAATGACAATTGTCCGGGATTTCAGGTTCCCCGTCTCCCTTTATGGTTGGCGGGCAAGCCGAGTGGCCAGACAGCCTGGACATTTTAGCTGCGACCTCGATCCACGACAGGGTAAAAGGCCAGGGCTAAAATAAAATTAGCGAATGTGTCCAGTGACTGAGGTCTGAGCATGATTGTGCTCCTGTTTTCACATAATTTTTTTTTTCATGAATCAGCACCTCCCTGAGACATCTCAGCATCAGCTGTCCCCCTGAGGGACGCCTGCCAACTTCCTGACCTCCCAAGCAGTGTTCAACATTTCAAAGTGCACCCTTCACCCTGGATAGCCATTAATTGGGCATAGAACATAGAACATACAGGGTAGAAGGAGGCCATTTGGCCCATCGAGTGTGCATCAACCCACTTAAGCCCTCACTTCCACCCTATCCCCACAATCCAATGACCCCTCCTAACCTTTTTGGTCATTAAGGACAATTTATCATGGCCAATCCACCAAACCTGCACGTCTTTGGACTGTGGGTGGAAACCAGAGCACATGGAGGAATCCAAAAACAGACACGGGGAGAAAGTGCAGACTCCGCACAGACAGTGATCCAGCGGGGAATCGAACCTGGGACCCTGGCGCTGTGAAGCCACAGTGCTAACTACTTGTGTTACCTACCGTGCTGCCCACGGGCAGCCTGAATGAAATTGTGCTCCGGGCCCGACCGTGGCTGGGAATTCCGCTCCAGGGCCTGCCGACGATGCGCACACAATAGGTGACAAATTAAGGCCCATGCCTTTTGTACAACTTGTAATTATTTAACATATCTGAAGATGGACTGAGTTGAAAGTGGATGGGACAAGGCATGGCTTGAATCATTAAGCAGCCGTATCTAACTGCAAATCGAACGTTTAGAGCAATAGCTATGATTGGCTCAATTGATCGAACGGAGCTTTGTATAAAAACACAATTTGCATGCTACTCTATCCCACTTGAAGTGGGTCACCTTGCTTGACTTACACAGATTAATTCCTCTGTGTTCAATCTTTAGACTCTGCCTTTTCTGGTGCTTTCCCACCTCAGTTCTGCTGCCAAAACTAGATTGGCTTTTAGATGTCGAACATTCTCCTTATTTCTTCACTGCTCACAGTCAAAAGGAGATCAAAACCTTCCAGCAAAATGCTTGATCAATTCTTCCAAGTTGGTTATTTGTAGTCGATTTGAGAAATGAAAGAAGAAATGGAAGAGAAGCTTCTATTTATACCCTACCTTTCACAACGTGAGGACGCCACGAAGGGCTTTCGAGTCAATGAAGTGTTACTGAGGTGTAATCACCACTGTGATACCGGAAACACGGCAGCTAATTTGTGCACAGGAAGGTCAAAAATGTGATAATATGACCAGACACGATGGATGAGAGGTGAACGTTGGGCAGGATACAATGCCTCTGCTCGTCTTTGAAACGGGAAACAGTACCATCATGTTATCGTCTACATTCACCTCAGAGCCTCATCCATAAAATGGCATCTCCAGCAATGCAGCATAGTAGCATACTATGCACCGGTAGCATAGTAGTTAGCACAATTACTTTACAGCTCCAGGGTCCCAGGTTCGATTCCCGGCTTGGGTCACTGTCTGTGCGGAGTCTGCACGTTCTCCCCATGTCTGCGTGGGTTTCCTCCGGGTGCTCCGGTTTCCTCCCACAGTCCAAAGTAGTGCGGGTTAGGTGGATCGGCCATGCTAAATTGCCCCTAGTGTCCAGAAAAGTTATGTGGGGGTTACTGGGTTACGGGGATAGGGTAGATACGTGGGCTTGAGTAGGGTGCTCTTTGTAAGGGCCGGTGCAGACTCGATGGGCAATTGACATTGAAGTGTAGTCCCTGTTGCATTGTACGAAATGTAGCAACTAATTTCCACACGGCACACTCCCACAATCAGCAATGTCGTAACGAACATAATGGACACAGCTGAATGAAAAAAAACAGAGTCTGATTTTGGCGTGTATAGCTGTGTGTTTCTTGGTGTCTGCAGCGAGAGTATGGCCCCGCTATCTAACAGCACTCTACCTTTTTCATGGCTTCTGCGGGGATCAGGAAGATATCGAGACGCCCTTTTTAAATGCCGCCCAATCTTTCACCACGCCCCCCCCCCATCCACACTGTGGCCTTCGGACCCCATCTGCCCCAACTTACCTCTTAGGGTTTTGAAGACCCCCTCATCCCACCTCTTAAGGGCAGGGCACGAGCAACCTGGCATCTGGGCACTTTGGCACTGCCTCCCTGGCACTGCCCCTGCCAGGCTGGCAGTACTGCCCAGACTGCCAGGGTGGCAGTGCCAGGGTGCACAGGTGTCAGTTCCAAGGTTCCAGGCTGGCAGTGCCAAGATGCCCAGGTGCCAACGAGAATGCCAGGGTATCACCCTGCCCAGAGCCCGACCACCCGGGGGTCTCTAATGACCTGAGAGACCCCTCCAGGTGCCGTGACAGCTGGTCCACCTTCAGTGTGGACCAGTGCTAAATGGCGTCATGGCGAGGCCTTAGTTCCCAGGCCTCAGGAGAATCCGGCGCATACATATTTAAGTGAGCCTCTGGCTCATTTAAGTGTGTCAACGAGGGAAAGATCGAGACTGCGATGTCTCACGAGATCTCGTTAGATCTTGCGAAGCGTTCCGAGCATCGCAAATCTCGAGAGATTAAACGGCTCATTGCACCACCAAGTCTGGAGCAATGAGATCACTATATCGTGCCCAATATGTCTTTGGGATGTTGATTGTGGAATGAATGTTGACCAGGATATGCCTGCTCTTCTTTGAAGTAACGCCAATGGGATCCTCTACATCAGCCTGAGAGGGCACACAGGGTCTTGTTTAACATTTCACCTGAAAGGCAGAAATCCCTCAGACATGCCTTTAAGTGCCAGCCGAGACACTGCATTCAAGCCCTGGGCCAAGATTAGATGGTTCCTTTGGTGGCAAGTTTTCCTGCAGCGAGCCATTGGGTGCCGACAGGATCTTCTTTGTCCCTCCGAAGTCCATCCCCTTCACCCACTCTGGTGACAGGTTCCTTGGTGGTGGGGGAGGCGAGCTTTTGTGAGGGCCACGAAGGTTCCAACACGAGTTTTTGAGTGAAAAAAACGTCACTTTATTTACACCAATATTTGCACAGCACCAATTGTTCGCTACTGGTCTCTCTAGACGGTACCTAACTGGTCACCTTTATTTATACATAGAAACATAGGAACATAGAAAATAGAAACAGGAGAAGGCCATTTGGCCCTTTGAGTCTGCTCCGTCATTCATTATGATCATGGCTGATCATCAAGTTCAATACCCTGATCTCGCCTTATCCCTTGATCATTTTAGCCCCACGAGAGTTATGTAATTCCAAAAGAAAAGATTAATGATTGCCCCACCCCCTTATTGGGGGAGCTCATATTCCGTGAGATCCATGGGGTAACCAATTGTCCCGACCTAATAGGATCTGCGCAGTTTACATCCCGAGCCATGCAAAACCCATAGGCTTTGGTCGGATCGGAAGATCCCAGCCCTGGAGTGGGACTCGAACTTCCAACCCTTTGGCTTGGAGCTACAACTGTTGTACAAAATGCCCCGAGAGAAACATGCTTCTGATTTAGAGGCGAGTGTACTAAAACTGAGATTAACTGATAAGTGAAGAAGCAAATATTACCAGTTCCACTCGTTTGAGCAAGGTTACAGACAATTGTGAGGAAAGAATTCAGAAATCTCATTGTCATTAGTTCAATGCTCAAAATATACAGACAAGACTGATTTATGTTGTGCTATCCCACAGCTCTGAATAAGTGACATTAGACAGCACCTTGTGAAGCAAAGAATACACAGCAACTCAAACTAGAGGAAGCCCCACCATGAACATAGCAACTCATAATCAGGTGCAGGACTGCTCAATAATCTTGCGGCACTGGGGAACATTCATGGTGGTACTGATGACAACAAATCTGAGTGATGCCTCTCTGTTTTACTGAACAATGAATCCTCAGGTAACTCAGTTAAGGCAGTTCAGCGGGTGATTAAAACATAGAATTCAGGAACGTCCATGTTAATGCATTGGCCTAAGTTGTCCTTAGCTGACCTTGCCCCAACTCTTGCCGAGCCATTATTAGTGGCTTTATTATTCACAGTCCAGGCAGATAGAAATTGGATAGTATTTCAGCTACTATTTGCTCAAAGACTCCCTGCTTCATGTGTTTCTCTGATCATTTGGTGAGATGTGATTAAAATCAATAGCAATGATACTGCCTATGCATATGGTTGAGATACTGTGCCACTTCCGCAGAACAGCAGCTTCAAGAGGAGTACAAAGAAATTGGAGAAAACACAGAAGTAACATGACGTTAATGATCATTATGAAATAGCATTTGAATAAAGTACAATAACAATAACAGTTATATAGCGTGCCTGCCTGGCATAGTAAAATACCCTGAGGTTCTTGACAACAGTGACATCAAACTAAATTTGACATTGAACCACATTAAGAATTATGAGGACAGGGTCAAAGTGACAGGTTTTAAAGAGCATCTTGGAAGGGTGAGAGGCAAGAGGTTGACTTCAGGAAGTAAAGTACTGTACACACCCCTGTCAGCATCAACGGGGCCGAGGTGGAGATGGTTAGCAGTTTCAAATTCTAAGGGGTGCACATGTCCAAAAATCTGTCCTGGGCCACCCACGTCGACGCTACCACCAAGAAAGTACAACAGCGCCTATACCTCCTCAGGAAACTAAGGAAATTCGGCATGTCCACATTAACCCTTACCAACTTTTACAGATGCACCATAGAAATCATCCTATCGGGCTGCATCACAGCCTGGTATGGCAACTGCTCGGCCCAGGACCGCAAGAAACTTCAAAAAGTTGTGAATACCGCCCAGTCCATCACACAAACCTGCCTCCCATCATTGACTCCATCTACACCTCCCGCTGCCTGGGGAAAGCGGCCAGCATAATCAAAGATCCCTCCCACCCGGCTTACTCACTCTTCCAACTTCTTCCATCGGGCAGGAGATACAGAAGTCTGAGAACACGCACGAACAGCTTCAAAAACAGTTTCTTCCCCACTGTCACCAGACTCCTAAATGACTCTCTTATGGACTGACCTCATTAACACTACACCCTGTATGCTTGATCCGATGCTAGTGCTTATGTAGTTACATTGTATATCTTGTGTTGCCCTATTATGTATTTTCTTTTATTCCCTTTTCTTCCCATGTACTTAATGATCTGTTGCGCTGCTCGCAGAAAAATACTTTTCACTGTATCTCGGTACACGTGACAATGACAAATCCATCCATCCAAATAGGTTGAGGGTAAGAATTCTGTAGCTTAGGGCATAGGCTGGAGGGCAGAATTGGAGGAGTGCAGAGATCCTGGGTGGCTATAGGGCTGGAGGAGATTACAGTGATGGGGAGTAGCAAGGTTATGGAAGGATTTGAAAAGAAGAATCAGCCAATGGAAGTCAGCGAGCACAAGGGTGATGGTAATATAGGGTTTGCCATGAACTCAGGTACAGGCCTCAGTTCTTTGGATCTCAAGGTGGGAGACTGGCCATTACAATAGTTAAATCTAGAGATAACAATGTGTTTCAATAGTTGATGTGCTGAGGCAAGGGCACAGATGGGTGATCTTACATGGGTGGATTTGGCAGCTTCGATTCTGGAGCAGATATGGAGAATGGAAGCTCCGTTCACGGAATATAAAAGCACTCGAACATCCAGTCATTATTGAGGCACATGGGTGTGTGAGGAAAAGTATGAAACAAAAACTTGCAGAACCCTGGAGATATTAGGACTACATAGTTAATTTCAGGTTAATGTCAAAGAGTTTGCTGAAAAAAGGGACATTCTTTTGTTGAAGCTTTTCATCCGGCACACATCAGGGCATTCACAAACATGCAATGCGTTGTAAAGTAAAAGGTGGGTAAATGTACACCGACTAACCTTGACCAGTTTGCAATAACCCTTTTCAACTCAAGCACGTTACGCGCTGAGATAGACAAAGGGGCAAGAGTCAGGTGATGGTCCAACGCAACCTTATTGAGCATTTTATCAAGGAAATACAATACTTATCATACTCTACTGTCGTACTTTAATTAAATTCCACCAAACTCTATCAATCTCTTCACAAGATTCCAGTACACAGTCTTACATCTCAGTAAACTGTCTCAAATCTACATTAGCTATCTGCTTCTGACACACGCTCCCAAGGATTCTCTATGCCCTATCCACAGGTCCCTATCACTGTATTTGAATTGTTTGTCTTAACAGTCTTGTAATATCCATTCAATAAGGCTGGGACAGGCTGTTCCTCGGTCTTTGAGGGTCGGCTGATATTTTAGGATCTGCAGTCGTTGACTTGGGCTTCCCTCTCGTCTCGGGCTGGTTCTGGTCTTCTGATCGTTTCATCGGGATGGTCTTCTGGGTCTGGTCGGTATTATGATGCCTGCCACAAGATACAAGGAGCTGGAGATACTGGGGTGCTTGGCTGCCAATCGAAAAGTCTCTCTAGAGATGCCATTAAAGAAGGTGCAAAAGCAAAGAAAGAGTTCTGAGGCTCAGGTTGCCTGTTTTATCCTCCTCTTTGTGCTGTTGCATCCTTTTCAAAGAATCTGAGCCATGTGTCCGCTACTAGCATTGGGTAGGGCAGGAAGATCCAATGAGGTGACTACTTTCCATATTTCAAGGTCACGTGACATGTTTTGAGCCTTCAATTGTCAAGTGCTGTCCTTGTCATACCAAGCTGGGTGCCACCAAGTCTGTGTAACATTCCTTTAACAAAGCAGCTTTACTGGAGGTGGAAACAACGGTTCATTCTGAAACAATGTGGCCCTTAGCACTTGGCCAGGCAGCTCTAGGCCTGTCTGGCTCTGACGGGAAGGCCTGGCTGTGAATACTGTCTGTTCTACCTCTGCAGCTTGTAAACTGTAGAGTCCGACTAGGTTTAAACTTGGCTTCCACATTTCAAGTATTTACCCATACTCATCAAAAAGAAAAAAATCAATATTCCTGTAACAATCCTGGAGGTCATGGGTCACTTGAGCACAAATGTAACGAAATTAACAAATTTCTACGATATGGGAAGTGAGTGCAGATTGGTTGGCAAGTAGGCCCTGATTGATACAGAAGTTGCCATGGGGAGTACACCAACAGATGGTGATTAACAGTTAACTTCTAAGCATTGTTTGAAATTTAAATCAGACATCTTGACTCTGATTGGTCAAGGCATTTCCCTGAGGAATGAACCAGCAAAGGGTTGTCCCTTATTTTGTTCAGCTGAAACAAGCACAATGTGTGTACATATTCTTCCTGTCTGCAGGCTTCTGGTTATTGATATATGTAGTTTCCTGTACATGCAGGTGTGCCAAACTGCGAGTCCAACTAACAACCTTAAAGTGCTTGTCAGTGTAATTCTTAACAGGTTGTGGATTATTCAGCCAATATCATTCAATTGTGGAATTGCATCTAACGTGGGACACCATGGGGCGAGTTTCTCTGGCCTCCCCATGGTGCGTATCTCGGTGGTGGGAGGCGGCCAGTTATTGGCCAGCGGCGGGACCTCCTGGTCCCACCACTATCAATGGAATTTCCCATTGAATCCACCCCATTGCTCTAGGAATCCCATGACGGGGTTGCCCCATTTTAAACATTTTGAAAGCACATGCTGGTTGAGTGCGGTCTGTACCTTGCCCATTGCACACAGCAAAATTAACCTGCCATTTGTTACACTCCATCCATCTTTGGGCCATACAGAATCCTGCAGCATAATGACTACCATGATCAGATCATTTTGCGCTGTATATCACACAAACTCATGAGCTGGTATGAGGTTGTCACTCTCAGCCCTGAAAAGTGCCCAGTCTACTTCAGATTACCCTGGAAGAGCAAGGTATCACAAAGATTTGAGAAGCCACTATGCAATAATAACACAAGTGGTATGTGTCACTAACTGGATGCTACTGTCAAGTTAGAAAGATGCATGGTGGAACAGTGGTTAGCACAGTTGCTTCACAGCGCAGGCACCCAGGTTCAATTTCCGGCTTGGGTCACTGACTGTGTGGATCTGCTTATTCTCCCCGTGTCTGGGTTTCCTCCGGGTGCTCCGTTTTTCCTCCCGCATGTCCCACAGACGTGCTTGTTAGGTAATTTGGACTTCTGAATTCTCTCTCAGTGTACCTGAACAGGCGCCGGAATGTGGCAACTAGGAGATTTGTACAGTAACTCCATTGCAGTGTTAATGTAAGCTCACTTGTGACAATAATAAAGATTAATGTTATTATGATTCTGCCTATCACACAGTGAATAATGTGGTTTATGAATTTCAGCACCGGTGATCTAGGTATATGAGCTGTACATCCCAAAGACTGATTGATCGTATGGCTACGCTTCGAATAATCAGAATCCACTTCTCAGCCAACCAGCACTCTCTCCTCAAATAGTATATATTTCTTGATTGTTTGTATGCGAATGCTCTGCTGAATGCACGATCAAAAGCTTCAACAAAAAAAAACCTCTTTTTTTTCAGCAATAGTCAAAGATTCTGTTCGGCTTCGCTGGGAAGCATTACTAAATCTCAGAGGTGTCCAAAGCAATCAGAAATCAGGAACTCAAAAAGGCAGATAAAAGTGCATTTCACGTTTAAAGTTTGAGAAATTGAAGAAATTCATAATTCAGAAATCCTTGACCAAATTCAACAGAATGCCAGCATCCACAACAGCATCCGTGAAGGAAGGAAAAAGGAGTGCTGATTGGATTAGGCAACTCACATTGCTTTTGACAACACCTAAAGAATTGTGACACTCGAGCATTCAGAAATGAGTCAGGCATCCAGTTCAGGATCAGAGCAGAGGGCAGCACAACCACGATTCTGCTTGGAGTGCAATTTACTTTGGTACTATTGCTCATTGGTTCTGATGCAGCATGATTCAATGCAGTACGGTAGCATTGTGGATAGCACAATTGCTTCACAGCTCCAGTGTCCCAGGTGTGATTCCCGGCTTGGGTCACTGTCTGTGCGGAGGCTGCACATCCTCCCCGTGTGTGCGTGGGTTTCCTCCAGGTGCTCCGGTTTCCTCCCACAGTCCAAAGATGTGCAGGTTAGGTGGATTGGCCATGATAAATTGCCCATCGTGTCCAAAATTGCCCTTAGTGTTGGGTGGGGTTACTGGGTTATGGGGGTAGGGTGAAGGTGTTGACTTTGGGTAGGGTGCTCTTTCCAGGAGCTGATGCAGACTCGATGGGCTGAATGGCCTCCTTCTGCACTGTAAATTCTATGAAATGTACAAGAGATGATAAAATAAATCACATGATGATATAATAAACACACTCGAAGGAATTTTGCAATGTAATTTGTACAAATGAGGTGACTGCTGAAATCGCAAATAACAAAGGCTTTTGAGTATCTACCATTATCTCAGATTCCAATAATAAGAAATTATTCGAAGAAGGATAAAATTCACTTGCCTTGCGGGTTATTGACTGTAAATTGTCATATTCGTCTGTACTTTGCAGCTTTCCCTTTGATATCCAGCTGATTGGAAGTTATATTTTAATCCTATGCATCGCAAATATACACATTCTTCAGTTTCGGGAATTAACAGCAGCAGCCGAGTAAAATCCTATATCTTGATCACATTTTATTGATCGTCGATAACCATGATTGGAGATCATGTAATAATAATAATAATAATAATAGTCTTTATAGTCGCAAGTTGGCTTACATTAACAGTGCAATGAAGTTACTGTGAAAAGCCCCTAGTCGCCACATTCCGGCACCTGTTCAGGTACACAGAGGGAGAATTCAGAATGTCCAAATTACCTAACAGCACTGGCAAGGTTGTGGCATCCCTGCCTCTCAGCCAGGAGGCTCTGTGTTCTAGTCCCACTCCCCAGGACTTGGTGGCCAAGGAAGGTGTGTTCATAACACAGGCAAATAGGTTGTAAATCCTTCCTTGATTAACAAGGAGGTGAAAGGTTATCGAGGGTAGGCAGGAATGTGGGGTTGAGGTTACAATCAGATCAGCCATGATCTTATTATAAGGGCGAGCAGGCCTGACAAGCCGAGTGACCTACTCCTGGCCTTAATTTGCATGTTAATAGGTTCCAAGACACGCCAATACAGGCACCAATAGCGGGAGAGATTCCATTAACACTGAAATGAAATTACTGTGAAATCCCCTAGTCGCCAAACTCCGGCGCCTGTTCGGGTACACTGAGGGAGAATTCAGAATGTCCAATTCACCTAACAAGCCTTTTGTGACTTGTGGGAGGAAACCCACGCCGACACGGGGAGAATGTGCAGACTCTGCACAGACAGTGACCCAAGCCGGGAGCAAACCCTGGCCCCTGGAGCTGTGAAGCAACAGTGCTAACCATTGTGCCACCGTGCTGCCCTTTAGTTCTTGACAGCAGGTTGTCCCCAGCACTTTGGCGCCAATGAAGGACAGGCAAACATGTCCTCTCCCTCCAGTGTACCTACTGCTGTGTGTTGCCCAGTATTTTCAATTTTTGTTTCATCATCTGCAGAGGCCAAAAGTGAGACTAATGCGTGGAAGCATGGAGCATAGCTGAGGTAATACTCAGGAAGAAGATGCTACCCGGGTCACAGTAAAAAAAGGATGTAATTAATACACAAGAAGGATTTATCAATGGTAAGGGATGAGTCGGGGGGGGGGGGGGAGGGATATTGGTTAGGCTGGCTATACACTACTTAAAGCTGATAAGGCGCCAGACAGGATTGGATGCATCCAAGCAATCTGAGGCAGTGAAGAGCAAAGATTATGGACACACTGGGCTGTCTGTGGGGAGTTTGCACGTCCTCCCCATGTCTGCGTGGGTTTCCTCCGGGCACTCCGGTTTCCTTCCACAGTCCAAAGATGTGCAGGTTAGGCGGATTGGCCATGCTAAATTGCCCTTCGTGTCCAAAAATGTTAAGTGGGGGTTACTGGGTTACGGGGATAGGGTATGGGCTGGGGAAGGATGCTCTATCCAAGGGCCGGTGCTGACTCGATGGGCTGAATGGCCTCCTTCTGCACTGTAAATTCTATGATTCTATGATAATGATTCAGTCTTCAAGTAACTCAGGGTGTACCAGTAGATTTGAGAATTGCAAATTGCAATTTCATGCTCTTGTTCACGAAAGGGAGCAGAAATAAATCCAGCAACCACAGGAAAGTCAGCTTACTTTTGATGGCGGGGAAACTTCGAGAAACAATAACTTGGGATGAAACGAATGATCAGTTGGACAAATGCAGATTAATTAAAGAAAGACAGTATGGATTTGTTGAGGGAAAATCACATTTACAGACTTATAAAAATGATTTTATGTGAGTTGCTGGCAAGGTCAGCATTTGTTGCCCATCCCCAATTGACCTTGAGCAGATTGGCTGAAAAGACCATTTCAAAGGGCAGTTCAGAGTCAACCACATTGATGGAAAACAGTAACAAGATCAAACAGCATGGATTTACAAAGGAAAATCATGCCTGACAAATCTACTGCACTGCTTTGAGGATGTAACTAGTAAAGTAGATGAGGGGGAGCCAGTGTGTGTGGCTTATTTGGCCTTTCAGAAGGCTTTTGACATAAGAAATTAGTGTGTAAAATTAAAGTGTATGGGATTGGGTGCAGTGTATTCAGATGGATAGAAAACTGGTTGGCAGACAGAAAAAAAAAGAGTAGGAATAAACGGGTCTTTTTCCAAGTGGCAGGCAGTGACTAGTGGGATACTGCAGGGATCGGTGCTCAGGCCCCAACTATTCACAATATATATTAATGATTCAGATGAGGGAACTAAATATAATATCTCCAAATTTTCAGATGTCACAAAACTGGGTGGGAGGGTGAGCTGTGAGGAGGATACAGAGATTCTTCAGTATGATTTCAACAAGTTGAGTGGGTGGGCAGATGCAGTCCAATGTGGTTAAATTTGAGGTTATTCTCTTTGATAGCAAGAAAAGGAAGGCAGGTTATTATCTGAAAGGCTATAGATTGAGAGAGGGAAATGTGCAATGAGACCTGGTGTCCCCACACACCAGTCACTGAAATTAAGCACGCAGATGCAGCAGGTAGTGAAGAAGGCAAATGTTATGTTGGCCTTCATGGCAAGCAGATTTGAGTGTAAGAGCAGCGCTGTCTTGCTGCAGTTATACAAGGCCTTGGTGAGACGACATCTGGAATATTGTGTACAATTTTGGCTCCTTATCTGAGGAAGGAGTCGATTGGTTAGGATTTATTTATTGTAACGTGTACCAAGGTACAGAGAAAAGTATTGTTCCATGTACAGTTTAGACAGATCATCCCGTTCATGAAAAGAAAATACAGAGGGCAAACATTAAATACATAAAGTAAATACACAGACACATGCATTGGGAGAAGCATTCAGGGAGTGTAGTACCCATCGGGGCTCTATGAATACACAAGATTGTTGTTTGGAGTGTCATCGGCTTACACAATTTTTCAACACGTTATAAAGAGCATCCTGAGAGGGCTGGATCAATGCAAGTTACTGCAGATGCTGGAATCTGAAACAAAAGAGAAAATGCTGGAAAGTCTCAGCAGGTCTGGCAGCATCTGTAGGGAGAGAAAAGAGTTAACGTTTCGAGTCCGTTCTCTCCCAGATGCAGCCATGGGAAGGGAACACCTGAGCATCCTGGAGGAAGTCTCCGCTGAAAGAGGGGAAAGTGCGTTTTCTACACCAAGGAAGTTACCTTCTGGGGCTATCATGTAGATCGGCACGGAATAGACCCGATTTAGGAAAAGGTGATAAAGCAAACCTCGACTCCGGAAAACACAAAGGAGTTACCGTCGTGTAAACTACTACCGGAGATTCTGGCTTAGTACCATCCTTGCCCCACTACACGCATTGCTGATGAAGCACCAAACATGTGCGTAGAGAGCACCTCAGGTAGATGCCTTTGCCAGGGTGAAGCTGCAGCTAACGTCTTCATGGTTACTGACACATTACGACCCCTGCAAGTCCCTTTTGATGACATGCGACGCTTCATCTTATGGAATCGGAGCTGTGCTGACCCACCGCATGGCTGACAGAAGGGAAAGGTTGATAGCTTGTGAATCAAGGACATTGTCCGCTGCGGAGCGCAATTACGCCCAGATAGAACAAGAAGGGCTGGCTGTTGTAATCACAGTGAAGAAATGTCATCATTATGTATTTGGGCATCGATTCACCATTGTGACGGCCCGCAAACCATTGCTTAGGCTTTTTAAGGAAGACAAACCGATCTCGCCAATAGCGTCCACCCGGATACGGCAACGACAATCGCGCTGGCCGCCACCGCCCAGATACGTGACTGAACACAAAGGACTCGGTATTGGTGAAAGTACGCCACATTTTTCTTACACGGGGCGGGAGTGGAACCAGCAAGGGAAACCACCCATGGAACTGCGTGCCATTGACACTAAGATGCAGGTGCTCAGTGAGGAAGACGGCATCCTCATGTGGGAGGCTCCCATTGTGGTCCCGGGCCAGGGCAGACAGGCCATTCTCCAGGATCTGCACAATGGACACCCAAGGATGTGAAAAATTACAATCCTGATCAAAAGTTATGTGTGGTGGTCAGGCCTGGATGGCGTGATCGAATGTCTAACCCAACAATGTACCACATGCCAGGATCAGCAGAAACTCCCACCAGCTGCCCCATTGCATCCATAGGAATAGTGAGGCCAGCCTTGTGTGCGCCTGCATTCCAATTTTGCTGTACCTTTCCAACGGTCAAAGGGCTGGTTTAGCACAGTGGGCTAAACAGCTGGCTTGTAAGGCAGAACAAGGCCAGCAGCGCGGGTACAATTCCCATACCGGCCTCGGAGTGTAGCGACTAGGGACTTTTCGCAGTAACTTCATTGAAGCCTACTTGTGACAATCAGCGATGATGATTATTATTATGATTTTTCTCACGGTGGACGCCCATTCTAAGTGGCTGGAAGTCCACTGGATGTCATCCACCATGTTGAAGGCTACGGTTATAGAACATAGAACATAGAACAGTACAGCACAGAACATGCCCTTCGGCCCTCGATGTTGTGCCGAGCCATGATCACCCTACTCAAACCCACGTATCCACCCTATACCCGTAACCCAACAACCCCCCCCTTAACCTTACTTGTTAGGATACTACGGGCAATTTAGCATGGCCAATCCACCTAACCCGCACATCTTTGGACTGTGGGAGGAAACCGGAGCACCCGGAGGAAACCCACGCACACACGGGGAGGACGTGCAGACTCCGCACAGACAGTGACCCAGCCGAGAACCGAACCTGGGATCCTGGAGCTGTGAAGCATTTATGCTAACCACCATGCTACCGTGCTGCCCCACGGTTGAAAAGTTATGGCTCTCCTTCAGCACCCACGGCATTTCTGAAGTGCCGGTCACAAACAAGAGCACCTTCGTTCACCAGTGATGTGTTTGAACGTTTTGTGATGGCAAAGTAGGGGGGGGGGGCACCTCTACATGACCCTATAACACCCTTCTTGCAACGGGCTGGCCAAACAAGCGGTGCAGACCCTCAAGAGAGGGATGAAGAAACAGATCACGGGGTCCGTGGAATCGGGATTAACGGGATTTGTGTTTCGCTATTGGACCACACCGCATTCCACGACTGGCGTGGCACCAGCGGAACTGTTGATAGGTGGCAGGCTCAGAAGTCGCCTCAGCCTCACATTCTCCAATATTGGCGTGAGAGTGAAATGTGGTCAGGACCAGCTGAGGCAAGGCCATGGCGGGCGGACACAGATCAGGAGTTTCCAACCAGGGGACACGGTGTATGTCCAAGACACCCTGGTCCGTGCCCATTTGATTCCAGGGACAGTGATACAACAGACCGCACCAAGTGAAGACGCATGAATGGATGATGCGTTCGCACCTTAATCACCTCCATGACTATTAAGTGGGATATTCAGAACCAGGGGGTCACACTCTGAAGATATGGGGTCGACCATTTAGGACTGAGGTGAAGATAAATTACTTCACCCAAACTGTGGAACTCCACAGAACTACAACAGAAAGCAGCTGAGGCCAAAACATTGTGTGTTTTCAAGAAGGAGTAAGATACAGCTGTTGGGGCAAAAGGGATCAAAGGATATGGGAGGAACAGGTCACTGAATTGAATGTTCATTCATGATCAGCACGGTAGCATTGTGGATAGCAGAATCGCTTCACAGCTCCAGGGTCCCAGGTTCGATTCCGGCTTGGGTCACTGTCTGTGCGGAGTCTGCACATCCTCCCCGTGTGTGCGTGGGTTTCCTCCGGATGCTCCGGTTTCCTCCCACAGTCCAAAGATGTGCAGGTTAGGTGGATTGGCCGTGATAAATTGCCCTTAGTGTCCAAAATTTCCCTTAGTGTTGGGTGGGGTTACTGGGTTATGGGGATAGGGTGGAGTTGTTGACCTTGGGTAGGGTGCTCTTTCCAAGAGCTGGTGCAGACTCGATGGGCTGAATGGCCTCCTTCTGCACTGTAAATTCTATGATCACAATGAACGTCTCGTCAGGCTCAAAGGGCCGAATGGCCGACTCATGCTCCTATTTTCTGTGTTTCGATGAGCCTGGAGTTACCTCGACCAGGTAGATTTAATAAGAACAAGGTGAGTCCACACTGAGTCAAAATAAGAACAGAGATTTATTTGCAAACAATATATATATATATATACGCTCCCAGGTAGACCCCTCCCGGGTTCCTGCTTGGTCTGTGCCTTACTGGCTGACCTTATATATACTGGGTATTTGAGAAACCCCTCCCCTAGTGGGGGAACTCGGACTCTGCAAGGAGCACGGGGAAGACAAACATTCCTACCCGTAGGTGGCATGTGGGATATTACAGTAAGAATGGCTGATTTCCTTCCCTACAGGGTATTAGTGAACCAGGTGGGTTTTGAATATTAATAAATAATAGTACGATGGCCACCATTACTGAAACTTGCTTTATATTCCAGATTTTAAAAAAAATTTAAATTCCATCAGCTCCATGGTGAGATTTGGGCCCACTTGCCCAGTGCATTAAGTTGAGCCTTGGTTACTCATTACATACAATCCCAACAGTTAACTTCCATTTCATCAGCATCACCTGGTTTCAAATCTAGGTTCAATGGAGGCATGCAGAAGGGGTTTATTGTCCGAAAAGTAAGAATGTGCACAGTTACAGGGGAAAAAGCAGTGGAGTGATATTAGGTGAGTTGCTCATTCGGAGAGCTGGTGCCGACGCGATGGGCCAAATGGTCTCTTTCTATGCTGCAACAATTCTGTGATTCAGTGAACATGTTTTTATAATATCGATAGAGGATAAATCTTGGGCAGGACACCAAGAATGACTCCCCTGTGCTTCTTCATAATAGTTCCATAGGATCTTTTATACCCACCTGGAGCAAACAGTTGGACCCTCAGTTTAGTGTTTCATCAAAAGTCAGTACTGTCCTCAATACTGCATCGTTTTTGTGCTCAAGCCGTGAAGTAGCACTTGAACCCAGTACCGTGCGATTCAGAGGCGAGATACCAACTGCGCTGCAGATGACACCTAACAGCACAGCAGCCAGTCTGTCAAAGTGCTGGGTGAACTTACAGATGGTTTGCACAAAGAACAGCAGCGCTGAATGCAAAAGTGGGAAGATAGCAGCGTATTCAGGTCACTCCCATGATTCACCCAGCACCATAACATCAACTTTAATGAACTTATTTTTGTCACACTCCATTGGGTTCAATATTCCAGCTGTACCTAGACTGAGACGAGACTCTGAACAGGCCCAGGAGAGCTGGGCAGCGCAGAACCTGATTACACACAATTATTGAGAAACAGATTGAGATGATCAAAGCTGTCACTCACATACGATCCCGCCAGTTGACTTCCATTTCATCAGTGTCACCTGGTTTCAAATCTGAGTCGCTATTACAACTGATTACAGCGGCCAGCCTGCCAGACATTTTACATTTGTGATCCACAAGTATAATTCACCCTTGGCCAAAGCCATTATAAGCCTTCCCTGCTTATAGCAACAGGAAGTTTTAATGAGATATGATTGAATTTCTAACCAGATGGTGCACTCTGGGGTGTTTCTGTCTAATGAAAAACATCCCACTCTTTAGTGTTAGCGGTTGGAAGGCCATGTTTTGTGATTGGCAGTAAGCGCATTCTGATTAGCTCCCTTAAGGGCATGGTTCTGCTGAAGGTATGCATTCATATGACAAGTGTGAAATGTTAAGAAGCTTTTTATATTTCTGCAGGACGCCACAGAGGAAAGCATTTAAGGAGAGACCCATGAGCTCTGTCACCCCCTCCGTTAGGGGGTTTGACAAGGTATTTGCTGAGAGGATGTTTCCTCTCTTCCCTCGACATATGGAGCACAGTTTAAAATAAGGGGTCTCCCATTTAAGATGGAGATGAGGAGAGATTTCTTCTTGGGAATTATAGTATCGCTGACAAGCATGACAAACGTGGGCAATTTTCCTTACCTGGCGAGCCACTTCCGCATCGATACAGAGATCCGACATAATATATATGAAGGGCGTGGAAGCTTTGGAGAGAGTGCACAGAAGGTTCACCAGGATGTTGCCTGGTTTCAAGGGTGTTGACTATGAGGAGAGGTTGAATAAACATTGTTTTCACTGGAAAGACGGAGGCTGAGGGGAGACCTGATAGAGGTCTGCATAATTATGAGAGGCAAAGACCTGGTGGATAGTCAGAGACTTTTTCCTCGGGTGGAAGTGTCAATTGCAAGGGGGCACAGGTTCAAGGTGAGAGGGGGAACTTTTAAGGGAGGCGTGCAGGGTACGTTTTTCACGCAGAGTGGTGGGTGCCTGGAAAGCACTGCCAGAGGGTGTGGTGGAAGCAGGCACATTAGCAACATTTAAATCTGGATGGATACATGAATAGGGAGGAAACAGAGGGATACAGACCGAGTAAGGACTGAAGGTTTTGTTTTTAGTTAGGGCATCGTGATCAGCATAGGCTTGGAGGGCTGAAGGGCCTGTTCCTGTGCTGTACTTTTCTTTGTTCTTTGTATATCCAATTCTTGAGCGCGCTTTGGAGCCTAATGGTGGGAGTCTTCAATGACCGGGACAAACGTGCTGATAACAAAATATTTTTGTACAAGGCAGACTTCTACCCAACTCTTCCATATGGCTGAGAAACTTGAACCGCGTACAGATGCCACTTCAGGGCCCTGGAGAGGTACCCTCAACGCTGCTTGAGATGGTTTCTCCACATCAGCTGGGAGGACAGGCGTACTAATATCTGCCTCCTTTAAGGAGCAAGGAGTACCAGCATCAAGCCCATGATCATCTGAAACCAACTCCACTGGGCCAACCAGTTGCTTAGGCTGCCAGAGTCTTCGCTGAGGACGCGGGTTCGATCCCGGCTCCGGGTCACTGTCCGTGTGGAGTATGCACTTTCTCCCGGTGTCTGCGTGAGTTTCAGCCCCACAACCCAAAGATGCGCAGAGTAAGTGGATTGGCCACGCTAAATTGTCCCTTAATTGGAAAAATGTAATTGGGTACTATAAATAAAATAAACGGATGCCAGAGTCTTGAATCGCAAAGCAAACCTTCTTCACCCAGAATATAGAAGGCTCCTGAACAAGAGGAGGACAAAGGAAGCACTTCAAAGACACCCTGATGGCTTACATCAAGGAATGCAACATGGACGTCAATTCCTGGGAGAGCCTTACTCTGAAGAGACCGACTAGGAGGAACCTACTGATTGAAGAGACACAATTCTTCAAGAACACCCGATGGCAAAAGGAAGTCTCCTTCGCACTTGGGTATTAAATAGCCAATTGGTTAGAGCACATAGAGGAAAATCAGCTAGGGGAGGTTCGCACACTATCATGGATCCCACAATGACCTTACCACCATTCAAGTGTTTGTAAAAGAGGGGCCAATTCAAAAATTGACGGGCCAAATGTTTGCATTGCACCGTTCAAGAGGACACTTAGTCTGTCAATTCTAATTGTCCTAAAGCTTTATTAATTTAAATCTTTATCACAAGACGTTTACGAGAAATACATACCCTGTATTAACAATGGCTAAATTCATTTTCATTAAATCTACAAAGCTTTGTGCTGTTACGAGTGCTCAAACTCCTTGTAATTGCATTTCCAAATTTCCTCATTCTAAAAACAACTGAAGTGAATGTATTTGTGCACAATTTAGGTGCGTGGAAAGTTTTTTACGCAGAGGGTGGTGGGTGCCTGGAACGCTTTACCAGCGGAGGTGGTAGAGGCGGGCACGATAGCATCATTTACGAGGCATCTAGACAGGTATATGAACGGGCGGCAACAGAGGGAAGTAGACCTTGGAAAATAGGAGACAGGTTTAGATAAAGGATCTGGATCGGCGCAGGCTGGGAGGGCCGAAGGGCCTGTTCCTGTGCTGTAATTTTCTTTGTTCTTTGTTCTTATGCCATGTGCAGCACGATAGTACAGTGGCTAACACTGTGGCATCACAGCGCCGGTTCCCAGGTTCGATTCCCCGCTGGGTCACTGCCTGCGTAGAGTCTGCATGTTCTCCCCGTGTCTGTGTGGGTTTCCTACGGGTGCTCCGGTTTCCTCCCACAGTCCAAAGACATACAGGTTAGGTGGATTGGCCATGCTAAATTGCCCTTAGTATCCAAAAAAAGGTTAGGAGGGGTTATTGGTTTGCGGGGATAGGGTGGAAGTGAGGACTTAAGTGGGTCAGTGCAGACTCGATGGGCCAAATGGCCTCCTTCTGCACTGTATGTTCTATGTTTTCTGTACATTTCACCTCCAGTGTTGGAAAGTAGTCAATGTAAGGAGATAGACAACAAGGTGTCATCGTTTTAGAATATAAATATTAATATCCACTATAACTTGGAAAAACATGCCACCAGGCCAAGGAAACAATTGTTGAATCTCCTTGTATGGGACGATTTGGCCTTAACATTAAGTATGCTTAATTCTAGGGGTCTATTTGCAGCTTTCAGCACCTCTCACTGCACAGGGTTGGTTGGCCACTGGCTAGGGGCTAACTAACCTGATGCTGTGTTGTGATAGTCTATGATCATTGGAATTTAGAAGGATGAGGGGGGATCTTATAGAAACATTTAAAATTATGAAGGGAATAGATAGGATAGATGCGGGCAGGTTGTTTCCACTGGCGGGTGACAGCAGAACTAGGGGGCATAGCCTCAAAATAAGGGGAAGTAGATTTAGGACTGAGTTTAGGAGGAACTTCTTCACCCAAAGGGTTGTGAATCTATGGAATTCCTTGCCCAGTGAAGCAGTTGAGGCTCCTTCATTACATGTTTTTAAGGTAAAGATAGATAGTTTTTTGAAGAATAAAGGGATTAAGGGTTATGGTGTTCGGGCCGGAAAGTGGAGCTGAGTCCACAAAAGATCAGCCATGATCTAATTGAATGGTGGAGCAGGCTCGAGGGGCCAGATGGCCTACTCCTGCTCCTAGTTCTTATGTTCTTATGTTCTTATGATCCTTGAGTCCGTTTACATTTGATCCTCTCTTCCACATACCACCTGGGGTTGCGTTCAGCATTAAGTCATTTCTATGCCTATGATTCTTGTATGAAAATAAGCTAATATAAGACATACCAAAGAGGACATGCATAGCAAAAAATTTACATCGATAGTGAAAGATTTTGGCATGCACTTTAGTGTTGTCATTGGGATAACATCTTCGTAAAACATGACCGAGGCATGGAAATTTGAGTGTCGCCCTTATTGTTCTGCATGAAGGTTTCAGCAGTTGCTTGGGGAAATGCAGGTGAGCAAGAATAATCTTTGGCTCACTCAGCTGCCTCTCAGCCAGCTTGACTGCTTGCCGCATGAGCATTGTAACGTGATTTTTGAAGAATGTCTACATAAGGAGCAGCTGGTACGAACAGCTAAACAAAGCACTGGGATGTAATACACAGGTAGAGAAAAAGATGCCACTTTTTCATGGAGTCTGGGATGCAAGTAGTCCCCAGTGAAACTGAGATTCGAAGGCAGAGGCTGCTTGGGTCCTCGTGGCAGGAACTCATGCCACATGAAGGGTAGTGGCACTAACACTGAGTGCCAACCTGTCCATCCGAGGACTTTACAATGTCACTAACACTGAGTGTCAACTGGTTCATTTTAGGACTTTACAATGTCACTAACACTGAGTGCCAACCTGTTCATCCTAGGTCTTTACAATGTTACATCTGAGAGCGACACCTTTATATGCAACTATTCCATCATCGGCAGAGCTCATGTTTGATAGAGCAGTGTCTAACAATTTACCTACTCCTAGCCAATCTACTCTTTCACTGAAACCAGAGATCAACTTTTAAAACTGCAAGAGAAGATGAGCAACATGCACAATAGAAATGCAGGTGCAGAATTGCCAAGTTAAGAGTTAGGACAAGTTTGTGCGGAGTCTGCACGTCCTCCCCGTGTGTGCGTGGGTGCTCCGGTTTCCTCCAACAGTCCAAAGATGTGCGGGTTAGGTGGATTGGCCATGAAAAATTGCCCGTAGTGTCCTAAAAAGTAAGGGTTAAGGGGGGATGTTGGGTTACGGGTATAGGGTGGATACGTGGGTTTGAGTAGGGTGATCATGGCTCGGCACAACATCGAGGGCCGAAGGGCCTGTTCTGTGCTGTACTGTTCTATGTTCTATGTTCTATGTAAGTTTACATCCAAGATTCCACAGAAGGTTGGTGGCAGACACTTGAAGTGACAAGGATTTGTTTAGAACCAAAGTGGGCAGCATGATAACACAGTCGGTAGCATTGTTGCTTCACAGCGCCAGGGTCCCAGGTTCAATTCCCGGCTTGGGACACTGTCTGTGCGGAGTCTGCACGTTCTCCCTGTGTCTGAGTGGGTTTCCTCCGGGTGCTCTGGTTTCCTCCCACAAGTCCCGAAAGATGTCCTGGTAGGTGAATTGGACATTCTGAATTCTCCCTCTGTGTACCCGAACAGGTGCCGGAGTGTGGCGACTCGAGGATCTTCACAGTAACTTCACTGCAGTGTTAATGTAAGCCTACTTGTGACAATAAAGATTATTATTAAGTCTTGTGAAATTTTACACAGAGAGGAGCGATGGTTAGATGCAACTGAAGCCAAATCAGATCCATTCCGACACCTCAACCACCCTGCAGTCTATTGCATTGAGGACAAGATCCAAAATGTAACCAGAAACAAAATCCCAAATTGACAATCCCACAGATCATTGTGAGAAATTACAGAAATCTCCAGACAAGGTTACCGTTACAAGCTTTGGATGTAACAGAGATTACCTCTACGCTTTAGAGATTCATAGATTTACCAGTTCTACAGACTTATTTAATGGTAACTAAACATGAACATGTACTGTAAATACGTATACTTAATTGAAAGGGGAAAAGTGTCTTTAAAAAGGAAGGGAAAGGGTTTTAATATGCCTTTAAGGGACAGCAGCATGCCATCACAAAAGGGCAAGTGTGTCATGTGATCCAGTCTCAGTTTCACTTCTGCCTGTTAGCACTCACACAACTCACCTCTGCACCTGGTGCAGAGAGGAAAGGGGAGGGATGAGGACCTCCTTCTGGGTCTAGCCAAGGTGGTCATTGCTATGCCCAGGGGTGGGTCATCCATCCTGACTGTGTGCCCCACTTCTGCTGCCCAGAAAGGAAGCGCACTGTGTCACCTGGCAGCATAAAGACCTTCCATGCCCGGTGAGCACCACAGGGACTGGGGTGATTTATCGACCCCTTCAATCACATTTCGTTTTGATGTTTTATGTTCGCTTGAGATTGCATTTACATTGATGCAGTATCCCTTTAAGGAGCTCCATTTCAATTTATCCCACACGTTTTTGATCCTGTTTATTTGTTTCGCCCAAAGAAGTATCACTCAGTTCTGCTTTATTCAAACTTTCTATCCATTAATATACATACTTAAGTGCCTGGTCAAAATAAATGAACCCCCGACGTGTTTTCACAATCCCATTATGAGAGATTGGTGCCTTTATATTGTTCCAAAAACATAGCACTCCGGGTAAGGGAATTAAAAAGTGATAATGAGGAAGTGGCATTGAGTGATTCACAGAACACAAGGGAGCCAGGGTATAAAGTTACCCATGGGATTCAAGTGATGGAATCTTGAACTAATGGATCGAACCAAAAAAATGCTTTTAAATTTTTTAAAATGATATTCATCAAAGAATGGGTGAATATAACAACATTGTGAATTAATTATGAAAACAATTTTATGTGTTGTTGAAAAGTTTTATTATGTGAGGCTATATTATATACTTTAATGTTTTATTCAATAAATATGCAAATATAAGCATCAGTTCAGCAGTTCTGCACAAGTAGCACTAAATGTGTTGACTCTAAATGTCTTTATTGACTTTTTCTGCACTGTCGATTTATCCTGTCTTAAATAGACATGTTTGGTTCCAGAATTTCCCAATGATTTTTCTCAAATGACTTTGGCGGGGGTTGGGGGCAAACTATTTTAGTCTGCCATTTCTGTTTTTGTGAAGGAGGATCGCTGAGTTTAGGTTACTCTTTGGCGAACTGTGAAAAAATTAATAGTTTGATGCAACATTTTAAGATGCAGTAATTAGCTTTCATACAATCTGGCTGCAGCATTTGAATCTAGGTATTAAAAATGTGGCTACAGGATTTTGATTCATTGCCAGATGGTTTAAGTTCAGAAGTAAACATAAAATCCTTGAAGTTTTCACACATTAGTTTGAAATTAGGTTTGTGGTCCGAGAACATTTTCTAATTTGATGCAAAGTTGTTTTGTAGTGGATAATGGACAATGCCAGTCTGCTTCAATGAGCCACAGAGACATGTCTTAATAAAACCAACACACAGATACATTTTGGGTCAACTATTCCCCAAAGGGAAAAATAGTGGGCGAGATTCTCCGCACTCCCGACGGTGCGGAGAATAGCGTGGCTCGTAAAATTTTACGGCCACGCTGTTCCGACGCCCTCCCGCTATTCTCCCCCCCCCCCCCCCACGCCCAACTCCCGACACGAATCGCTGCCGCCGTTTTTTTACGGCCGGCAGCGATTCACAGCTGTTCGATGGGCCGAGTTCCCAGCCCTTTACGGCTGTTTTTACGAACGGCAAACACACCTGGTCTGGCCGTTCGTAAAAACGGCCGTAAACACTCGCATTTTATAACCATGGCACCGATTGGCACGGCAGTACCACGGCCGTGCCAAGGGTGCCATGGGCCCGCGATCGGTGCCCACCGATCGCGGGCAGCGGGCCCGATGCCTGCGCACTATTTCTCCTTCCGTCGCCCCGCAGTATCCATTCGCGGGGCGGCTGAGGGGCAACCCAGTCCGCGCATGCGCGGGTTTCGCGCAAATGCGCGATGACGTCATCCGCGCATGCACGGGTTGGAGTCTTCCAATCCGCGCATGCGCGGCTGACGTCATATGACGTGTCAGCCGGCGCTAACTCCGGCAAGCGGGCTTAACGAAATTCGTTAAGCCCGTGATGCCGGAGCTTACGGCGTCGGGCTGCTAGCCCCGACCGGGGACCAGAATCGGTTCCCGGTCGGGATGGGGGGGGGGGGCTGGCGTCAAACCCGCCCGGGTTTGACGCCAGCCTTACGATTTCTCCCCATATGGGAGAATCTCGCCCCTGGCCTGGCCGTTCGTAAAAACGGACGTAAACACTTGCATTTTATAACCATGGCACCGATTGGCACGGCAGTACCACAGCCGTGCCAAGGGTGCAATGGGCCCGCGATCGGTGGGCACCGATCGCGGGCAGCGGGCCCGATGCCCGCGCACTATTTGTCCTTCCGCCGCCCCGCAGTATCCTTTCGCGGGGCGGCTGAGGGGCATCCCGGCCCGCGCATGCGCGGGTTTCGCGCAAATACGCGATCACGTCATCCGCGCATGCGCGGGTTGGAGTCTTCCAATCCGCGCATGCGCGGCTGACGTCATATGACGCATCAGCCGGCGCTAACTCGGGCAAGCGGGCTTAACGAATTTCGTTAAGCCCGTGATGCCGGAGCTTACGGCGTCGGGCTGCTAGCCCCGACCGGGGACCAGAATCGGTTCCCGGTCGGGAAGGGGGGGGGCTGGCGTCAAACCCGCCCGGGTTTGACGCCAGCCTTACGATTTCTCCCCATATGGGAGAATCTCGCCCCTGGCCTGGCCGTTCGTAAAAACGGACGTAAACACTTGCATTTATAACCATGGCACCGATTGGCACGGCAGTACCACAGCCGTGCCAAGGGTGCAATGGGCCCGCGATCGGTGGGCACCGATCGCGGGCAGCGGGCCCGATGCCCGCGCACTATTTGTCCTTCCGCCGCCCCGCAGTATCCTTTCGCGGGGCGGCTGAGGGGCATCCCGGCCCGCGCATGCGCGGGTTTCGCGCAAATACGCGATCACGTTATCCGCGCATGCGCGGGTTGGAGTCTTCCAATCCGCGCATGCGCGGCTGACGTCATATGACGCATCAGCCGGCGCTAACTCGGGCAAGCGGGCTTAACGAATTTCGTTAAGCCCGTGATGCCGGAGCTTACGGCGTCGGGCTGCTAGCCCCGACCGGGGACCAGAATCGGTTCCCGGTCGGGAAGGGGGGGGGCTGGCGTCAAACCCGCCCGGGTTTGACGCCAGCCTTACGATTTCTCCCCATATGGGAGAATCTCGCCCCTGGCCTGGCCGTTCGTAAAAACGGACGTAAACACTTGCATTTTATAACCATGGCACCGATTGGCACGGCAGTACCACAGCCGTGCCAAGGGTGCAATGGGCCCGCGATCGGTGGGCACCGATCGCGGGCAGCGGGCCCGATGCCCGCGCACTATTTGTCCTTCCGCCGCCCCGCAGTATCCTTTCGCGGGGCGGCTGAGGGGCATCCCGGCCCGCGCATGCGCGGGTTTCGCGCAAATACGCGATCACGTCATCCGCGCATGCGCGGGTTGGAGTCTTCCAATCCGCGCATGCGCGGCTGACGTCATATGACGCATCAGCCGGCGCTAACTCGGGCAAGCGGGCTTAACGAATTTCGTTAAGCCCGTGATGCCGGAGCTTACGGCGTCGGGCTGCTAGCCCCGACCGGGGACCAGAATCGGTTCCCGGTCGGGAAGGGGGGGCTGGCGTCAAACCCGCCCGGGTTTGATGCCAGCCTTACGATTTCTCCCGGTTTGGGAGAATCGCGCCCAGTGTGTACATGAAGATAAAATCGCCATCGTCCCAGATGACCGTAGGCTGCTTTCCCCTTTGACAGGGGAGCGCTGGCTGGTGGTGATTCAACCTGAGGATCACCACACCTCAGGCGAGGGGCGAGGTTGAGAAGGTGGGGCCTTCATGAATAACCTCAGCCAGTGCGGGAATTGAACCCGTGCTGCTGACCTTGCTCTGCTTCACAACCCAGCTGTCTGGCTAAGTGAGCCAAATCAGTATGAAAATGTGTTAAAAGAAATATAGCAAGCAGTCATCTTGATAGCTACAGGTTGAGTTGGACTAATTGTCTAACTCCCTGGAACTGAGTCACTGATGCTAATGTAACCATATCAACATCCTGGGATTTACCATTGACAAGAAACTGAACTGGACTTGTCCAAAAAATACTATGCCATAAGAGCAGGTCAGAGGCTAGGAGTCCTGTGACAATAACTCACTTCCTGTTTACCAAAGCCTGTCTACCATCTACAAGGCACAAGATAGAAGTGTGATGGATGAATGGAGCTCCAACAATATTCCAGAATCTTGACACCATCAAGGAAAATTGAAACCCATTTGATTGGCACCCCTTTCACAAACATTCCATCCCTCCACCACTAACCCACAGTTGCAGCAGTGTATACTATCTGCAGGCTTCACCAAGATCCCTTAGAGAGCACCTCCCAAACCCACGACCACTACCATTTAGAAGGAGAAGGGCCGCAAATGCATGGGCGCACTACCCTGGAGCTTCCCCTGCAAACCACTCAACATCCTGACTTAGAAATATATTGCCATTCCTTCACTGTCGCTGGGTTCACATCCCGGAACTCCCTCCCTAACAGCACTGTGGGTGTACCTGCACCACACAGACTGAAGCAGTTCAAGAGGCAGCTCGCTGACACCTTCTCAAGAGCAAGGAGGGATGGCCAATAAATGCTGACCTCGCCAGCGACGCCCACATCCCTCGAATGAATGAAACAAATGTTGAAAGGTGTGATTATCAAGTTTCTTCCAAATGTTTGTTTTGCATCTTTCAATAAAGCTTTGCATATTAGGTAGAATTAAAATTGCATGAATTTAAACAACATCATTCATATGTAAATCATTAGCTTTAGTTATATATTCTCTCATTGGTAAGCTGTGACCTACAATTAGCTGAATGAAAACACATATATTTTGAAGCATACAAGATGGTGAAGTCTTAAATAAATATATACTACCTTGAGAATCCACATAAACACATTACTCGAGTCTTGGTAAGATTCCTAAGAGCTGATATTGGAGAATTCCCATTAATTCATGCTGCTGTAACACACCTCCATGTATATTCTGTCCAAAAATAAGTTTGTTAAATTGGGGACTACTGGTAGAGATGCCCTTGGATTTTGGGAACCAGCCTCATGGTACTCTGGGAGCTATGCTCCTTTAATGCTTGAAGGTTTCTGACAGTTGAAACTCTAATCTAGCTATAGGTTTGAGGTGTTAGGAAAACAAAGGCAGTTTTAAGGGATTTATATTTGTATTGGTAAACATTAGAAATAAAGTATAATTTTAAGTGTGTTTAGTGTGATGTTTCTGTGGCTGGAAACATAAAACCAATCGGCTGAGAGGCACATGACTTACCCAGGCCAATGGGCAGCGAGTCCTCTGCACCAATAGCAACTCACTTCTAAGGTACCGTAATACCCCTAGTCATACTACCACAAGAAGTTACAATGTCAACATCTGAGCAATGGCACAATGGATTCTGCGTTGGTACATCTGGGGTTGGATTCACCAATAATGGTGCTCTGCCCCCACGCCAGCGTCAAAACGCTGGCGTTTCACTCCAGACTTTTCTTAAGAAAGTCCTGAGTGATTCTCCCACCTGCAGGGGGCTGGCAGGGCCGCGGAATGCTTCTCGCAGCTCTGGCTGCGGATACGGAGACCCGCACGTCCGGCGGCCACCCCGTGTGACATGGAGGACTCGCACCGCGAATCATGAGATCATGCGCGCCTGCGGATTGGTGACACCCGATCATTTGCCTCACCATCCATGTGCCCCCCCCTCCCTCCGGTGAACGATCCCCCGCCCGCCCCACCAGGGCGGCTGCGAACTGAGTCTGCCGCCGCCACCTGACATTCCCGACAGCCGACAAGTGGTTAGAACCACGGTGTCGGGAACTCGGCCAGTTGCGTGCGGAGAATCGCTGAGGGGCTCTGTCACTGGTCCCGTACCTGGGCCGCATCGTTTACGCATGCATGATTCTCGAGCGATTCGTTCGGAGAATCCAACCCCTGATGTTCTACTCCATGCTGTTCTGCTTCCAATGCATTCAGTGCCACATTCTGCGGTTCCATTTGACAGGTCTGGTGGGGTCCTGCAATACAGCCCCAGAGGGTCTCCTGCTCTGTCGTGCTCTGGTGTTCCTTCCACAACCTTGTTCTGCAGTGGGGCATGGAGCTTCCTGAAGATGACCTGGAGAAGTGTCACATGTCCTTGGACAAAGAGGACGTTGAGGAAGAACATAGGGGCTGGTTTAGCTCACTGGGCTAAATTGCTGGCTTTTAAAGCAGACCAAGCAGGCCAGCAGCATGGTTCGATTCCCGTACCAGCCTCCCCGAACAGGCGCTGGAATGTGGCGACTAGGGGCTTTTCACAGTAACTTCATTGACGCCTACTTGTGACAATAAGTGAATTTCATTTCATTTCATTTCATTAAGATAGAGGCCAAATTGGGGCAAGGGTACAAAGTGGCGGGAGGGCTAGAGAAGCCCTCACCACCTTCAGTTTCATGGAGGAAGACGGCCTCGCTTTCCGACAGTGTCACCTCCCCCAAGTCGTTGTGAACCCTCAGGAACCAGGAGATGAATGTAGCGGAGATATCAATAATCAGAGTTCTGGGACTGCACCTCAGGCAGCTGAGGGATGAATGTATCCAGAGGCACATCAGCTGTCTTGAGCACAGCTGTATACTCAGATCCAGCAGACCTCCAGAACCCTGCGGCTTTCCTATCTCCACCTGATGTGCATCAGAAGCAGTGCGGTGTTCACCAGATAGTGGGCCAACAGCCCACCTGCTAAAATCGGTCACCGTTGTGTGTGTCTCTTCGCAGGTTGATGGTGTGGGTGATAGCTGTGATGCACCTTCACTGTCCTCCTCCAACATCTCCTCCGAGGTCGTGTCGAGGGTAGATGGTGGACACTGCTGATGGGTTGATCAGGCTGATCGGGTGATGTTTCTGCAGGGAAATGGACATGGTATTAGTACATGGCCAGGGCAATGGTCTGGGATGCACAGAACTCACTTGGGTTTCTTCATCTGAATGAATGTGTAGTGGCTCCTCACTTTTCTTGCACAGACCCCCTTCGCTCTGAGCACATGCCCCCCTCCCTCTCAGCACAGGCCCACCTCACTCTCAGCACAGGCCTCCCTCCCTCTCAGCACAGGCCCACCTCGCTCTCAGCACAGGCTCCCCTCACTCTCAGCACAGGCCCACCTCACTCTCAGCACAGGCGCCCCTCACTCTGAACACAGGACCCCCTCACTCTCAGCACAAGCCCCCCTCACTCTGAGCACAGGCCCCCCTCGTTCTCAGCACAGGCCCCCCTCACTCTAAGCACAGGCCCCCCTCGCTCTGAGCACAGGCCCAGCACAGGCCCCCCTTGCTCTCAGCATAGGCCCCTCTCGCTCTCAGCACAAACTCCCTTGCTCTCAGCACAGGTCCCCCTCACTCTCAGCACAGGCCACCCTCACTCTCAGCACAGGCCCCCCTCACTCTCAGCACAGGCCCCCCTCACTCTCAGCACAGGCCCCCCCTCACTCTCAGCACAGGCCCCCCTCACTCTCAGCACAGCCCCCCCCTCACTCTCAGCACAGGCCCACCTCTCTCTCAGCACAGGCCCCCCCCTCACTCTCAGCACAGGGCCACCTCTCTCTCAGCACAGGCCCCCCCTCACTCTCAGCACAGGCCCCCCTCCCTCTCAGCACAGGCCCCCCCTCACTCTCAGCACAGGCCCACCTCACTCTCAGCACAGGCGCCCCTCACTCTGAACACAGGACCCCCTCACTCTCAGCACAAGCCCCCCTCACTCTGAGCACAGGCCCCCCTCGCTCTCAGCACAGGCCCCCCTCACTCTAAGCACAGGCCCCCCTCGCTCTGAGCACAGGCCCAGCACAGGCCCCCCTTGCTCTCAGCACAGGCCCCTCTCGCTCTCAGCACAAACTCCCTTGCTCTCAGCACAGGTCCCCCTCACTCTCAGCACAGGCCACCCTCACTCTCAGCACAGGCCCCCCTCACTCTCAGCACAGGCCCCCCTCACTCTCAGCACAGGCCCCCCCTCACTCTCAGCACAGGCCCCCCTCACTCTCATCACAGCCCCCCCTCACTCTCAGCACAGGCCCACCTCTCTCTCAGCACAGGCCCCCCCTCACTCTCAGCACAGGGCCACCTCTCTCTCAGCACAGGCCCCCCCTCACTCTCAGCACAGGCCCCCCTCCCTCTCAGCACAGGCCCCCCCTCACTCTCAGCACAGGCCCCCCTCCCTCTCAGCACAGGCCCCCCTCACTCTCAGCACAGGCCCCCCTCCCTCTCAGCACAGGCCCCCCCTCACTCTCAGCACAGGCCCCCCTCCCTCTCAGCACAGGCCCCCCCTCACTCTCAGCACAGGCCCCCCTCGTTCTGAACACAGGCCCCCCTCACTCTCAGCACAGCCCCCCCTCACTCTCAGCACATGCCCACCTCTCTCTCAGCACAGGCCCCCCCTCACTCTCAGCACAGGCCCACCTCTCTCTCAGCACAGGCCCCCCCTCGTTCTCAGCACAGGCCCCCCTCGCTCTCAGCGCAGGCACTCCTCGCTCTCAGCGCAGGCCCACCTCGCTCTCAGCACAGGCCCACCTCGCTCTCAGCGCAGGCCCCCCTCACTCTCAGCACGGGCCCATTGCTGCTCCTCCCCTGTGAGCCCCAGGGCTTCCCTCCTCGAAAGGAATTCAGATGCTCAGCTCGAGCATCCCGCTGCCTGTCTTCTCTCACTCGCAGTGGTTGTGGGACAGCTTATCCTGCAGGAACGCAAGCAGGGATGACGTGAGCTGGCCAGCTGGCGGGTCAGACGGCGATGATACCTGGCATGTGTGGGCACTGCGAGAGGGCAGGGAGGGGTTCGAAAGAATAGTGCCGGGGATGTGAGGAAGCTTGAGGGTGGTCAGGTTCTGGGGCCGCAATTGGGATCGAGGTGACATTCCGAGGGGTGACGGCAATGTGGAGTGCAGAGAGGAGAGACTGAGCATTAACCCTGGCAGGACGGAATAGGCCGTTGATCATCTGGTGGCATTCTACCCCCATCCCCCTTTGCAGGCTGCTGGCGCTGACCACTGCTGCTACCGTCTCCCCGGCAGAATTCTTAATCTTGCTGGAGTATCTCCTGCCAGCCCGAGGGTATACTGTTGCCCGTCTCTCCTCCACAGGATCCAGCATGCGGGTGAAGACAAGTCTGTGAATCAAGGAGCAGGTTCCCTCACTGCCATCCTCCTGGCTTGAATGAGAGCTAGTGTTCTGGAGCCGTCTGGAGCAGGGGCTGGTTTAGCTCACCAGGCTAAATCGCTGGCTTTTAAAGCAGACCAAGGCAGGCCAGCAGCACGGTTCGATTCCCGTACCAGCCTCCCCGGACAGGCGCCGGAATGTGGCGACTAGGGGCTTTTCACAGTAACTTCATTGAAGCCTACTCGTGACAATAAGCGATTTTCATTTCATTTCATTTCATTTCATTAAATGCAGCGCTCCCTTGATTAAAGTGCACAGGTGACCCTCAGAGCGGGTGAATCAGACACTTCATGTCTCAGGTGTGGCGTTATTCATGTGGAGAAATTATTTGTTCTCAAAGTGCCGCAAAGATGGCTGACTGGATCGTGCCACTAAGGCTGGCGGGAATCACTCCCGTCTCTGGGCTGAGATCGACACTTCTGGGGCACACTGTGGGCAGACTTTTCCAGCACAGCTTCGGTGTCTGTGAACGGCATTATGCACCTGTCTGTTCTAGTCCTATTTTCCAGCACTTGGTCCGTAACCTTGCATGCTATTACATTTCAAGTGTTCATCAGGACGCTTAATAATAATAATCGCTTATTGTCACAAGTAAGCTTCAATGAAGTTACTGTGAAAAGCCCCGAGTCGCCACATTCCGGCGCCTGTTCGGGGAGGCTGGTACGGGAATTGAACCCGCGCTGCTGGCCTTGTTCTGCATTACAAGCCAGCTGTTTAGCCCACTGTCCTAAACCAGCCCCAGCTTCTTAAAATGTTGTGAGAGTTCCTGCCTCCGTCACCCTTTCAGACAGCGAATACCAGATTCCCACCATCCTCTGGGTGAAAAGGTTTTCTCTCAAATACCGTCTAAATCTCCTGCCCCTGACCTTAAATCTATCACCCCTGGTTGCTGACCCCTCCACACAGGGGAATAGTTTCTTCCGATCTACCCTATCTTTGTCCCTCATAACTTTAGTGCATCTCAATAATGTGTACAAATGCCTTCAGCCTTCTCTGCTCCTCGGAAAACACCCCCTGCTTCGCCAACCTCTCCTCACAGCTGAAACGCTCCAGCCCAGGCAATATCCTGGTGAATCTTCTCTGCACCCTTTCCAGTGCAATCTCACCCTTCCTCTCGTACTGCTCACAGTACTCTCGTTGTGGTCTGATGAACGTTGTATAAAATATAATAGCAAATTACTGCGGATACTGGAATCTGAGACAAAAACAGAAAATTCTGGACAATCTCAGCAGTTCGGGCAGCATCTGTGGAGAGACGTTTGCTGCCTTGTTCTACATTACAACCCAGCTATTTAGCCCAGTGTGCTAAACCAGCGCCTTGCTAAACAAGCCCCTCTGATTTCTGATGCAGTATCTCACAGAACGCATCAACTTATCATTCCTCTCTTCGATGTTGCCTGATCCTTCAGTGTATTTCCAGCACCTCCCATTGTTACCTCTTTCTAACATCTATATTTTTTTCAGTCCTATAAATAGCACGTTGGAAAATTAATAATGGATTCAGCTCAGTTGCAATCTGATTAAACAAATTCTCATTTTACCCCAGTCCCTAGGGGATTAAAATCTACATATCTCGAAGACATGAAGGCTTGAATGCCATGAAAATTACTCGGGTCTTTCCTTTGAAACAAATAAATCCTGGATCCAGCGAAGCCTCTCAAATTAAAAAGAGAGGCAAACTTGATCTTTTGCATTTCTGTGGAAGAAGACACGGTGCTCAAATGGACATGAAGCACAGAAGTCGAATTGTTATAATATCTGCACATGAAATTATTTTGAAAATCCTCAAACCATTTCACGTAATGAATTATCTTTGAAAGTGCAGTGCTCTATACAGACAAGTAGGAACAACCATTCTGCATCAACAGGATCCCACACACAGTAATTAAGTTAGTGACCAGCTAATTTGTTTGATTGATGATGGCAAGCGGCCTGTAAATAGAGCCATGGAAATCTCTAACATCCATTTAACTCAGCAGATCGGGCTTTGATTTAACATCTCATTCAATGGGTTGTGCTATCAAAGTGCCCTATTAAGACGGGACAAAAATATTCAGCTGGGGCAGGTTTGAAAACTCAAACTTCTGCCTTAAGAACTTCTGCCTCTGAATAAGGTTCAGGCCAGTGAGGACAGAGATGAGGATAAATTTCTTCATTCAGAGGGATTTGGAATTCTCGACCCCAGAAGGCAATGGAGGCTCAGGCATTGAACACGTCCTAAGTGGATGTTGATAGACTCCTGCATATCAATGACATCAAGGGATGTGGGGATAACACCGGAAGATGGCACTGAAGTAGAAGATCAGCTGTGATCCAGTTCTTAGAAAAGAATCCCTTTAGCACAGAAGGAGGCCATTCGGCCCATTAATTCGGCACCGACCCTCCAAAAGAGCCACTTAACTGAGGCCCACTCCGCCATCCCCCCCCCCCCCCCCCACCCCCCATAACTCTGTAACCCACCTAATCTTTGGACAAGTGTTCATGGCCAATCCACCCAACCTGCACATCTTCCGAATGTGGGAGAAAACCGGAGGACCCAGAGGACGTCCGCACAGACACAGGGACAATGTGCAGACTCCACACAGACAGTCACCCAAGGTCAGAATCGAACCCGGATCTCTGGCGTTGTGAGGCAGCAGTGCTAACCACTGTGTTATCGTGTCGGTGGACTAGCATGGTGGAAATGGTGGAACAGGCTAAAGGGGCCGATTGGCCTATTCCTGCTCCTATTTCCTATGGTCCTTAAAGGTAAGAGTGGTATCAACTTAACAAATCCGAAATACAATTAATCAACATCAGATTTAAACATTAAATAACATTTTATAGTAAAGTTTAAAATGCTAATCGGCCTTGTTAGTATTACTACTGTGCTCATCTAGTTTCAAACACCATACTCATCAAATACCAGAGTTAAACAACATAAGAACTAGGAGCAGGAGTAGGCCATCTGGCCCCTCGAGCCTGCTCCGCCATTCAATGAGATCATGGCTGATCTTTTGTGGACTCAGCTCCATTTTCCCGTCTGAACACCATAAGTCTTTATTCCTTTATTCTTCAAAAAGCTATCTATATTTATCTTAAAAACATTTACTGAAGGAGACTCAACTGCTTCACTGGGCAGGGAATTCCATAGATTCATAACCCTTTGGGTGAAGAAGTTCCTCCAAAGCTCAGTCCTAAATCTACTTCCCGTTATCTTGAGGTCATGCCCCCTAGTTCTGCTTTCACCCACCAGTGGAAACAACCTGCCCGCATCTATCCGATCTATTCACTTCATAATTTTATATGTTTCTATAAGAGCCCCCCCCCCCCCGCATCTTTTAAAATTACAGTGAGTACAGCCCCAGTCGACTCAACCTCTACTCGTAATCCAACCCCCTCAACTCTGGGATTAACCTAGTAGTCATACCTGCCGGGTTTTCTGGGTGTCTCCCTCTTCGCCCAAGTACTTGGGTGTCCCAACGCACCGCCCCCAGGGACCTCTTAAACAGGGAGAACCCCCACAGAGACTTTGGAAATACAAAGACCCCCCCACAGTGACCCCACAAATAGGGAAACCCCCTGAAGGACCATTTAAATAGGGAGACCCCCCACAGGGACACACTAACTAAAGCGATCCCCACAGGGACCCCCTAATAAAAGGGACCCCCACAGGGACACCCTATTTAGAGGGAAATTGACAGCACTTAACTCTCTTAACATTCTCGTAAAGTTAACATGCAGGTTCAGTCAGCAGCTAAGTAGCAAATGCAATGTTAGCATTCATATCAAGAGCGCTAGAACACAAGAGCAGGGATTTACTTCTGAGGCTGTATAAGGCTCTGATCAGACCCTATTTTGAGTATTGTGAGCAGTTTTGAGCCCTGTACCTAAGGATGGATGTGCTGGCCTTAGAAGGGGTCTAGAGGAGGTTCACAAGAATAATCCCTGGATGAAGAGCTGGTCATATGAGGAACAGTTGAGGACTCTGGGTCTGTACTCGTTGGTGTTTAGAAGGATGAGGGGGATTTTATTGAAACTTATAGGATACTGAGAGGACTAGATAGAGTGGATGTGGATAGGATGTTTCCACTGGTAGGAAAAAGTAAAACCCAAGGCCATAGCCTCAGACTGAAAGAGGGATCCTTTAAAATTGAGATGAGGAGGAATTTCTTCAGCCAGAGGGTGGTGAATCTGTGAAACTCTTTGCCACAGAAGGTTGTGGAGGACAAATCATGGAGTGTCTTTAAGACAGGGATAGATAGGTTCTTGATTAATAAGGAGATCAGGAGTTATGGGCTGAAGGCAGGTTAATGGGGATGAGAAAAATATCAGCCATGATTAAATGGCGGAGCAGACTCGATGGGCCGAGTGGCATAATTCTGCTTCTATGTTTTATGGTCTTATGGAATGGCCACAGGTAATGGATCTGAGGGGTTTAACCACAGGTCACAGCTGTTCTCTTTCCAGTAATGGACATGTGGTGCCTGCAGGTGAGTATTGCAACTGTAATTTATTTCATAGCCCCTGACTGGACTGCTCTCCAGCTTCCAGACAGGGTTCTATTTCCTGGGGGCATCTATGGGGGGTCTCTACGGGGTCACTTTATTTAGGGGGTCTCTGGGGGGGACCAATTTAGTTGAGGAATCTCTGGACCAGTCGCTTTAGCTAGAGGATCTCAGCGGGGGCGGGGGTGGGAGGGGGGTCTCTCTAGTTAAGGGGTCTATGGGAGATCTTCCTGTTAGGGATGTCTGAGGGGGGGGTCATTATTTGGGAGGTCCCTGTGGGGGTTTCTTTATTTAGGGGGTCTCTGGGAGTGTGTGTGTGTGTGTGGGGGGGTGTTCTGGTGGAGGTGGCTGAACATATCTGGTATTGTGAGTGGGGAGGGTGGCTTCGGTTGGATTTAGGGGGGCAGCTCCCTAAAAGGCTACGATTGTCCAAACCTGTTGTAATCCACGCCCACATGATTGGAGGATCACGTGGGCACGGGGAATTTGGTGCCCGACCCACCGGCGCACGGGCGAGAAGCCCGATCCGTTGCCAGCAGCGGGCCGCAGCATAGAGGCCGGTTTGGCACCCGGCTTGCACGTCGATTTTGATCAGACACCCGATTCTCCAACCTTATCGCAATTGCCGCCGTCACGGGGCAGAGAATCCAGCCCAAGTACAAAAAATGCTGGAATACCTCAACAGCATCTGTGGAGAGAGAAACAGAGTTCACGTTTCAATTCCAATATGACTAGAGCTGTTCAGAGAGTCCGTTAAAGTGAAATCTTCAATGCCACTCCGTAGACTATAACTCTCTGGAACAGATTTTCCAGCTAATGCAGACCATCTGATGTTATTTCCACTCAAGCAGGTTAATATCCCATCTATGTAATTGGGTGTGGGGACCTTTGAACAGGGTTGAGCATGGTTATAGTCCCAATGACTCTGATCAGCTCAGCACTGGGGACCTATTCAATATTTATTTTACCTTATCTCATTGTTTCAACACTGAGTTCACAAGCATTCTGTTCACGTTCAACCTCTTTTCCTAGTTCTCATTTTAGTTTCTGTTGACTGTGCAAAGGTTTGACTTGACAATTCAAGGGGATAGTTCCTGCTGGGAGGCAAAGCACATCACACTTAATCTGCTGGCAGCGGGTCGAGTCAAGCAGAAGGCGCAACTTACAGATAGGACCTACTCGGGTCGCAGGACCTTTACAGGTTCGAAAGGTGAGGCTAATTTTGGCCAAGCATATGTTCGAAATTTCAGGACGGCAAAGTTCATCACAGAAATGTCCCACAAAGTGCAGTGTGCCAATGAGCATTTCATTGGTTTGCAGTGTAGTTGGTTGAGACAGAGTGTGAATTAGTTTCCCATGCCAAACCGCCCAAGAGAGTGTATCAGCCATTGTTCAGTAGGTAACACTCACATCTCTGAGTCAGGAGGACACTTTACATCCCACACCAGCAGCAAAAATCAAAACTGACACTTGCGTGTTGCACTGAAGGGACTGTTGCACTGTCAAAGGTGTTGGGCGGGATTTTCCAGTCGCAATCGCCATGAGACCAGGAATTCCTGCCCTAGGTCACATAATATCATAATCACATAATCACAGATTATTATCTGTTCATGATCACATTTCTCTCTTTGGGAGCTTCTTATGTCCAGATTGCCTGCCAATTTCCTGTATTGCCATGTGACTGCATTTCAAAAATTTAAAAATAATAAAATTAGAGTACCCAATTCATTTTTTCCAATTAAGAGGCAATTTAGCATGGCCAATCCACCTACCCTGCACATCTTTGGGTTGTGTTGTGGGGACAAAACCCACACAGACACGGGGAGAATGTTCAAGCTCCACACAGACAGTGACCCAGAGCCGGGCTCGAACCTGGGACCTCGGCGCCGTGAGGCAGCAGTGCTAATCACTACGCCACCGTGCTGCCGACTGTGTTTCAAAAATATTTAATGACATGCTTTGGGATGTCCTGCGGTTGTGAAAGTTTATATATAAATGCAATTTTTTCCTTCTTTGCAGAATTGAAAGATATTGGGCGAAATTCTCCGACCCCCACGACGGGTGGGAGAATAGCGGGAGGGCCTTCCCGACATTTTTGCCGCCCTCCCGCTATTCTCCCCCCCCCCCCCCGCCGAAGTCCCGACCCGAATCGCTGCCGCCGTTTTTTTACGGCCGGCAGCGATTCTCAGCTGTTAGATGGGCCGAAGTCCCAGCCCTTTCCGCCGTTTTTACGAACGGCAAACACACCTGGTCTTGCCGTTCTTAAAAACGGCGTCACAAACTCGCTTTTTATAACCATGGCACCGATTGGCACGGCAGTACCACGGCCGTGCCAAGGGTGCCATGGGCCCGCGATCGGTGGGCACCGATCGCGGGCAGCGGGCCCGATGCCCGCGCACTACTTGTCCTTCCGCCGCCCCGCAGTATCCATTCGCGGGGCGGCTGAGGGGCAACCCGGCCCGCGCATGCGCGGGTTTCGCGCAAAAACGCGATGACGTCACCCGCGCATGCGCGGGTTGGAGTCTTCCAAACTGCGCATGCGCGGCTGACGTCATATGACGCGTCAGCCGGCGCTAACTCCAGCAAGCGGGCTTAACGATTTTCGTTAAGCCCGTCTTGCCGGAGCCTACGGCGTCGGGCTGCTAGCCCCGACCGGGGACCAGAATCGGTCCCCGGTCGGGAAGGGGCGCGCTGCCGTAAAACCCGCCCGGGTTTTACGGCAGCTTTACGATTTCTCCCGTTTTGGGAGAATCTTGCCCATTGGGCGGGATTGTCTGCCAGCGGGATTCTCCTTTTTGCCAGCCCCCAGCGATTTCCCGACGGCGTGGGGCTGCCCCACAATGGTAAACCCCATTGACCGGCCGGCACAACGGAGAATCCCGCTGGCATGTGAGAATGAGTAATGTGGCACGACGCGATGCGGCGGAGAATCCCGTCCATTACATGCCTGCATCATTTAAGGAGAGATGGCAAACGGGAAAGAGTGAGGATGGGAGCAAGCATGCTGACCTCACACAGGAAAGGCACGTTGAAAACAACTGCGAAGCTGGTCAAGGGCAGAAGTGATTTGCACAGGACAGAAAAGAGATATGGTTGTGAATGCAGGTCCGAGCAAATCTATGAAGCCTTTTCAAGATAGACATACTGAGAAATGCTGGCCGCAGAGTAAGCAAAATCTCCAACCTGTTCCATCTACCCGTTTGGGTATAACCTTTCAGTTCTGTTACCACGTTAGCAAATCTGTCCTGCATTATTTCCAGCACCTCTGCATTATTTTCATAACACGAGAACTCTTCACAGTATTTGCTGCAAAAGAATTCAAAGATCTGCTCTCAAAGTGCTTTTCGGCTGCAATGACAGGTCAGCATGAACATACACAATTAGATCACAATTTACAGTAATGTCCTCGCCAGCACAATTTCGAAACACTTTTATATTGGATTTGCTCATTCAGAAAATAACAGCAATTCCAATATTGCTGCGGACACAGTGGTAGATCCCATTTTCTGCTTTGGTTTGTATTCTTTGACAGGAATTGCAGTCACTCTACCGAGGGGCAAAAGAAAAACTAATGGACAGTTACAAAGAAAGTGCAAAGATCAAATTCGAAGGGAGCTCTGCTGGATTCTGTAATTCTGGTGGAACCATTCGGAAAACAGCAAAGGCCCACTGACACCTGGATCTCCGCCCCATTGTGAAGCCAATGACATTAGCGTGGGCGGGGTGGAAAGGCAGGGGCACAAACTCCTCAGTTGTAATTCCCGTTGTCCTGATTCTTGCAGGAGCCAATGTCTCACCGGAGGCTACTGTGCCAAATAATTTATGCTTGTCTTTCCCTGGGTGGATAAACACAATTATTTTCTTAATGGATGTAAATGCAGGTCGGGCAATCTATCTGAAGAGCTGAAGAACGGATCAATTTTGTGAAAGGAAATTCTCCATTGACAGGGTCTGATGGAAAGACGGCAGACCAGTGCAAGGTTTACTGCCCTCCCCAATGATCCTGTCCACTCAAGTGGGAGGGATGCTTTGGGAGCTTAGGCCCTGAACAGTACTAAATCCGAGAGAATGTGAATACCACAAGCACATTAGGTTAAGTACATCTTAACCATCACCAAAGGCTAACAGTAAATTCTTACTTTAATCACATTTTTGACAGAGTTCAAATTTGATTCGATTTGTGTTACTGCACGACAAAATTAAAGCTTGCCTATGAATGAAGTGCTGTAAAACAGCAGTGTGTTATTGCAGGGTAATCTTGCCTGTTATCCGTTCAATTTACCAGAAAGATATAAGATTTGCACCATCTTTGCAAACTCTTCTGTGAGAACTTTTAAAATCTAACTTGGCTAAGATCCGGGTTTAATTTGAATTCCTGAGGAAAAACTTGGTCCTTGATGTATGATTCCTACCCACCTAAAAATGTCTAATTTCTAAAGGCCCTATAAATTTCTTAACGTGCCGTGCCTGTTCCACAGAGGTTGACTAAGAAAACTAGGCGTGAAGAGAATTGCACATGCAGTGTTGAAAATGAAGACTCTCAAGCATTCTTCAAGGCGCTCATCTGCACCTCTCACTATGTGAATGATTAGATATGTTCCTTATTGAATTATGTAATGAAAGAAAACCTTCAATAAACTGCGAGTTACAAAAAAATTAAAAAGGTCTGTACTATGTAGCCACCGAAGTTGGCCATTCCCTAAATACAAAATGGAGGAACGCAAAGCTTACCGGTTAAAATGGACAATGTTAACACAGCACAAGCAGGCTGCACCAAGCCAATGTGTATTCTGTCTGCTAAGAGAGCAGACAGCACCGAAACGAACATTCCACATACTAATGAGGCAATCTCGGGGATAATTAACATAGTAATGGAACAATCCCAGGGACAATGGACACAAATGGGGAAGTGATTTGAACAGTGTATGAGAAACCAGACACCCCGGCACCAGCGGGGTCCGAAAACAAAGCACCTGAAGGCCCGCCCAGTAGCCAAGGAACAGACTCAGTATTGGGGGTATTCAAACATATTGATTGGGAAGAGACCCAATCGATTCCGAGCAGGTAAAGGGATCCGCCCAAAGGGGCGCGGATCCCTGGGACCTATAAAAGACAGGTCCCACACTTAGTTCGTTCTCCTTAACCAGCCCTCCTCTCTGGACCAGCATTTCAACCAGCTTTTGCCAAGAAGACCTTGAACGAGAGAGAGGAGAGGTTTGGGACAGCAGCTGCCAGCAATAAGTCTCACAACGATCGCTACCAGAGATAGAGACTCCTGACCCCTTTTTAACCGATACCAACCTGAAGTCTGCAGACCAGAGCAGAGCAAGAGGCCTTGTCCCCTGATCCGGCAGTTCCCTTCGAGATAAGTATTGGTTTATTTAGCGGTAGGAATAGGTTAATCCTCTTAGCGTGTGCATGGGTAGTATTATAATTGCATTATAATAAACGCAGTTGTTTGAACTTACTAATTGGTGTATGGTTTTATTTGCTTTGAACTTAACCTTGAAACTTGTGGCGGTATCTTAACGATACCTGGCGACTCCAGAGCTAAATAACGAAACAGAGCCAAATTGAGTGTTAAGCACACTCACCCAGAAGGAGCAACAACTAACAATGATACCAATTCATTAATGGATGTGTAACACCAGAAATTCTGATTGATTGACTTTGTTTCTGGAGTTTAATGAAAATTACTCGACAAGTTGCATGCTATTAGAGTGCTGGTTGCCGTAAGCGAAAGGTCTGTGTTTAGCTTGTAATGGTGATGTGGAGATGCCGAAGTTGTTTCCTATAATTTATTTAACGTGAATAACTTACAAAATAACTAATTATTGAAATTGGTTGGAATAGATCACAGGCAGGGTTCTCCGTTCCGCCGCACCAGTTTTCTGGTACGGCGCTCCCCCCCGCCGGCAGCGGGGTTCTCTGTCCCGCTGGCGGCCAATGGGGTTTCCCATTGTGGGCAGCCCCACACCATCGGGGAACCCCTGGGCCTGGGTGCGCTGCTGGCGAAACGGAGAATCCTGACAGCGGAGAACCCAGCCCCATGTTTGCTGAAGTTTGTCATTACACTTAATTGCTCTGAAGTTGATAGGTAAGGAGTATGGAAACCTTGGCTTAATAATTCCACTTAACATGGAAAGCTTCATTTATAAATCTAATGCACTTCAACGGCACCACCCTCACATGGAAACTTTGCATAAAATGCATTTTTAAAAATCTAACGTGCCCCAAATTCAAAAGAATCTGCATTGATTTCACAATGACAGCTTGCTGTCTGAAATCTATAATAGGTATAAAGTTAGCTTCTGGGTTATGAGTTAAGAATTGAACAAAAATAAAGAGTCAATTGTGACTTGTAATAAATACTTAAATTATATTATTGCCAACAAATTGTTTTTGGTTTCAATTGCTGATGTACCATCAATTGAACGCGAGACGAGTTGCTGAACAAAAGTGTGGCTTTAATATACTAGATGTTAAGTCCTGCGGTCGATTACAGTAGAAGGACGACCGCCGGGAGTACTAGGTATTTATACCCCGGCTTGGAGGCGGGGTTAACTCAGCCTCTCGATCAATCGGGGAGCCGTCACATGACTGGTCTCAACCAACCGGTCGAGAGGCACATGACCGACCAGGGCCAATGGTAAGCCGGTGTTCTGCACCAATGGCAGGCAGCTATGCTAATCATACCACCACAATTGCCAAACCACAGGACGTTTTAAAATGCATAAAAGTGGCTGCAAAGAACTGTCAAAAATCAAAATCTCCTGAGCGGGGACATGCCCTCAGATACCTCTAGGTAATAAATATTGCATCAGCTGAGCTTAGTTCCCTATTCAGAAATAATGAAATACATTATTAGAAAGGTTAAATGTCGAGTATTTCAGTTTCCCTTTGCTGACAATGTACTTGCTTTAGAAATAATCTGGATTTTTGTTTGGAATTGCTTTCAGGATGGACACCTTCACACAACCAGCAAAACGACAGCCGCCAAATTGGTACAGATCCGGCCAAATGCTCAGCCTTAAAAGATGGAATATATTCTGAGTTGTGCGTGTCTCACATGAGGTGCAGTAGCTGACGATACTGCCTAATATGTAATCATTCAAAGGGAGCTGAATGCTGGGTAACCAGCTGGTCATTGGAATTCAAACCCGATAAAGTGAGCAGCAAAAGGAATCAGAATGTTGGATAGTTTAACTGACTGCTGGGTGCCCGTGTAGGAAACTCATTGGGCCGGATTCTCCGTTCTTGCATTTAAGTGCTGACGCCAACCGAGGATCCGTGGTATTTCATGACGGAAAAATAGGGGCCACACCCGCACCGATTCCGCTACCGGTGAGGGGCTAGCACGGGCGCCAAGTGAAACCCCCTGGCCATCCTCCTCTACTCCCCCCAGCCCTGGCAGAAGCCCCCCAGGCCAACGGCATGGCCTTCGGCGGACTATGGCGGTGCTGCACACTGTCCTCACATCTTATCTCTCTCTCTCCGCAGCCGCCATGCCAGGCTCACGACCGCTACACGTGGCCCACGCTGTGCGGCACCTGGCCCATCAGTGACGGAGCATCGTGGGTGGGCCCGATAACGACATTCAAACAGGGTTGCGACTGCACGCGGCGCACGTCTCAATGGCGCCGATTTGGAGGGGGTGGAGCATCGCGACCGGGCGTCAAACCGGCGCCAGCCCCCATTTCAGCGTCTGGAGCCATTCTCCACCGATCGGTGTTCCTGATTTCGGCGTCGGGCAACGGAGAATCCCGCCCACAATCATTGGTCAAAGAAATCAATAAAATCGTGGGTTGCACAGCCATGTCGTGTATTAACAGTCACAGGGATTGAAGTTGTACCTGATCTGTTGAGACCACAAATCTGGAGTCCAGTTTTTGGTCTGAAGACTTGAGTTTTGGACACCTGGGGCTGGATTCTCCGCAGCACCGCCAAAGGAATTGCCGTTTACCCGAGAATCGGGCCTGATGCCGCTCAAGCGTGCGATTTACGAGCGCAGCTAGGGGGCCATTGAAAGAGGCCCCCCCCGTGATTCTCTGGGCAAAACATTCCGAGTTCCCGACCATGTGGTTCTAACCCCTGGTGGGGGGGGGGGCAGTGTGGTTCTAACCTCTGGTGGTGGTGGTGGTGGGGGGGGGGGGTTCTAATCACTGGTGGGGGGGGGGGAACGGTGTGGTTCTAACCCCGAGTGGGGGGGGGGTGGTTCTAACTAATGGTGGGATGCCGGGGGGATCGAGCACCTGGGGGATTCTCATGGGTGGCTAGGGCAGCGATCGGGCGGCACAGATCTGTGGGCGTGCGCCATCTCGGGGGGGCTTATATTCTTGATGTCGGTCCGCGGTCCGGGTCAGCCATCGCGACTGGCCTAGGCACTGCAGGCCGCCGCCATGCGCATGCGCGGACTCCCGACCGGAAGTGCAGGCCCCCATATCCTCAGCCAGAGCTGTGAGGAGAACTCCAGGGCCCTGCCAGCCCCCTGCAGGTAAGAGTATCGCCCTTGACCTTTTTAAGGAAAGTCAAGAGTGAAACGCCAGGGTTTTTACGCTGGATTCTCCGCCCATCGCCAAACGCGAATTCAGGCCATAGCGCTCCTTCAATAACTTTGGCACGAGTGGCTGAGGACCTCTTCTGGGTGTCACTGGCTTTGTTTTGGGATGTGTTTATGTGGGTTTCCTCCGGGTGCTCCAGTTTCCTCCCACAGTTCAAAGATGTGCGGTTTAGGTGGATTGGCCGTGCTAAAATTGCCCTTAGTGTCCAAAACATGATAAGTGGGGGTTACTGGGTTATGGAATAGGGTAGATACGTGGGCTTCAGTAGGGAGCTCTTTGTAAGGGCCAGTGCAGACTCGATGGGCCGAATTGCCTCCTTCTGTACTGTTGACAAAATTTAATGGAGAGCTTTTCAGATATGCACATGGCTCATTTAAATATGCGTTCGCCTAATTCTCCCAGTGCCTGAGGTTCACCAGCCGTGTCTGGGAGACTTTATTGGGGCGCTGTTTAGTGCTGGTCCACAGAAACAGTTGTAGCGGCACCTGGGGAGACTTCAAGGCCATTGGAGATCCCTGGGTGGTCAGGGATTGGGCAGGGTGGTACCCTGACATTCCCGCTGGCACCTGAGCATCTTGTCACCTCCAGACCTTTTTAAAAATAAATTTAGAGTACCCAATTAATTTTTTCCAATTAAGGGGCAACTTAACGTGTTCAATCCACCTACCTTGCACATCTTTGTGTTGTGGGAGCGAAACCCATGCAAACACGGGGAAAATGTGCAAGCTCCACACGGAGAGTGACGCAGAGCCGGGATCAAACCTGGGACCTCGGTGCCGTGAGACTGCAGTGCTAATTACTGCATCACCGTGCTGTCCTATCATCTCCAGACCTAACTTTGGCACTGCCAGGGTGCCAGACTGGCAGTGCCAAGGTACACAGGTGCCAGGGTGGTAGTGCCAAGGTATGCAGATACCAGTTGCTAGGGTTCAGGCCAGGGGTGCCTTACCCAAAAGGGGTGGGGCGAGGGGGGAGGGGGCACAAGGACCCCGGAAGAGGTACATTGGATGAAGTGGCTAAAGTAAAATGGCAAAGTGCCGTTGGATCGCGGGGTCATTTCTCGGCTGTGTGGGGGCAGAGAAACACACCGCTAAAGACCCCGGAAATCGGGAGTAGAAATGTTTTGGTTGAATTGCTCCCGGGAACTTTGATCTGAGTGTTATGTGTCCCCCAGCCCTGTGGTAAGCACCATGAGTACACTCCTGATGTGGCAATCTCTCTTCTGAGGCTGTGGCTGAAGTACATCAGATCGAAGGGAGCTCTGCATTCGGTTTTCCCAATAACCTTAGGTCTCTTTGATGCAGACACTGAATAACAAAAGTAGAAAAATGAATCAATTTTTCATCACTGACATCCCTTACCTTGATGAATGCTTAAATTTAGCAAAGGGGGGAGGGAACAATGAGCCCACTTTGGAGTTTTGGGATTTTGGCCTTCAGAACTGATAGGCGAGGATTCATATTTTTCAAATGTGACAGCATTGGTTTGCAAAGATATTTTTCATGCACATTTAAACTACATTGCATGACAAAAACTGTGGGAATCGACTATGCTTACCAAATTCAACATGGGAAATTGATGGTAACCACTTAGCAGAGAAAACCTATGAAGGCGGCTGTGTTTCCCTAATTTAAATAGACATTTTCAAATCGTAATAGAAGGTAGAAGCTAACAATTTCACAGATGAAATGTCATTGTTAAGTTTCGTGATTCCCCCATGCAGCTTGAGAGTTGTTTCCGTCATTCAGAACACGATCTGAAGCCAGAACTTAGAGGTGAATGACATCGGCAGGGATCTTCTGGTCCAGTCCATGTCTCTGTTGTTTTCTATGGCTCACCCGCCGTGTCGTCAGGGAATCCGCCTTCCGCAGGACTGGAAGATCCCGCTGGCGGAAGTGGCCGGAAAATCCCACTCATGGTGCTCACACTCCTGATGGATGTTGGCTGCAGACTCAATAGGAACATTCGCAAGAAAATTGGTCAAATGCTTGGAGTAATAAACAAATAACAGGGCTTTAGGGAAACAGTGAGGGAGTGGGAGTTATATGGCTGAGTCTATCAAAGAGCTAGCACAGGCACAATGAAATGAAATGAAAATCGCTTATTGTCACGAGTAGGCTTCAATGAAGTTACTGTGAAAAGCCCCTAGTCGCCACATTCCGGCGCCTGTTCGGGGAGGCTGTTATGGGAATCGAACCCTGCTGCTGGCCTGCCTTGGTCTGCTTTCAAAGCCAGCGATTTAGCCCAGTGTGCTAAACAATGGGCTGAATGGCCAAGGGTACCAAACTATTCGGAAGGATAGAGTGGCTGGCAAGGGAGGTGGTGTAGCTCTGTTATTTCAGGATGACATCCGGGCAGTAGTGAGGGATGGCACCGGTGCTATGGAGGATAGGTTGAATCCATTTGGGTGGAAATCAGGAATAGTAAGGTGAAAAAGTCACTGATAGGAGGAGTTTATAGGCCACCAAATAGTAGCATTACATGGGGAGGGCAATAAACAAAGAAATAACTGATACATGCAGAAATGGCACAGCAGTTATCATGGGGGATTTTAATCATAGAATTTATCATAGAATTTACAGTGCTGAAGGGGGCCATTCGGCCCATCGAGTCTGCACCGGCTCTTGGAAAAAGCACCCTACCCAAGGTCAACACTTCCACCCTATCCTCATAACCCCACCCAACACTAAGAGCAATATTGGACACTAAGGGCAATTTATCATGGCCAATCCACCTAACCTGCACATCTTTGGACTGTGGGAGGAAACCGGAGCACCCGGAGGAAACCCACGCACAAACAGGGAGGATGTGCAGACTCCGCACAGACAGTGACCCAAGCTGGAATCGAACCTGGGACCCTGGAGCTGTGAAGCAATTATGCTATCCACAATGCTACCGTGCTGCCCCAAATCTTCATGTTGATTGGTTTAACCAGGTCGGTCAAGCCAGTTTTGAGGAGGAGTTTATAGAATCTATCCAAGATAGTTTCCGAAAATAGTATGTAATGGAACCTACGAGGGAACAAGCAATCCTAGATCTGGTCCTGTGTAATGAGACAGGATTGATTCATGATCTCATAGTTAGGGATCCTCTCGGAAGGAGTGATCACACTATGGTGGAATTTAAAATACAGATGGAGGGTGAGAAGGTAAAATTAAACACTACTGTTTTGTGCTTAAGCAAAGGAGATAACATTGGGATGAGAGATAAGTTGGCTAAGTTACCATGAGAGCAAAGGTGGAACAGTTGAGGAACGGTAGAGAATCTTCAAAGCGATTTTTGACAGTGCTCAGCAAAAGTTTATACCAACAAAAAGGAAAGACAGTAGAGAGAGGGAAAATCGACCGTGGATATCTAAGGAAATAAGGGAGAGTATCAAATTGAAGGAAAAAGCATACGAAGTCGCAGAGATTTGTGGGAGATTAGAGGATTGGGATATCTTTAGGGGACAACAGAAAGCTACTAAAAAAAGCTATAAAGAAGAGTAAAATAGATTATGAGAGTAAACTTGCTCAGAATATAAAAGCAGATAATAAAAATTTCTACAAATATATAAAACAAAGAAGAATGGCTAAGGTAAATATTGGTCCTTTAGAAGATGAGAACAGAGATTTAATAATGGGAGATGAGGAAATGGCTGAGGAACTGAACAGGACTTTTGGGTCGGTCTTCACGGTGGAAGACACAAATAACATGCAAGTGACTGATGGAAATGAGGCTATGACAGGTGAGGGACTTGAGACGATTGTTATCACTAAGGAGATAATGATTGTGTTCAGTTTTGGTCTCCTTACCTGAGAAAGGATGTACTGGCGCTGGAGGGTGTGCAGAGGTGATTCACTAGATTAATCCCAGAATTGAGGGGGTTGGATGCCGAGGAGAGGTTGAATAGACTGGCACTGTACTTGTTGGAATTTAGAAGGATGCGAGGGGATCCTTTAGAAACATATTCAAAATGAAGGAAATAGATAGGATAGATGCAGGGAGGTTGTTTCCACTCGTAGGTGAAAGCAGAACGAGGGGGACATAGCCTCAAAATAAGGGGAAGTATCATAGAATTTACAGTGCAGAAGGAGGCCATTTAGCCCATCGAGTCTGCACCGGCTCTTGGAAAGAGCACCCCACTTATGCTCACACATCCCCGTAGCCCAGTCACCACACCTTACCTCAGGGCAGTTTAGCATGACCAATCCACATAACCTGCACATCTTTGGACTGTGGGAGGAATCCGGAGCACCTGGAGGAAATGCAGACACGGGGAGAACGTGCAGACTCCGCACAGACAGAGACCCAAGCTGGGAATCGAACCTGGGACCCTGTAGCTGTGAAGCAACTGTGTTAACCATTGTGCTACCATGCTGCCCATGTGCTACCGTGCCGCCCATAGATTTAGGCCTGAGCTTAGGAGGCACTTCTTCACTAAAAGGGTTGTGAATCTATGGAATTCCCTGCCCAGCAAAGCAGTTGAAGCGCCTTCATTAAATGTTTTCAAGATAAAGATAGATCATTTTTTGAAGAATAAAGGGATTACGGGTTATGGTGTTCAGGCGGGAAAGCGGAGCTGAGTCCACAAAAGATCAGCCATGATCTCATTGAATGGCGGAGCAGGCTCGAGGGGCCATATGGCCTACTCCTGCTCCTAGTTCTTATGTTCTTATGTTCTTATGCCTCCCTCACACTGCAATACTCACACAGTGGAATGAATCACTTCACCAAGCAATTTGCTCATCCGTGAGACAGCAAATAAATGCTTTCAGAATAAGCTGGAAACTGTACCTCCGAAGATCAGCAATTGTGGCTTTAATATGCAATTGGCTGTACTGTAATTTGAAAGCTTGTATTGATACAGCAACTGGCAAAGTTAGCTCCATCAGGTATTTCAATAAAACTGTGAGCGAAATACAGAATTGCCTCAGTTTTCACGTTGGGAGTGCCCCTTTATATTTTTTTTCCAAATGCCCTGCAGGTATCTGAAGTCAAGTTTTCAAAGTAAAACAAAATATTTGAAACCACTGATTCATTTTCCTCCAGTTTTGATTCTCACCAGTCATTCACTTTCAATTTCTGAGGACATTTTGCTCACACAAACGATCCTGACTTGTCGCCTTCATGTCTCGCAAAAGTGATTTCGCTTTTTTGGATTTGCCTTCGTGTTTTTCACACTGACAGCTCTCAGTTTACAGAGCTCACTGTGGATCAATGCACTGTTTATGCAGTGGTTTATCAAAAGGCTCCAACGATTACCTAAGACAAACATGGAGATGAAGGGATTTTTAGAAATGGAGAATGTACTGTATCAGTGGCAAATTCCTCAAACCTTCCTTTGGCATTTGGCTATTTTTGCAGTCAAGTTAATCCTCTTAGGTCCTGGCCTGTACAATATTACGAAAGCAGATTATCTGGCCATTATTGCATTGCGGTTTGTGAGAGCTGGCGTCTTGCAAATTTACGATGGCCTTTCCTTACATTACAACAGCTACCACACTTCGGTAATGCACTTTGGGACACTCTGTGGTCATGAAGTACACTTTATAAATAAAAGTAACATTAACGCGTCCTTTAGGATGGCAGATAAAGCACAGGAACACTGTAATGTTCTTGTCGGATGCCTGATTTATATTACAAGAACTCTTGTAGCTAAAGCTATAAAAGATTTATTAACATTAACTGTGGTTCAACTATATACAAAACAACAGATGAATAACAGTGTTAACATGCGCAAGCAACCTCTCTCTTCCAGCTCCCTAGTGACCTAACTCTAACATTCACTTATATACAGCACGGCACAGTACAGGGATGCACGGTAGCACAGTGGTTAGCACTGTTGTTTCACAGTGCCAGGGACCCGGGTTCGATTCCCGCTTGGGTTACTGTCTGTGTGGAGTCTGCATGTTTTCTGAGTGGGTTTCCTCCGGGTGCTCCAGTTTCCTCCCACAAGTCCCGAAAGATGTGCTTGTTAAGCTTTTGGTTTGATTTATTATTGTCACATGTATTAGTATACAGTGAAAAGTATTGTTTCTTGCATGCTGTACAAACAATGCATACCGTACATAGGGAAGGAAAGAGAGACTGCAGAATATAATATTACAGTTATAGCAAGGTGTAGAGGAAAGATCAACTTAATACGACGTAGGTCCATTCAAAAGTGTGATGGCAGTAGGGAAGTAGGGAAGAAGCTGATCTTGAGTCGGTTGGTACGTGACCTCAAACTTTGGTATCTTTTTTCTGACGGAAGAAGGTGGAAGAGAGTATGTCCAGGGTGCGTGGGGTCCTTAATTATGCTGGCTGCTTTTCTGAGGCAGCGGGAATTATAGATAGAGTCAATGGATGGGAGAGTCAAAGAGTCAAAGAACAATACAGTACAGGAACAGGCCCTTCAGCCCTCCAAGTCTGTACCAGTCATGACCACCCTTGGCTAAACACACTCAGGAGAAGGTGAGGGGGCAATGGCACAGATATTTTGGCACAGGCTGGTTTGCATGATGGACTGGGCTACATTCATGACCTTTTGTAGTTTCCTGTGGTCATGGGCAGATCAGGTTCCATACCAAGCTGTGATACAAACAGAAAGAATGCTTTCTATGGTGGATCTCTAGAAGTTGGTGTGGGTGGTAGCTAACATGCCATATTTCCTTAGTCTTCTGAGAAAGTAGAGTCGTTGGTGGGCTTTCTTAACAATAGTGTCGGCATGGGGGGACCAGGACAAGCTATTGGTGACCTGTACACCTAAAAACTTGAAGCTCTCGACCCTTTCTACTTCGTTCCCATTGATGTAGGCAGGGGCATCTTCTCCACTACGCTTCCTGAAGTCGATGACAATCTCCTTCGTTTTGTTGACATTGAGGGAGAGATTATTGTCGTCGCACTAGTTCACCAGATTCTGTATCTCATTCCTATACTCTGTCTCGTCATTGTTTGAAATCCTACCCACTACGGCGGTGTCATCAGCAAATTTGAAAATCAAGTTGGAGGGGAATTTGGCCACACAGTCATAGGTGTATAAGGAGTATAGTTGGGGTCTGAGGACACAGCCTTGTGGGGCACCGGTGTTGAGGATGATCGTGGAGGAGGTGTTGTTGCCTATCTTTACTGATGGTGGCCTGTAGGTCAGAAAGTTCAGGATCCAGTCGCAGAGGGAGGAGCCGAGGCCAAGGCTACGGAGTTTGGAGATGAGTTTCTGAGGAATGATGGTGTTGAAGGCTGAGCTGTAGTTGATATATAGGAGTCTGACATAGGTGTCTTTGTTATCTCGGTGTTCCAGAATAGAGTACAGGGCCATGGAGATGGCGTCTGCTGTGGACCTGTTGCAGCGGTAGGCGAACTGTAGTGGATCAAAGCAATCTGGGAGGCTGGAGTTGATTCGTGCCATGATTAACCTTTCGAAGCACTTCATGATGATGGATGTCAGAGCCACTGGACGATAGTCATTAAGGCACGCTGCTTGACTTTGGGCATTCTGAATTCTCCCTCCGTGTACCTGAACAGGCGCCGGAGGGTGGCGACTAGGGGATTTTCACAGTAACTTCACTTCATTGCAGTGTTATGGTAAGCCTACTTGTGACACTAGTGAAGATGCTTATTACTATATACTAATGAGACTCCTAGTGGTCAGCTGGTGAATTACAATGCAACAATGATATCACAACAAACATGTTCAGTATTTTGGATTGGATTGGATTGGACTGGATTTGTTTATTGTCACGTGTACCGAGGTACAGTGAAAAGTATTTTTCTGCAAGCAGCTCAACAGATCATTCAGTACATGGGAAGAAAAGGGAATTGAACAGAATTCAAGAAAATACATGAGAATACATAATAGGGCAACACAAGATATACAATGTAACTACATAAGCATTGGCATCGGATGAAGCAGACAGGGTGTAGTGTTAATGAGGACAGTCCATAAAAGGGTCATTTAGGAGTCTGGTGACAGTGGGGAAGAAGCTGTTTTTGAGTCTGTTCGTCCGTGTTCTCAGACTTCTGAATCTCCTGCCCGATGGAAGAAGTTGGAAAAGTGAGTAAGCCGGGTGGGAGGGATCCTTGATTATGCTGCCTGCTTTCCCCCGGCAGCGGGAGGTGTAGATGGAATCAATGGATGGGAGGCAGGTTCGTGTGATGGACTGGGCGGTATTCACGACTCTCTGAAGTTTCTTGCGGTCCTGGGCCGAGCAGTTGCCATACCAGGCTGTGATGCAGCCCGAGAGGATGCTCTCTATAGTGCATCTGTAAAAGTTGGTAAGGGTTAATGTGGACATGCCAAATTTCCTTAGTTTCCTGAGGAAGTAAAGGTGCTGTTGTGCTTTCTTGGTGATAGCGTCGACATGAGTGGACCAGGATAGATTTTTGGTGATGTGCACCCCTAGGAATTTGAAACTGCTCACCATCTCTACCTCGGCTCCGTTGATGCTGACAGGGGTGTGTACAGCACTATGCTTCCTGAAGTCGATGACCAGCTCTTTAGTTTTGCTGGAATTAAGGGAGAGATTGTTGTCGTTGCACCACTCCACTAAGTTCTCTATCTCCCTCCTGTATTCAGACTCGTCGTTGTTCGAGATCCGGCCCACTATGGTCGTATCGTCAGCAAACTTGTAGATGGAGTTGGAACCAAGTTTTGCCATGCAGTCGTGTGTGAACAGGGAGTAGAGTAGGGGGCTAAGTACGCAGCCTTGCGGGGCATCGGTGTTGATGACTATTGTGGAGGAGGTGTTGGTGTTCATTCTTACTGACTGTGGTCTGTTGGTCAGAAAGTCAAGGATCCAGTTGCAGAGTGGAGAGCCAAGTCCTAGGTTTTGGAGCTTTGATATGAGCTTGGCTGGGATTATGGTGTTGAAGGCGGAGCTGTAGTCAATAAATAAGAGTCTGATGTAGGAGTCCTTGTTTTCGAGATGCTCTAGGGATGAGTGTAGGGCCAGGGAAATGGCGTCTGATGTGGACCGGTTGTGACGGTATGGGAATTGAAGTGGGTCAAGGCGTTTCGGGAGTATGGAGGTGATGCGCTTCATGATCAGCCTCTCAAAGCACTTCATTACAACTGACGTCAGGGCTATTTTACTGCTAAGGTTGCTGCAGTAAGCTCAAAGCTACAAAGGGATGGTCAGTAATATGGATAAAGAGAAAATTAACATGCAGAAATGTGAACACGATAAACAGAAAAGGATAAAAGCGCAAAAAAAAAACTAGGAAAGCATCAACATGCAGAAAAAAGAAGAAACGATAAGCCCACAACGTAGATTTTTCACTTGTTTGCACAAAGCAAAGAGAGGATTTTGCATATGTTAGTGTCATATAGGGATTAGGTGTGTCAATGTCAACTGCTACTTGGGTATTATTAATGCAGTTTGCATTTTCTTTTTTGTCGTGATCGATTTCTTCCCTTCTTCACCCCTCCTCTCCATCTCAGGGATGCCTCGCTGGGGTCGCCACCAGGTCATTTTTCATTTGTAAACTGGGAATGGGGCCCTCACTGGGCGGGACCCAGTTTTAGTATATTTAAATTTCCATTGAAACTTGGCAGGACAGTTTGAAGTTGGATTCTCCCATCTCTCAGTATTCTCCTCCCGACTGGCACAGTATGAAGCTGACAGGTCTCACTACTGATCTCCACCACTGGAGACCAGACGTGATGACCACGTCGGGGGGGGGGCTCTGAGGACATTGAAACCCCCCCCTGGATGCTTGGGGATGTGGCATTGCCCATTCATACCCGGGCAGGATGAAAGGTTGGCAGTGCCAAGTGGCATGACCTATAAACGGGGTGGAACCTGGAAGGAGGCAGCAACTGGAAGGGGGCACGACAGGGGGAATTATAGGGGAATGCAGGGGTAGGCTTAAAGGGGTGGCATTTAGCGACCTCGGAGCAGGGTGTGGCTCACCTGCAGGGCGGAACGCTGGTCCCGGCGAATGGGTGGTCCTGAAGGTGGGGTGGTTTCAAGGGAGATCCATTGGGAGGGGCCAAGTCCCAGCAATCCATGGATGGGGACGTGGGGGAGAAGGGGTTGATGCGATGAAGGTGATGGGGGGGGGGGGGGGGAAGCACACTGCAGCCCCAATTCCGGCGATGTTGGGGATGGGGGGCCTTTACTATCTCTTTGAGATCTGGGTGCCATCCCAATCTCTGCGAATCTGGGCTTTCTGGAATGTTTAGGCCCCGCACCTCTGAGTGTTGATTTTCTCACCCAAAATGACACTTAGTTTTGGTGGAATCTCGTCCAATACTTACGAAACTGGATCATAATATTACTGAATATATTTATTTGACATGCTATTCCCAGCAATGTCCTCAGTTGCCGAAGATCTCAAGCATGCTGCATGCTCCCTTTGCCAATGAGTTAATATCATCTATTGTCTGAATTCCACACAGGCCTTCCTCCCAGGCTATGGACCATGAGGCTGAATGAATTGAATGTTATTGCTTTCCCTTCACATCATGGCATTCATAATTTTGGTCCGATTCTCATCCTATTTTTACATGTTCTGATCTGCACATTCTGCTGTTTGAGGTTGTCTCGGGGTCAAATACAAAACTGCGATGATTGGATATCTTAACTTACTGCTGATAGGAGGCATCTCTTTGTTGGCAATAGAAGCATTCCCGCTTGCCTGTTAAATTATATTACCCTCATATAACGGCTCTTTTACAGTTTGAAACATCAGCCCTATAGAGACAGAATCAAGGAGAAACCTGCTGTGAGCAACGACTGAAAGTGCGGAATATCAATTTGGCCCAAATAGAAAATGCAGCAGCAAACGTGAGGCAAACCCAAATCAATAGCAAAGTGTCAGTCAGTTTCTCGGATTATTGGTGATGTCTGTGCATTTCTGTATTGAAGCAAACAGAATCCAGGAAGCCTCTTGAGCGGATATAGAAAGTTCGCTTCCACGCAGTGGCCAATCTAGATGGCGTCCAGATGGAGCTCGTGGAATCTTTATAGATCATAGATCATAGAATTTACAGTGCAGAAGTAGGCCATTTGGCCCATCGAGTCTGCACCAGCTCTTGGAAAGAGCACATGACCCAAGCCCACACCTCCACCCTATCTCCATAACCCAATAACCCCACCAAACACGAAGGGCAATTTTGGACACTAAGGGCAATTTAGCATGACCAATCAACCGAACCTGCACATCTTTGGACTGTGAGAGAAAACCGGAGCACCCGGAGGAAACCCACACAGACACGGGGAGAACGTGCAGACTCCGCAAAGACAGTGACCCAAGCCGGGAATTAACCCCGAGACCCTAGAGCTGTGAAGCAATTGTGCTGGCCAAAACATTAGTGAACCAGTTGGGTTTTTTGACAATCTGCAATGGTTTCATAGTCATCAGTAGGCTTTTAATTCCAGATTTTCATCGAATTCAAATTTCACCATCTGCCATGGTGAGATTTGAACCTCAGACCCCAGAGTATTACCCCAGGTCTCTGGATTACTAGCCCAGTGATAACACCACTACGCCACCTCCACCCCTTGAAGCAAAACTATTCAGTTATCCAAAGGGAACTCTGAAGCAACAAACTTAAATAAAAGTTGCAGTGTATTGATTGCAGATGACAAAACTAATCTCTATTTGATATGCCCCCTTAAGAATAGATTTATTTTTCTACAATGGCTCATTATATGAAGATTAGCAGTCAGATTGAAGAAACTGGAATATTGGTTCACGATGGAAAAACTTAATTGTTAACAGCTCTGAAGAGTGGAAAGATGATGGGAGCATAGTTACAATTATGGAACATAAAGCAATTAATAGAACAACAAACCCCCATGGAGCGATAGAGCTCAATTTGACATAATCCGGCAGAATTTGATGGACTCTTAGCAGAGGGATGATTGCTAGATTAATAGCTCTCTCCTGATTTGGTACATGCTGATGCATGGTTACTTACAGTCACTCAGCTTTGTTTTGAACCTACTTACAGCAATAATGAATGGACAAACCCTCCATGGTAGTTAAAAGGTCCCAGTCTAATAAACGGACAACATCTTGAGTGGGAACAATGACATATGGAGCATTAGTAAGAGCGTTGATATTTTTGATGAGGCATCAGACACTGCAAAATTGTACTGAAGAAATAAAACTGAATAGGCAGCCCAGGCTACCGAATTTATATTTGCATGGGATTCTTGTATTTAGTATGTATTGGTCACACTTCAGCCATAGCAGAATTAAATTGGGCATTGGAGAATTAGAACAAACCTGTTGTGTGCCCTGCTCGATACTCTGTTCCAGCGACATCAATAGACTTGAATAGTAGGATGTATTATGGGAAACGTAATTGCTTGTTTAATTGTACCCAGCTCATGTCCAATTTGGGGCTGGTTTAGTACAGTGGGCTAAACAGCTGGCTTATTATGCAGAACAATGCCAGCAGCGCAGGTTCAATTCCGGTACCAGCCTCCCCAAAACAGGTGCTGGAATGTGGTGACTAGGGGCTTTTCACAGTAACTTCATTGAAGCCTACTTGTGACAATAAGTCATTATTATTATTAATTTCATTCCCCATCAGTTTTGGCTAGGAATGGGGCAGTAGTAAAGAATGTAGGAAAGCACATGGGCACAGTGGTTCGCACTGCTGCCTCACAGCTCCAGGGACCTGGGTTCAATTCCAGCCTCGGGTGACTGTGTGAAGTTTGCACTTTCTCCCCGTGTCTGCGTGGGTTTCCTCCGGGTGCTCTGGTTTCTTCCCACAGTCCAAAGATGTGCAGGTTATGTGATTTGGCCATGCTAAATTGTCCTCCGTGCCCAAAAGGTTAGGTGGGGTTACTGGGTTACGGGGATAGGGTGAAGGCATGGGCTTAAGGAGGGTACTCTTTCTAGGGGCTGGTGCAGACCAGATAGGCCGGATGGCCTCCTTATGCAATGTAAATTCTGTGAAAGCCCATGGGATCCAAGGTCAATTGACAAATTGGATCTAAGATTAGATCATAATCAAAATCATTATTATTGTTAAAAGTAGGCTTAAACATTAATACTGGCAGGAAACAAAGGGTAATAGTTGCCGGGTGTTTTGGGGATTTGGATGCATTTGTTTATTGTCATGTGTACCAAGGCAGTGAAAAGTATTTTTCTGCGAGCAGCTCAAAAGATCATTAAGTACGTGGAAAGAAAAGGAAATAAAAGAAAATACATAAAATACATAAAATACATAAAATATTTGAAAGTTGTTTCAGGTGGCCTTCCGTAGAGTTTGGCATTAGAACTTGCTTTTCGTGGCACATATCAATGCATTGAAAAGGTTGTAGATGTTACAAAACGTGACTTTGTGGTTGGCGGTGAAGAAGAAAACTGTAGATTGCAGGAAGATATTCATGACCGGGTCCGATGGGTAGAAACATGTCAAATGGAATTAAATTCAGGGCAGTGTAAGGAAATGCATTTGGGGAGGGCAACGAAGGTAAGAGAATACACAATAAATTGTGGTATATTGAGAAGCGTGGAGGGGCATGTTACCTGGGAGCACAGGCCTCCATATTCCTGAACGTAGGAGAGGTAAATTAAGAACGCATACAGTATGTTTTATTTTAATAGCTGCTGCATAGACTATAAAAGCAGGAGGGTTCTGCTAGCAACGTATAAAATGCTCCATTGCATATGGTCTGTTGCATTCGCTGTACCCAATGTGGTCTACTCTACATTGGAGAGACTAAACGCAGACTGGGTGACCGCTTTGCAGAACACCTTTGGATATCCACAAGCAGGACCCAGACATTCCTCTCCCTTGCTATTTCAACTCACCGTCCTGTGCTCATGTCCACATGTTCACCCTTGACCTGCTGCAATGTTCCAGTGAAGCCCAGTGCAAACCAGAGGAACAGCACCTCATCTTCCGAATAGGCACATTACAGATTTCCGGACTTAACTTTGAGTTCAACAACTTCAGAATGTGAACTCTCTCCTCCACCATCACCCCATTTTTATTTTGATCAATTTATTTTCATTTCTTCCATCCATCTGTTTTCCTTAATCATTGTCTCCCCTCCCCCACCCCACCGCATGTAGGCCACCTATTTCCCTGTTCCAGGTAGTTCTTCGACACACTGCTTAGCTTTGTTTTGCCATTAACACAATCTGATCTCTTAATGAGTCACTATCAGCATCTTTCTCAGTCTTTATCACCACCATTTACATTCCCTTTGTATTTTTATCCACAAAATCTTTGTCCACCTCTACCTAGCACAGCCCCACTGCTCCACTCCCCCCCCCCCCCCCCCCTACCCCCCACTTCAGCATAAATCTCATCCCATTTCCAGTTCTCTCAAAGAGTCATCTAGACTCAAAATGTTACATCGGAACATAGGAATTTGGAGCATAAGTAGGCAATTCAGCCCTTTGGGCCTGCTCCGCCATTCAATCAGATTATGCCTGATCTCTCCCTGGTCTCAAATCCAACTCCCTGCCTGTTCCCCATATCACTTCAATCGATAAAAAAAAAAAAATCAGAAATATATCTATCTCCTTCTTGAAACAATTTAATGATTCAAACTCCACCGCACTATGGGGTAGAGAGTTCCACAAATTGACCACCCTCTGCGAGAAGTAGTTCCTCCTCATCTCAGTTTTAAACCTGTCACCTCTCAACCTATATCTGAGAATCAACCTATATCTTGTTACCTCTCATTCTCGATTGTCCCTCAGAGGGGAATATTTGGGCCACATTTACTTCATCAACCCCTCTCAGTATTTTATATACCTCGAACAGATCCCTTTCCTTCTACTGAACTCCAGTGAGTCCAAACTGTTCAACTCACTTCATATGTCAACCCTTTCATCCCCGGAATCAATCTGATGAATCTCCTCTGAACTGCCTCCAAAGCCAGCATATCCTTCCTCAAATAAGGAAACCAAAACTGGACACAATACGACAGATGCGGCTCATGAACATCCTGCACAATTGCAACGGGGTCTCTACATTTATACTCCGGTCCTTTTGCAATAAATGCTAACATTCCATTTGCCTTTTTAATTACATGCTGTATCTGCATACCGACTTTCTGTGATCCATGAACAAAGACACCCAGATCCCTCTGCCCAGAGGCATTTTTGAATCTGATTTCCATTTAGATAATAATTTGCCTTTTTGTTTCAGCCACAATGGATAACCTCAAACTTATCTTCATTATCCTCTATCTGCCAAATTTTAGCCTAATCTCCTATCCTATCTATATCAATCTGTAAACTCTTTATCTCCTCTCCACTGCCTTCTTTCCCACCTATTTTAGTATTGTCCATAATTTTTGCTATGTTAAACTCTGTCCCTGCTTACAGATCATTGAAATAGATTGTAAATATTTGAGGTCTGACCCCTGCGGCACCCCGATCGTTACAGTTCGCCAGCCAGAGAAGGACACATTTATCCTGTCAGTCAGCCAATCCTCAATCCGATCTAGTACTCAACGCCCAATCCCCTGCAATCTCACCTCCTGGATCAGTCTTTTAACCGGCACTTGTCAAACGGCTTCTGGAAGTCTACATACAGCACATCCACAGATTCCCCATTATCCACCTTGCTGGTTACATCCTCAAAGAGCTCAAGAAAGTTTGTCAAGCATGACTTACCCTTCATAAAACCATGCTGACAATGGCAGATTGAGCTTTGTCTTTTTAAATGTTCAGTCATCTCCTTCTTAGTGATTGATTCCAGCAACTTCCCCACCACAGAGGTCAAGCTGACCGTTCTATAGTTACCTATTTTTTGCCTCTCTCCCTTTTTGAGTAAGGCCATCACATTAGTGTGTTTCCAATCCACTGGGAACTTTCCAGAATCCAGGGAATTTAGAAATATCATAACCAATGCATCCACTATCTCTGCTAACCTCCTTTAATACCCTTGGGTGTAGGCCATCAGGTCCTGAAGACGTATCTGCCCTCAGTCTGATTAGTTTCTTTAATACTGTATCACTCGTGATGGTTATTGCACCAAGTTCCTCTGCATTAACTGCAGTTTTTGGAAAATTTTCATTATCCTCTCCCGTGAAGACAGATGCAAAATATTGGTTCAGTGCCTCCACCATTCCTGTGTTCCTCATTATTACCTCACCAGTGTCATCCTCTAAAGGGCTACCATATACCTCAGCTACTCTCTTCCTCTTTACATACTTATCAAAAATGTTGATATCAGTGTTTATATTTTCTGCAAGTTTCTTTTCATAGTTCATCTTTGCTTTTTTGATTTTATTTTTATTGTCTTTTTCTGAACCTTAAAGTTCTCCCAGTCCTCCAGCTTACCACTAGATTTTGCTGTATGCTATGCCCTAGTTTTTGCCTTTAATACTTCCTTGACTTCCTTTTTTAGCCATGGACCGTTTTTCTCCCTTTTGTAATTCTCCTTCCTCTTCGGAATATATTTTAATTGAGAGGTATTTAATATGTCCCTGAACACCTGCCATTGTTCCTCAACTGTCGTGCTCTCAATTATCTGTGTCCAATCTACCTGGGCCAACCCTTTCCTCAGGTCTGTATAATTGCCTCTGCCCAATGCTAAAACTAGAGCATGACACTGTTCTCTCTCACTCAATTCGAATTTGAAATTTTTGCATGCTGTGATCACTCCTTCCAAGAGGAAGCTTAACAACAAGATTTATCAATCCGTCTTCGTTACAATAATACTAAATCTAAATGTTAGCCCCATTATCTCCCCACAGATGTTAGCAGGCCTGCTGAGATTGTCCAGAATTTTTGGGGTTTTTTAAAATAAATTTAGAATACCCAATTCATTTCCCAATTAAGGGCAATTTAATATGGCCAATTCGCCCACCCTGCACATTTTTGGGTTGTGGGGACGAAACCCATGCAAACATGGGGAGAATGTACAAACTCCACACGGACAGAGACCCAGAGCCGGGATCAAACCTATCCACTGTGCCACCATGCTGCCCCCAGAATTTTCTGTTTCTGTATAAAATGCATGCTGGGATAGAAATAAATAATTTTGTGCCAGATAGAACCCCCCCCCCCCGCCCCACCCGGCCCCACCCCACCCTACTCCATACCCCGACCCTCTCCCCAACACCTAAAACAGGCAGCTTCACTATAACATTTAAATTGAAATCCTCTGCTGCACGTGGAACACTAATGCAATGCTGCTCTCAGAGACAGATGTTTACAGAATGAAAACAGGCCCTTCGGCCTAACTGGTCCATGCCACCCAGATTATCCCACTCAGCCAGTTCCAATTGGCTGAATTAGGCTCATATCCCTCTATACCCATCTTTCCCATATAACTGTCTAAATACTTTTTCAAAGACAAAATTGTCTACTACTGCCTCTGGCAGCTCATTCCAGACACTCACCACCTTCTGTGTGTAAAAAATGCCCCTCTGGACCATTTTGGATCTCTCTCCTCGCACATTAAACCTATGCCCTCTAGTTTTAGACTCCTCTATGTTATGGGCCAGGGTTTAGAGAATCCCAAAGTGCATCATGGAGTACACCTGACCCACTACTTTTAATAGATTGTGGTATGGGGAGCACACGGCTCACTCTACAAGTGCGGTACAGCAGAAAATGGACGAGTGGTTTTTAAAACAAAACAATGTTTATTCTATGAACTCAAGTTAACCTTTTTAAAACAAACAGTGAATATCTTAACAACCAGTAAATCAATACACCCCCCAAAGAATACAACACTAAGTAATCTGCATGCCGTCCTTTTAACATCCAAAAGACTGAACAAACCTTCAAACAGGAACATATTAAGGTTTACATTCAAGACTGAAAACATTTATAATTCTTCTGAATTCACCAAATGATTAAGAGATAGTCCTTCATGTCAGAGATCAACAGCAGTGCAGCTCACAGACACACCCAGGCTTTCTCAAACTGAAATTAAAAAGCAGATGTAGTGCTCAGCTCAAACGACACTCCAGTAACATGAGCAGCTCCATTTCTTAAAGGTACGTTTCTTAAACACTCATTTCTTAAATGGTACTCTCACATGACACCTCCCACCCCAAGAAAAAAAAACCCATCAACTTCAAGATGGTTTCATTTTTCACCTTTTCACCATCCTTTAAGAAATACACACAGTAAATATACTTTTTGTTTAAAAAAAAACACATGCAAAAAGGTATGATAATATACTCAATTCTTTCCTTCATCTTCCTCCAATGGAAATTATTTTCAATAAACAGTCTCTTTGAATAAGAAGGTCTCTGCACGTGCCATCCATTTCTCTACACCTTGGCATTTCTCTTTAAAGTAAGATACTTTAGTTCAATCTGATCATAGGTCCCTTGCAACATTCCAACACAGGAGCATTGGTTATCACAGTTTTCAGGAAGTCAAATGCCTGTTGAAACTCCGCTGTCCACTTAAATTTCCAACGTTTCTTCAGCAAGTCCATCAGTGGACCAATCACGCTACAATACTTTTGCACAAATGTTCGATCAACTCCACTCATGCCAAGAAATCGCATTCTTTCCCGTCGTCTTGAGGGTATCGAAAACTCCTCAAGGAAAGTGATTCGGGCTTTTCCAAATTCACTTTTGGCTAGATTTATCACCAAACCCGCCTCCTGAAGCCGATCGAATAACTCCATCAGATGTTTTAACTGTTCTTTCCATATCTGGCTGAAAATGATCAGATCGTCGATGTATACCACACAATTGGGTAATCCTGAAACAACTTTTTAAGTTAACCGTTGAAATGTGGCTGGGGCATTTTTCATGCCAAATGGCATAACTTTGAATTGGTATATACCATCTGGAGTCACAAAAGCTGAAATCTCCTTTGCCCTTACAGATAAAGGTACCTGCCAGTAACCTTTAAGTAAATCCAATTTGGAAATAAAAACTGATTGTCCCACTTTCTCAATGCATTCCTCCAAACGTGGGATAGGATAAGAGTCTGTTCTTGTAACTGCATTAACCTTTCTATAGTCCACACACAACCATTGGGTACCTTCTGGTTTAGGCACCATCACTATGGGTAAGCTCCATTGGCTGCAACCCACTTCAATTATACCATTTTTAAGCATACTCTTAATCTCTTTGTTAACCTGTGCCAATTTTAAAGGGTTAAATCTGTATGGATGTTGTTTGATTGGAACAGCATTTCCCACATCTACATCATGTATAGCCATTTTAGTACTTCCCAATTTATCTCCACAGACCTGCTCATGTGATATCAATAACTCTTTCAGGTCAGTTTGTTTTTCCTCTGGAAGGTAACTCACCAATTTATCTTAAATTTTAAGAACATCCTCATTTTCCAATTTAATTTGAGGTATGTCAAATTCACAGTCATCTGGATTTGGTTTGTCACTTTGAGTTAGAATCATTAAAACCTCCTTTTTCTCTCCTTCCCTTCCAAAGTACCTTTTAAGCATATTCACATGACACACTCGGTGATTCTTCCTTCTATCTGGTGTTTTTACCACATAATTCACCTCACTTAATTTCCTTTCAATCTGATATGGTCCACAAAACCTCGCTTTTAAAGGTTCACCTACCACTGGTAGCAACACTAACACTGTATCTCCACTGGCAAAACTACGAACTTTGGATTTCTTCTCCTCGACCCGTTTCATCAGATTTTGTGCAACTTTTAAATGTTGTCTAGCCAATTCACCTGCTCTATTTAATTGTTCCCTAAAATTTGACACGTAATCCAATAATGTAATTTCCGATTTCTCACCCACCAATTTTTCCTTAATCAATTTAAGTGATCCTGTCTCTCTCTCTTTCTCTTTCCGCTCTCTCTCTTTCATATTCAAGCAGCTTTAATTCTTTCTTATGTTCCATTTGTTTAATTTGCAACTGAATTTTTGCCATTTCCAATTAATCAAACTGTATCTTAGGCAACTTTAAATGCTTAACCACCGCCATAATTACTTCATCTTTTCGCATTTTGTCAGGGAATGTTAACTGCAATGTTTTTGCCAAATCTAACAGTCTGCTTTTAGTCTCTGTCCGTAAGGTACTGCGTGTGACCGTCTCCACCCCCAAAAACGTTTGAGCCTCTGAAAGAGCCATTGTCCACAACACACTCCCCACTTAAACTAAAATACCACATCTGAAAAGCATCCACAATATGCTCACTCCTCACTTGATGTGCTTTAAGACTTCCAGCACCTCCTTCTCTGTAATATGTACACTCCTTAAGACATCACTATTTATTTCCCCAAGTTCCCTAACATCCCATTGGATCTTTTTGCATCCATAGGAGGCACTCGATTTAGAGTGCCATTTCAAAGACAGCGGGTGGGATTCCCCATTGCAAAGACTAAGTGTTGATGCCAGGACAGAATCGGTGGACTTCTACGACAACAAAATTGGCGGCGCTCCCAGGGCAATTCATCAACCGTTAATGGGCTAGAACCGGAGGCAGAAGGACCATGATTGATTTCATGCATCTGACGGTCTGACACATGTGTGCTTTCTATCTCCCCTCCCCCAGGAGGTGTGCATGGTGTGCATCTTATGGTCACACACCAGCTGCACGTTCATCGAGTGGAATCCCTTTCAGTTTGTGAGGTGGGTGCACCCACATGACCGGTGTCATTCTTCACAACCATTGACCATGGTGGGCAGTCAGTGGGGTCTGCATCAAGACGGCTGCCTTTCAGGTCACGGCAATGGCGGTCCATGCCTGTACACTGTGATCCTGTTGGGGGTCACAATGATCCCACCGCTCATTCCCTGGTCACCCCTCCGTCAATCCCCCCCCCCCCCCCCCCCACCCCCCCACCCCCACCCCCACACCGTCCCAGGGCCTAGCAGACATTCCCCAGCCAGCCCTGCTAATGATAGGACTGGCAGCCCACGGTTGCGCCTCTGCATAGCCTACCCCCTTGTCCCCCTCATCGGCTATGGGACCTGTTTCCTGCTTTTTGAAACCACAAGTGAAACTCCCCATCGGTAATGCCTCCTGGCGGAGGGGAGGCCTCATGGAAGCCCGGAGGATACCGGATCAGGCCCACTAATGATGTGCAAATAGTGTTTCATATATGTGTGGAGTAGAACGCATTGATGCCGCTTTTGAGGCACCGGATCATAGCATTCTGGTAGGCGCATGGCGCCGGCCACAATTTTAGCTTCACGTCCGATTCCCCGCCCAATTGTCTTTTCCAATTTCGGCATCGGCCGACGGAGAATCCAGTCCAACAGCTTTGACATTGCTCGGCATCCCTTTGGAGATTCGATCTTGTGCCCCCTCGACTTGATCTCACGATCTGCTAACACATAAAGCAAAACTGCGACCAGTGAGAAATACTGGATTCCAATTGATCACCGCGTACGATAAAAGTGTAAATGATCAAAGGAATTCGATCACTGGCCTTTAATGGATAGAAGCACAAAATACCGTGTGTACGTGTGTCCAAAATACGTGTGTACAATGCTCTTGTACACTTGAACACCCTTGGGTTTACTGTGAGCAACTGGGTGCTAGTTAGTGAGTGGAATTTCTTAGCTTTTTCTGAAACAGACACAGAGAGATAGAAGGGGAAATGTTCGAACATGAATAATGCTGTCCCACATTTAATGGCAGGTGCCAGTCATTGGAAACAAGGCGTCTGACTGCAAAATGTTTTGTGATTACTGTCACCAGGAATATTGATCCAAATAAATCTTTCCACAGGTTTAATGATGTGTTCACCTGAAGGAAGACATCCCCATGAGTTGAAGAATGATATGGGATGAAAAAGGAATCTAAAAGTGGGACAATAATTAATATTCTTCGCTTTCAACACCTCAAGCATTGATGGCGCAGGGTTTGGGAGAATTAAATTACTTTTTGATCAAAACTGAATACAGATGTGCAACAAGACATCTCAGAAGGCTCAGTGCTGCTGCAAGCTTGACTCATTGCCAGAAAAGCTGAGCCTTGATTTTCCTTGGGGCTTGCATCTCTGGAATGCTGAATGGGGCAGCATGGTAGCATTGTGGTTAGCACAATTGCTTCACAGCTCCATGGTCCCAGGTTCGATTCCCGGCTTGGCTCACTGTCTGTGTGGAGTCTGCACGTTCTCCCCCTGTGTGCGTGGGTTTCCTCCGGGTGCTCCGGTTTCCTCCCACAGTCCAAAGATGTGCAGGTTAGGTGGATTGGCCATACTAAATTGCCCTTCATGTCCAAAATTGCCCTTAGTGTTGGGTGGGGTTACTGGGTTATGGGGATAGGTTGGAGATGTGGGCTTGGGTAGTGTGCACTTTCCAAGAGCCGGTGCAGACTCGATGGGCCGAATGGCCTCCTTCTGCACTGTAAATTGTATGAAATTTCTTTGAACGGTCGGTAGCACAACTGGACAAATAAAAGGGATGTCCTAATAATCATGCAGAGCTTGTATGAGAGCATTTGTCATTCCTCACTATTTGGTGAAGGCCACACGGCATCTGGTCTGGGCCAAAGGCTTCTAATGATAATGAAATCCCAGCAAGGTGCAGAGCGGAGTTCACTCTGAACCATTGATCATTTGCACCAGGCAGACTTTGGGAAGAAATGGGGGAGGGAGGGAGGGAGTTATGGAGGAGGATGCCTATGAGGGGCATGCATGTGAGTGGCAGCCAAGCCACGATTGCAAAGCTCCATCGTCCTGGGGAAGGGGCCCATTTGGCTGGGAAGGGCTTCTCCCCCAGCTCCCCAGTCAGTCTGAGGCCACCTGACTCTAATATTCACTTATATACGAATGAGACTCCTCGTGGTCATTCGGTGAATTACATCACAACCATGATATCACTACACTGCTCATCCTTTTATTCTTCCTGTTAGTGAAGGCCTGTCCAGGTGTCTTGTAAGTATGGTGCCCAGCATGATGGTTTTCCACCTGGCTTCCTGCCTGCCCCACCATGAGACTTGACGTGTAACACGCACATGAATAATAAAAGACGGGAGAGCGGGAAATTGCCCATAAAAACCTTTCCCAGTCCATGGGGCACGGTAGCACAAGTGGATAGCACTGTGGGTCCCAAGTTCAATTCTCCGCTGGGGCACTGTCTGTGCGGAGTCTGCACGTCATCCCCGTGTCTGTGTGGGTTTCCTCCGGGTGTCCTGGTTTCCTCCCACAGTCGAAAGGGGTGCAGGTTAGGTGGATTGGCCATGCTAAATTGCCCCTTAGTGTCCAAAAGGGTTAGGAGGGGTTATTGGGTTACGGAGATAGGGTGGAAGTGATGGCTTAAGTGGGTCGGTGCTGACTCGATGGGTCGAATGGCCTCCTTCTGCACTGTATGTTCTATGGCAGCAATAACTCTGGCTTCATTCTGCCACGGATCCTATCGTGAGATGGCAAGATTCCACCCAATGTTTCTAGCCACAGACATGCAGACTGAAAAACAACGCTATAAGTGAATGTATTTGAATTCAAAATTATAGAATAAAGGAAAATTAAAACTCCACATTTTCTTCGGCAACACAATCACACAGTGGTCAGCACTGTTACCTCACAGCGCCAGGGACCCGGGTTCGATTCCCCCTTGGGTCACTGTCAGTGCTGAGTCTGCACGTTCTCCCTGTGTCTGCGTGGGTTTCCTCCGGGTGCTCCGGTTTCCTCCCACAAGTCCCAAAAGTGCTTGTTAGGTGAATTGGACATTTTGAATTCTCCCTCAGCGTACCCGAACAGGCGTGTGTACCCAGTGTGGTGACTAGGGGCTTTTCACAGTAACTTCATTGCTGTGTTAATGTAAACCTACTTGTGACACTAATGAAGATTAAAAAACTTACCTTGAATCACTGCCCAATTCTCCACCAGTTTATTTACACTGAGACATTTCAGATAGCTCAAATTACTAACGTTATCTTCTGAATCACTAATTTAAAAGAAATCTATAACTGGAAAGCTAAATACAGCTGCTGACTGTGTCCATCACGCAACGATTTTCTGCAAGCTCAACATTAAAGGATTGAAAATGCAGGATTCTGATCTGTTAATTAGCCCACTGATGCAGATGAGATAAGGCTGCATTGCTACTGAGGCCCCTGCTTTGCCATTTTGCTTTCTGCACCACATTCAAATTACTTTCCCAGGAAATTTTGGAATAACTTGACAACGGGAAAAATGAAACAGCCTAATTTATGGCATAATTCCCAGATCGTGCCATTCTATGAAATTCTGGATCACTTCTGCTGCAGAATTGGATATGACCACCTCCTGCTCATTAATATCGGAGATTGAAATCCAGAAATAGACAATTGGAGAATTATTGTACATTTTGTCTAATAATTGGATGACTGTCTAATATTTTGCACCAAGCTGACTGTCACTACAAATATCATTGGTGAACAAACTGAGGTGGTATCTGAACCTCTCAAACAAGCTGTCTCCCAATTGCAATAGCCACCAGTGTTCAAAATATGGCTGGTTTAGCACACTGGGCTAAATCACTGGCTTTTAAAGCAGACCAAGGCAGGCCAGCAGCACGGTTCAATTCTCGTACCAGCCTCCCCGGCAGGCGCCGGAATGTGGCGACTAGGGGCTTTTCACAGTAACTTCATTGAAGCCTACTCGTGACAATAACTGATTTTCATTTCATTTCATTTGATTTGAATCTAAAATTTAATGTGATGTAAATTTAAAATACCTATCTGAATTAAGTGAGACCATGCAAAGAACAATTTGAAGAAATCCAAGAGTGTCGACCAGATCTTCCTAAACAAGAAGCCAAATTGAGGTCCCGTATTTTTATTAGCACACTGAGTATTGCGATAAAATTAAACTCTTTGGGAGCTCTGTGCCTCGCTCCTGCTTTGAGAAAGGTAATGGGAGGTGCAGGGGACATTTCCCGATTGGCCTGCAGAAATTGACTGCAGCTATTTTCTAGTCCTGGCAGGAAAAGAGCAACCTGAATAGTTTTAGTTTTATGTCAACAGTGATCAGGGACAAGGTGGGGGGGGGGGGGGGGGAAGTTCACGAATGTTCGGTTAATTTTTAATCATCAACAAGGTCTCTGCATAGGCAGTCGTTATGAGCTCGCAGACTGGAAACCTGCATAGCACTAAAAAGAAAACCTCTGACATGTCGAGTGCTCAGGGCTGTGTTTGATTTGCTTATTGTCAGAGCCGATAAGAAATTGACAATCAGTCCCACACTTAAATGTATCAGAGACTTGCAAATGGTTACTGATACGATGATGTGCATTGGAGACTGGTACGCCACACTAGGTCATAGAACATAGAACAGTACAGCACAGAACAGGCCCTTCGGCCCTCGATGTTGTGCCGAGCAATGATCACCCCATTCAAACCCACATATCCACCCTATACCCGTAACCCAACAACCCCCCCCCTTAACCTTACTTTTTAGGACACTATTGGCAATTTAGCATGGCCAATCCACCTAACCCGCACATCTTTGGACTGTGGGAGGAAACCGGAGCACCCGGAGGAAACCCACGCACACAGGGGGAGGACGTGCAGACTCCGCACAGACAGTGACCCAGCCGGGAATCGAACCTGGGACCCTAGAGCTGTGAAGCATTTATGCTAACCACCATGCTACCGTGCTGCCCTCTTGCAAGGGTTGGGAAACAGGATCCTCGCCAGTGAGATTGTGTTTCCTGAATTTCCCCACTCCTTGCCGGCGATGTCACAAAAGTTTGAACCTTATACTGAGAAATTTTCATGGATTTAAATGTTATCAGCACACCCCACCCTCAATGCAAAATGATGCCCGAAATATTCACAGAACAGGTTTGGCCAAGCGAGCGGCAATCGAGGGGATCCACTCCGGAGCTTCAGAGATACGTATAGCTCCAGGATACTGCCCCTGACACAGGTCGGCATTCGCAGGTTGGCAGTGCCAACCTGGCAGTACTAACCCCTGTGCCAGGGCAAGCCCTAGTGAGAGCCTCATCGGGGGTTTGCATTCCTGTGGTGGGCAAGGGGGAGAGCGGACACTGAGAGGAGTGGAATACCACCGAGGATTGTTGGGGAGGAAGCAGGAGGCGGCGATGAATGTCTGGGTGGCGGGAGGAGGATTGCAATTATTACAATTGAGAGATAACTTGCTGGAGAGATTCAGGCACAATCTCAGCTTGTTCTAGCTGAGAAATAATTTGATGCTAGATGTTAGACAGCCAATACACAAATTCGCTAATAGTTTTTCTAGCTATCGAACTCCGAAATTAATATGTTTTATTGAGCTCTTTGGGGTAAAAGTTCATCTCAGACGCTGATGTGAAACAAATGATATCTTGTTGTCTGTAGCGTCTGATGTTCAGTTATATTGGAATGAAATATCAGGCTGTGCATCTGATGGGCAGTCGCCCTGATATCACGTTTTTTTCAAGGCACCACACGAGACAATTTCTATTATTTTATTTCTTGGTCATTGTCATAAAAACTTGCACACCGAATATCTAAGTAAAAGGCCGATATTTTCTGCCTGTTCTTGAAAACAAATATAAGGGATTGTTTCTGTTATTTTTGCTCAAATACTGTACTTCATACCCAAGTGGAAGAAATGTGACAGGATGGAACCATATGACAGGGTATTAATGTTTATCATTGAATCATCGAACAGGGGCCAGAATGTAGCATCTAGGGGCTTTTTTTTTCACAGTGGTTTCATTTGAAGCCTACTTATGACAATAAACAATTTTCATTTCATTTCATTTATAGTGCTGAAGGAGGCCATTCGGCCCATTGAGTCTGCACCGGCCCTTGGAAAGAGCACCCTACCCAAGCCCACAACTCCACCCTATCCCCATAACCCCACTTAACCTTTTTGGACACTAAGGGCAATTTAGCATCATCAATCCACCTAATCCGCACATCTTTGGGTGGGGGAAGGAAATCAGAGCACTCGGATAATACTCACACAGACACAGGCAGAATGTGCAGACTCCGCACCGACAGTGACCCAAGCTGGGAATTGAACCTGGGACCCCGGAGCAGGGAGGCAACTGTGCTAACCACTGTGCTACCGTGCTGCCCTAGATCTGAGTTTAAAATGTGACCAAAAATGCAGTTATTGCAGGTGGATTTGTAGACTGCAATTTATGTTTATTTCATTCTTTCACGGAATGTGGGCATCGCTGGCTAGGTCAGCTATTGTTGTCCATCCCTAATTGACCTTGAGAATGTGGTGGTGAGCCGCCGCCATCTTTGAACCGCTGCAGTCAATGTGGTGTAGGTAGATCCACAGTGTTGTTATGGAGGGAGTTCCAGCATTTGATCCAGCGATAGTGCAAGAACGGCGATAAATTTCCAGTCAGTCTGGCGAGCGACTTGGAGGGAAGTTGCAGCTGGTGGCGTTCACATATGTCTGCTGCCCTTGACCTTCCAGGTGTTAGAGGTTGTGTGTTCAGAAGGTTCTGTTGAAGAAGCCTTGGTGAGTTGCTGCAGTACATCTTGTGGCTGGCGCACACTGCTGCCCCTGTAGTCCTAACTCCTGGATAACTGCTAACTGACCACTCCCTCAATCACTCACACTGCCCCTCTTAAATCCCCTTTAGACCCCAGATTAATTCCCTGAACCTCCTAAAATATAGCATGACTACATCAGGCGGCAATCCGACATCATTCCGCCAGTCTCTGATTATAATAAAGGCGAATGACTGCTGAATTGGAAGCATGCCTTCACTTCGGAAAAAAACAATTACTGAGCTTGTTAAAGACTAGATTGACTGCAATTTTCGTCGCCCACTCCAATTTTTAGTAGTCATGCAGGAAAAAAGGTGGAAGTGATTTTTTTTTTATTTTCTTACAATGTGGGTGTCATAGAAACATACAATCATAGAATTTACAGTGCAGAAGGAGGCTATTCCGCCCATCGAGTCTGCACCAGCCTTTGGAAAGAGCACCCTACTTAAGCCCACAACTCCACCCTAACCTCGTAACCCAGTAACCCCACACAATCTTTACATTTATTACATTTATCACAATTTATTATAATCAATATGCAGGTGGACTGGGTAAATAATGTTGCCAGTGGACCCAAAGAAAGGGAATTCATTGAATGTTTACAGGATGGCTTTTTGGAACAGCTTGTGATGGAGCCCACGAGGGAACAGGCTATTCTGGACTTAGTGTTATGTAATGAGCCAGAATTGATAAAAGATCTTAAAGTAAGGGAACACTTAGGAAGCAGTGATCATAATATGGTAGAATTCAGTCTGCAATTTGAAAGAAGGAAGGTAGAATCAGATGTAAAGGTTTTACAGTTAAATAAAGGTAATTACAGGCGCATGAGGGAGGAACTGACGAAAATCGACTGGAAGCAGAGCCTAGTGGGAAAGACAGTAGAACAGCAATGGCAGGAGTTTCTGGGAGTAATTGAGGACACAGTGCAGAGGTTCATCCCAAAGAAAAGAAAGGTTATCAGAGGGAGGATTAGGCAGCCATGGCTGACAAAGGAAGTCAGGGAGTGCATCAAGGCAAAAGAGAGAGCCTATAATGTGGCAAAGAGTAGTGGGAAGTCAGAAGATTGGGAAGGCTACAAAAACAAACAGAGGATAACAAAGAGAGAAATAAGGAAGGAGAGGATCAAATATGAAGGTAGGCTAGCCAGTAACATTAGGAATGATAGTAAAAGTTTCTTTAAATACATTAAAAACAAACAGGAGGCAAAAGTAGACATTGGGCCGCTCCAAAATGACGCTGGTAATCTAGTGATGGGAGACAAGGAAATAGCTGAGGAACTTAATAAGTACTTTGCGTCAGTCTTCACAGTAGAAGACATGAGTAATATCCCAACAATTCAGGAAAGTCAGGGGGCAGAGTTGAATATGGTTGCCATCACAAAGGAGAAGGTGCTCGAGAAACTAAAAGGTCTGAAAATTGATAAATCTCCGGGCCCAGATGGGCTACATCCTAGAGTTCTAAAGGAGATAGCTGAAGAAATAGTGGAGGCGTTAGTTATGATCTTTCAAAAGTCACTGGAATCAGGGAAAGTCACAGAGGATTGGAAAATCGCTGTTGTAACCCCCCTGTTCAAGAAGGGAACAAGAAAAAAGATGGAAAATTATAGACCAATTAGCCTAACCTCGGTTGTTGGCAAAATTCTAGAATCCATCGTTAAGGATGAGATTTCTAAATTCTTGGAAGTGCAGGGTCGGATTAGGACAAGTCAGCATGGATTTAGTAAGGGGAGGTCGTGCCTGACAAACCTGTTAGAGTTCTTTGAAGAGATAACAAATAGGTTAGACCAAGGAGAGCCAATGGATGTTATCTATCTTGACTTCCAAAAGGCCTTTGACAAGGTGCCTCACGGGAGACTGCTGAGTAAAATAAGGGCCCATGGTATTCGAGGCAAGGTACTAACATGGATTGACGATTGGCTGTCAGACAGAAGGCAGAGAGTTGGGATAAAAGGTTCTTTTTCGGAATGGCAACCGGTGACAAGTGGTGTCCCGCAGGGTTCAGTGTTGGGGCCACAGCTGTTCTCTTTATATATTAACGATCTAGATGACGGGACTGGGGGCATTCTGGCCAAGTTTGCTGATGATACAAAGATAGGTGGAGGGGCAGGTAGTATTGAGGAGGTGGGGAGGCTGCAGAAAGATTTAGACAGTTTAGGAGAATGGTCCAAGAAGTGGCTGATGAAATTCAACGTGGGCAAGTGCGAGGTCTTGCACTTTGGAAAAAAGAATAGAGGCATGGACTATTTTCTAAACGGTGACAAAATTCATAATGCTAAAGTGCAAAGGGACTTGGGAGTCCTAGTCCAGGATTCTCTAAAGGTAAACTTGCAGGTTGAGTCCGTAATTAAGAAAGCAAATGTAATGTTGTCATTTATCTCAAGAGGCTTGGAATATAAAAGCAGGGATGTACTTCTGAGGCTTTATAAAGCACTAGTTAGGCCCCATTTAGAATACTGTGAGCAATTTTGGGCCCCACACCTCAGGAAGGACATACTGGCACTGGAGCGGGTCCAGCGGAGATTCACACGGATGATCCCAGGAATGGTAGGCCTAACATACGATGAACGTCTGAGGATTGTGGGATTATATTCATTGGAGTTTAGGAGGTTGAGGGGAGATCTAATAGAAACTTACAAGATAATGAATGGCTTGGATAGGATGGACGTAGGGAAGTTGTTTCCATTAGCAGGGGAGACTAGGACGCGGGGTCACAGCCTTAGAATAAAAGGGAGTCACTTTAGAACAGAGATGAGGAGAAATTTCTTCAGCCAGAGAGTGGTAGGTCTGTGGAATTCATTGCCACAGAGGGCGGTGGAGGCCGGGACAATGAGTGTCTTTAAGACAGAAATTGATAAATTCTTGATTTCTCGAGGAATTAAGGGCTATGGGGAGAGAGCGGGTAAATGGAGTTGAAATCAACCATGATTGAATGGTGGAGTGGACTCGATGGGCCGAATGGCCTTACTTCCGCTCCTATGTCTTATGGTCTTATGGTCTTATCTTTTTGGACACTAGGGGCAATTTTGTAGCTTGGCCAATCCAGCTGACCTGCACATCTTTGGACTGTGGGAGGAAACTGGAGCACCCGGAGGAAATCCGCGCAGACTCCGCACAGACAGTGGCCCAAGCCAGGAATCAAACCCGGGGCCCGGGAGTTGTGAAACGACTGTGCTAACCACTGTGCTACCATGAAATGAAAATGAAATGAAAATCGCTTATTGTCACGAGTAGGCTTCAATGAAGTTACTGTGAAAAGCCCCTAGTCGCCGCATTCCGGCGCCTGTCCGGGGAGGCTGGTACGGGAATCGAACCGTGCTGCTGGCCTGCTTTAAAAGCCAGCGATTTAGCCTGGTGAGCTAAACCAGCCCCTGGATGCCCTGCCACAGGCAATGCCATCATTTGTTGCCTTGAACCTAATTGTCCTTGAACCGAGTGGCTTGCGAGACCATTTTAGAGGGCATTTAAGAGTCATTGCTGTGGATCTGGAGTCACATTTAGGCCAGACTGCACGAGAAAGGCAGATTTCCTTCCCTAAGGTGGGTTTTCACATCAATCATAGACTGTTAATTCCAAATTTTTATTGAATGCTAATTTCACCACCCGCCTTAGTGAGATTCGAACCCTGGTCCCCAAAGTATTACCCCTGGTCTCTGGATTACTTATCGAGTGACAATACTACTCTGCCATGGCTCCCTATGCCAGTTATTGTTGGTGGCAGAAGGACAGATGAAAAGGCCTGTAAATGGGACCACAGCCGCGTACAGCAGCAAAGTGAGCTGCTTAAAGTGGCAGCATTCGGATGTTAGCAGATTTTAACCCTGATCTTCCCTTGACCCCAGACCCCCAGTTAATATCCAACACCTCTCCTGTCCCACCCAATTATTCCCCCAAACAGATCTAACTAGTTGCCCTCACCCAACTATCCCCCCCAAATTGATCTGACTAGACCCTGTAGCCACCGAAGTTGGCCATTTCCCTGAATACAAAATGGAGGAACGCAAAGCATACAGGATAAAATGGACAATGTTTGCAGCCCCAGCAGGCTGCAGTTAGCAGGTGTGGATTCTGTCTGCTAAGAAAGCAGACAGCACCGAAACGAATGTTCCGCATACGAATGAGGCAATCACCAGGATAATTAGCATGTTAATGGAACGATTCCAGATACAATGGACACAAATGGGGAAGCAACTGCAACATTGTAAAGGATACCAGACACTCAGGCACCAACAGGGTTCGAAAACAAAGAGCCTAAGAGCCCGCCCAGTAGCTAAGGAACAGCCTCAGTATTGGGGGGATTCAAACATATCGATTGGGAAGAGACCCAATCAATTCCAAGCAGGTAAGGGAGTCCGCCCAAAGGGGCGCGGATCCCTGGGACCTATAAAAGACAGGTCCCACACATGGTTCAGTCTTCTCGTCCAGCCCTCCTCTCTCTTTGACCAGCACTCCTCCGTGGACCAGCACCTCGACCAGCTTTTGCCAAGAAGACCCTGAAGGAGAGAGAGGAGAAGGTTCGGACAGCAGCCGCCAGCAAGTAAGTGTCTCACAACGATCGCTACCAGAGATAGACACTCCTGACCCCTTTTAACTTATACCAACCTGAAGTCTGCAGACCAGAGCAGAGCAAGAGGCCTTGTTCCCTGACCCGGCAGTTCCTTAGAGATAAGTATTAGTTTATTTAGTGGTAGGAATAGTTTAATCCTTTTAGTGTGTGCATGGGTAGTTATTATAATTGTATTATAATAAACTCAGTTGTTTGAACTTACTAATTGGTGTATGGTTTTATTGCTTTGAACTTCACCTTGAACTTGTGGCGGTATCTTAACGATACCTGGCGACACCAGAGCTAAGTAAAGAAACAGAGCCAAATTGAGTGTTAAGCACACTCACCCAGAACGACCAACAACCCCACCACCCGACTACACCACCGGCCTGACATTCATAACCCCTGAACTGATGATAACCCTCCTGACCTGGCCCAATTAACCTTTGACCCATCTCACCTGCCTACCACTCTACCCACTTACCACACCCACCTGGACACCTTATTACCCTACCCATTCACTCATTCACCAACATTCACCCGTCACTCATTTACTAAGCAGCACACTGGATATGCAAACATCCCTTATGGCAGCTAGTTATATAAAAAGGATGATGTGTCGTCTGTGCTGATTCTTTTCATTGTCCTCTGCGTGGTTTCCTTCGCTGAGGGAGTTCTTCTGTATCATGGATTGATAGTCTGGCCTATTTTTAAAATATGAATTTAGAGCATCCAATTCAATTTTTCCAATTATGGGGCAATTTAGCGTGGCCAGTCCACCTACTCTGCACAACTTTTAGATTTTGAGGGTGGAACCCACACACACAGGGAGAATGCGCAAACTCCACACGGACAGTGACCCAGAGCCAGGATCGAACCTGGGACCTCGGCGCCATGAGGCAACAGCGTTAACCGCTTGTGCCACCGTGCTGCCCTTAGTTTGGCCTTTTTAAATGTACCCAGGTAAGTGGGTAGTTTTCACCCTAATTAGTTGATGACCAGATTCGGGCTTTTATTTCTACACTCTGGCATAACAAAGAAAAAGAGAGTGGGAGGGTGTGACTTAATTCTAGTTCACGGCCTAACCCCTCTACCACTGGACGCGTGATTGGGCATGGAGCACCCTAACCTCCCCATGCTGAGGCGATGGGGGCAAGAAAGAGAGTGGGTCACACGCTCCTCTTTCTGTCACCCTCACCCTCCAGGGACCATCAAGTCCTGCTCCAAGTATCCGTACTCTGGATGAATCCACAATCTTCGATTAGTAAAAACGATGGCAACCAGCGAGCGTATACGTGAGTGTCATTGAGAACAAATGCAGTGACCTTTTTACTGTTTTCCACCAGCGGAGATTCTAATGGAATTCCTGACAGCAAATTAGGGTTGTTTTCAAAACCTAAGTCAGAGCATTTTCAGGGATGATCCCCAAGGTATGAAAAGTACCATTAAATGGCTTGGTCTTCAGAGTAATACCCAAGTGAGTCAACCTAATGGATGAGATTACAATTTTGAACACACTGCAGCTTTCCGGATGTACGGGGACCACGATATTTGCTTTCCTGAATGTCTTGCTGCCTTGAAAACAAAAAGGAATGAATAAAACTCACTAGCCAACTACATTAAGGCCCAGAGGAAATACATCGTTTTAATTTTAAGAATGCTGGAAGAATGAGCAAAAAGCCTTGCCCAATGTTAGTCATGGTAAATAAATTGCACTTTGAATTCTCCTGGGCCTCGAGTCATTTTATTTTAATAAGGTGGACAGTGCAGTACCCTGTGCATAGCCAGGCCCAGCATTACAATCTCATTTTGTCAGTTCCCACTCTTAGCTTTGTAGGACCTCTGTAAGTAGATCCTGGTCATTTTGCCACAAAATAGGGAGAAATGGAATGGTAGGTTATCCTGAATGCCCCCCCTCGGTAGTTCTTTCAAAGCAGTAGAATTCTGGGAGATGGTCACATGCCTGATCACATTGTCAGAGGTGCCGTCTATCAGATGAGGTATTATACCAAGTTTCCGGCAACCTTCTTAGGTGAACATAAAAAGCCCATGACTAATGAATAAAAGAGTTATCCCTGTGTCCTGGACAATGTTAACCCTTAAGCAGTACCAATAAAAAACTTGTGGCTGGGATTTTGCAACCCTCCCCGCAATGGCGCATTTTCTGGTGGCAGAGGAGGCCTGTCATTGGCTGGCAGCATGATCTTCCGTTCCCGCAATGGCGTTTTCCATGGTTCACTGGCCATGCTGCCAGGAAAGCCGCCGGCCAATGGGGACGGGATGCCTTCGCCACTGGAAAACCGATCACAGATTGAGGAGTCGGATAACCCTGTTGGTATCCGATCATTATCATATTGGTGTTTGTGCGTCTTGCTGTACACAAATTATCTACTGTGGTTGCTACCTCACAACAGTGATAACAGTTCAATTGCACTTTATTGGCTGTAAAGGACCCTTTAAATCCTGAGAATGTGAAAGGTGCTAAATAATGTCAGGAAAACAAAGCAAATTTTAAGGGATCTATATCTTATTGTTAAGTATTAGAAGTGAGGTACAGGTTTAAATGGGTTTAACTTAGTGTTTCTGTGTAAGGAAAGGGAGTGAGATTCATGCTACACAAATGTATTTATACGTGTGGGGTTTTGGTCAGTTCAAACTGTGCTTCTATTGTGCTTAGAGAGGGTTAATGCATGACAAACTGAGAGAAGTAAACATTGTTTCTTTGCAGCCAGGGGCACCTTTAGGGTCGGAAGGCTTTTGGGTAATTGTGTTTTTAACTGAATTCATAGCAGTTGGTTATGAGAAGCTACTGGGGGACCATCTCGCTCTCAAAGTACTGTTCAGTAAAGTTATAGTGTTGAAAAGGAATTGGATCATGAGAAGCCAGAAACATATCTGCAGTCGTGCTAATGTTTGTGAGCACTTACTACAGTTTTTATAGCATTTACAATAATTGTGGAAATCTGTGGCTATTTCTCGAAGCCTGGAAGGAGAGGTGGAAAACCTGGAACTGGAGTCCTTGTAAAAAAAACAGTGGAGCGGAAGCTTTGTTTCAAAAGGTAGTTGGAAATCCTGAAGTGGATTCTTAATGCAAACAGCTGACGGAAATCATTATTTGAAAGACGGTTTTAAAGCATGACCTTTTGGGAATGGAGTTTGCAAATATTCACATGGCAATCATCTGGGGGAATTTGAGGAGATATCCATGGAAGAGCAGTTGAGTGGCATCGGCCATTTGGTTGAGAGTAGAAGTGTTATCTTTGAAAACTGCATATGTTTATTTTTCATGTTTAATTAATGATTTTTCATGTTGTTGATGTGACCATCAATTCACTCGGAACACGATTGGAAGTAAACTGTGGTTTTAATAGTCTTACAACTGAGCTTGCCTGTGACCAGAAGAACTGAGGGCAGGCTCACACGGCTGCAGCACTTTATACTTCCGGTAGTGGGAGCGGTAATGGGCGGAGCCCTGTACAAGCTCCTCATCTCCTCCTATGGGCAGAGCCGCGCAACGGCTCACAGACAGAGCCCACAAGGACATAATACTATACAAAACAATACAGTGTGAATTACATTCACCACATTCACCCCCTGTAAAAAAAATCAAGTCCGGCGGGGGTGACGAGTCTACACGTTGAGCCGGTCCGGTGGCCGAGTCATCCTTTGGGATCGGCGGAGCACCGGGGTTGCAGCCTCTTCAGGTGGCTGGGTGGTGACGGTCAGTATGGGTATGAGGGTGGGTCCGGGGATGTTTCGGTCCGAGCTTCATTCCTGACCGGTGCGACTGGCGAAGGGGGGGGCACAGGAAACCTATAGGCGCGGGGGCGCAGAGCATGGGCAGGGAACCTATCGGCACGGGGGCGCAGGGCATGGGGGGTCGGGTGGGGTGTAGTGTGAGGGGTACCTCGGCGGTAGTAGTGGTAGTGGTGGATCTTGCAGGCGCCAGGTCCCGGAGGGAAACGGTGTCCTGACGGACGTCGGGGTATTCAATGAAGGCATAGTGGGAGTTCGAGTGAAGCAGTAGCACGCTCTCTACTAGCGGGTCCATTTTGTGTGTCCGGACCTGCTTCCGGAGGAGAACCAGGCCCGGTGTCCTCAACCAGGATGGGAGCGAAGCCCCCATGGTAGTGCCCCTAGGGAAAACAAATAACCGTTCGTGAGGGGTCTGGTTGGTGGCAGTGCATAGTAGGGACCTAATTGCTTGGAGCGCATCAGGGAGGACCTCCTGCCACTGGAAGGTCGGGAGATTCCTGGACCGGAGGGTCAGTAGGACGGTCGTCCAGACCGTCGAGTTCTCCTTCTCCACCTGCCCGTTCCCCCTGGGGTTATAGCTGGTAGTCCTGCTCGAGGCAATGCCCTTGTCGAGCAGGTACTGAGGCAGCTCGTCGCTCATGAAGGACGAACCCCTGTCACTGTGTACGTAGCTGGGGAAACCGAATAGGGTGAAGACACTGTGCAGGGCACTGATGACTGTGTGGGAGGTCATATCGGGGCATGGGATAGCAAAGGGGAAGCGGGAGAATTCATCGATGACGTTGAGAAAGTACACATTTTGATTGGTCGAGGGGAGTGGCCCTTTGAAATCGATGCTCAGGCGTTCAAAGGGCTGGGATGCCTTTACCAGGTGGGCCTTGTCTGGTCTATAGGAGTGCGGTTTGCACTCTGTGCAGATCAGGCAATCCCTGGTGATGGCTTTTACCTCCTCGGTGGAGAAAGGCAAATTTCAGGCTTTGACATAGTGGGCGAGCCGGGTGACCCCCGGGTGGCAGAGGTCATTGTGGATAGCCTTCAGGCGGTCGTCTTGCGCGCTGGTGCATGTGCCGCGGGACAGGGCATCTGGGGGTTCGTTGAGCTTACCCGGTCGATATATGATGTTGTAATTATAGGTGGAGAGTTCGATCCTCCACCTCAAGATTTTATCGTTTTTAATTTTGCCCCTTTGCGAGTTGTCGAACATGAAGGCAACCGATCTTTGGTCGGTGATGAGGGTAAACCTCCTACCTGCGAGGTAGTGCCTCCAGTGCCGTACGGCTTCCACAATGGCTTGAGCTTCCTTTTCAACTGAGGAGTATCGAAGTAACAAAGCGGAGAGGGTTCGGGAGAAGAAGGCGACTTGTCTCCCTGCCTGATTCAGAGTGGCGGCGAGAGCAACATCTGAGGCGTCGCTCTCCACCTGAAAGGGGACGGATTAATCCACCGCCCGCATGGCGGCTTTGGCGATGTCCTCCTTGATGCAGTTGAGGGCCTGGCGGGCCTCAGCTGACAGTGGGAAGAGTGTGGTCTTAAATAGTGGGCGGGCTTTGTCCGCATACTGGGGGACCCACTGGGCGTAATAAGAGAAGAATCCCAGGCACCTCTTGAGGGCCCTGGGACAATGAGGGAGAGGGAGTTGTAAGAGGGGGCATACGTTTCGGGTCGGGGCCCAGGACTCCGTTTTCCACGACATAGCCGAGGTTGGCTAGTCTGGTTGTGCGGAAAATGCATTTCTCTGTATTGTATGTGAGATTGGGTTTCTGGGCGGCTTGGAGAAAGCGGTGGAGGTTGGCGTCGTGGTCCTGCTGATCATGGCCGCAGATGGTGACATTGTCCAAGTACGGAAATGTGGCCCGCAGCCCGTACTGGTCCACCATTCGGTCCATTGTTCGTTTGAACACCGAGACCCCATTCGTGACGCCAAAGGGGACCCGGAGGAAATGGAAGAGGCGGCCATCTGCCTCGAACGCCGTGTAGTGGAGGTCCTCCGGGTGGATTGGGAGCTGGTGGTAAGCAGACTTCAGATCCACCGTGGAGAATATGCTGTACTGGGCGATCTGGTTGACCATGTCTGCAATTCTGGGGAGGGGGTACGCATCGAGGTGCGTGAACCGGTTAACGGTTTGGCAATAATCAACCACCATCCGGAACTTTTCCCCGGTCTTGACGACCACCACCTGAGCTCTCCAGGGGCTGTTACTGGCCTCTATGACTCCCTCACGTAGGAGCCGCTGGACTTCGGCTCTGATGAATACTGTATCCTGCAGGCTGTACCGCCTGCTGCTGGTGGCTACTAGTTTACAGTTAGCCGTTAGATTAGCGAAGAGTGGAGGGGGTCTATTTTTAGAGTCGCTAAACTACAGATAGTGAGTGGAGGTAGGGGTCCGCCGAAGCTGAGTGTGAGGCTCTTGAGATTACATTGGAAATCGAGGCCGAGTAAGAGTGGGGCGCAGAGGTCGGGGAGTACGTACAGCTGGAAATTAGAGTAGCTGGCGCCCTGATTCGTTAGGATCGCGACGGTGCACCCTTATTTGTGGCCCGAGTGCGAGCCCGAGGCGAGGGAGATAGTTTGCCGTACAGGGAAGGTAGGGAGCGAACAGCGTCTTACCAGGTCAGGATGTACGAAACTCTCGGTGCTCCCGGAGTCGAAGAGGCACGGTGTCCTGTACCCGTTGATTTTAACGGACATCATCGAGCTCTGGAGGTGCTTCGGACGCGACTGGTCCAACGTGACTGTGTTGAGTTACAGGTAGTCGGCGGCTCGATCAGCATTGCTGGAGTGGCCCCGTGGTGACTGTCCGCTGAGGTCTTAGTCGCCGAGGTGAACTTCAGTTGATGGCCAAGATGGCGACTCCGCCTCCACCCGACATGTGCGACTCATGAGGGCCGCCACCTTGGCAATCCTCCCCAACGCAGTCGTCCACGTGCGAGTCATGGGGGTCGTCACCTTGGACGCCATCTTCCCCGCCACCCGCCACGTGCGATCCACGGGGGTGGCCATCTTGGACGCCACCTTCTTCATCACCCGCCACGAGCAATCAATCGGCAGACACGCTGCAGCATTACGGGGTCTGCGGGCCAGCGAGTTGGAGGGGCGATTGTTCTGGACTGCGGGGGAGTTAGAGGGTTTCGATTTTGCCAGGCATACTCTGGCATAATGTCCTTTGCAACCGTAGCTGCTGCAGGTCGCGTTGCGGGCTGGGCAGTGCTGCCGTAGGTGTTGGGGCTGGCCACAAAAATGGCCCGCTGGCGCTCCATAGTGAGTGGGCGGCCGCGCGGCGCAGGCCTGGGGCAGTCACTGGTCGGGGGCCCACGATGGGGTTGCTTGGTCCGCGGGGAATGAGTTTAGACTTCGGAACGCGACCTTCATAGTAGTTGCTAGTTCTACCGTGTCCTCCAAGTTCTGGGCCCCTTTCTCAAGTAGTCACTGGCGCACATAGTTAGACCGTAGCCCCGCAATGTATAGATCACGGACAGCGAGTTCCATATGCTGGGAGGCCGTTACAGCATGAAAGTTGCAGTCCCAAGCAAGGGCTTTTAAATCATGCAGGAAGTCCTCTAGCAACTCTGCGGGGCGCTGGCGGCGGGTACTGAAAATGTGCCGCGCGTAGACCTCGTTTATCGGCTGTACATACAATCGATCGAGCATAGCAACGGCTTCAGTATAGGAGTTGGTACAATTGAGTTGCATAGAGATGCGATGGCTCAGCCGTGCGTGCAGTAGACTGAGTTTATGTTCCTCTGTAGTCTCGGAGGTGCTTGATTCAGCCAGGTAGGCCTTGAAACACTGAAGCCAGTGTAGGAAGATTTCCTTTGCCTCTGCAGCCTGTGGGTCCAGTTCTAGTCGATCAGGTTTGAGGGCTGATTCCCTAGTAGTTTTCTTCAAGTTTTCTAAGACTATTAAAGTGATGTGACCATCAATTCACTCGGAACACGATTGGAAGTAAACTGTGGTTTTAATAGTCTTACAACTGAGCCTGCCTGCGACCAGGAGAACTGAGGGCAGGCTCACACAGCTGCGGCACCTTATACTTCCGGTAGTGGGATCAGCCATGGGTGTGGCCATGGGCGGAGCCAAGGGTGGAGCCCTGTACAAGATCCTCATCTCCCCCTATGGGCAGAGCCGCGCAACGGCTCACAGACAGAGCCCACAAGGACACAATACTATACAATACAGTGTGAATTACATTCACCACAGTTATTAAAAAACTAATTAGCAGGCCTGCGATTCTGTTTCTCCACGTTTTCTAAAATAAAGGAAAAAATTACGATCTTTTGAGCCAGATTTCCACTCTGGAATCTTCCTGCCCAGTTATAACATCAACTGGGATTGTGACAATAAACATAATTTTCCTCTTTCCCCCTGGTTCACACAAATGGGGAATTTACAAGAGATAAAAAAAGGGACAGTAAATGAAGATGTGCTTTAATGAAATAATATAAATAATGTAAAGCTATTAACGGACCGAAAATTGAAGAGTTGCCTTTTCTCACCATAATTAATGACTCACTGTTAAAACCCCAGGTGTCCGGAATTTTAAAATGAGACATTTGCAGGAAGGCGATTTTGTTCGTAGGTTGTTTAAGAATTAATTGCATCCTCCAGGATTAAGAACAACAAACGCTTTGCAATTGTTACATTTACCTTAGAATTCTTTATTCTCTCCTCTTTTTGCTCCATCAATTTGAAAACATGTTTGTTTATTTCTTTCTCTCGAACAGTAAAAAAGAAAGAATTAAAACAATTTTCACAACCACCAGGTATCACTAAACACTTCAAAACCAATGAGAAAATGCTGCATAAACTCAACGAGCGGGATTCTCCATCCCCCCAGCCCCGTATTCCGGCACGGTGCACCCCTGTCGGCAGTGGGGTCCTCCATTCCGGCAACCGGTCAATGGGCTTTCCCATTATAGCCACCCCATGCTGTCGAGAAAGCCGCGGGCGCGTGTGCGCTGCTGGCGAAGCGGTGGATCCCGCTGATGGAGAATCCCGCAAACTACCTCTGTGGAGAGCAAAACACAGTTAATGTTTATAATAATAATCTTTATTGTCACAAGTAGGCTTACATTAACACTGCAATGAAATTACTGTGAAAAGCCCCGAGTCGCCAGATTCCGGCGCCTGTTCGGGTACACCGAGGGAAAATTCAAAGTGTCCAAGTTCACCTAATAGTACGTCGTTCGGGACTTGTGGGAGGGAATCGAAGCACCCGGAGGAAACCCACGCAGACACGGAGAGAACGTGCAGACTCCACACACACAGTGCCCCAAGCCGGGAATCCAACCAGGGACCCTGGCGCTGTGAAGCAACAGTGCTCCACGTGCCCCTTCTGCAGATGCTGCCTGACCTGCTGAGATAATCCAGCATTTTCTGTACTCAGAATGTTGGCATTCACAGTATTTTGCTTTTATTTCACCAATGAGGTGAGTTTAGAAGCGCAGTCGGTGTTGTAATGCAGGAAACATGACACTTAAATGCTGCACATAAACAGCAATTCAAGAACAAGGATACATAGATTCAAGATAAGAGGCCGAAGGTTTAGAGGGGACATGAGGAAGATTTCTTTTTACAGCGGATAGTGGGTGTATGGAATTCGAGTTGGGGGTGATTGAGTTGGGTTGGGGATGACCAGACTGTTTTGATATTGCTTGAAGGGTAAATCCTGAGAGTTCCTCTGCTCATCTTCAAAGTAATGCAGTGGAACTTTTTGCATAAATTTTTGACGGTTTAAAATCTCACCCGAAAGGCAATCGGAAAAAAACAATCACACACGCTAGAAGCCTGAAGTAAAAATAACAGTGATTATTAAAACAGGCTAACCAATATCTGAAAGATAAAAAGATTAATGTTTTAGTTCTGATGATGGGTCATAGAATCGTCGAATCGTTACAGCACAGAAGGAGGCCATTTGGCCCAACTTGTCCATGCAAGCCCAAGGACACTCAGGTGCCCTTTCTCATCCCACCTCCCTGCATCCAGCCCATAGCCCTGTAGCTTACAGCAGTTAAGGTGTTTAGGGTCTCTGCCTCCACCCCTAACTCGAATTCCAGACACCCACTATCCGCTGTAAAAAAAATTCTTCCTCATGTCCCCTGTAAACCTTCTGCCTCTTATCTTGAACCTATGTACCCTTGTTCCAGAATTCTCTACCAAGGGAAACAATTTTATCATGTCCACTCTATCTCTTCCCCTCATAATTCTGTACACCTCAATTAATTCACCCCTGAGCCTTCTTTGTTCCAAGGAAAATAACCCAAACCTATCTAAACTCTCCATGGAGAGGCATGGGAGCACAGTGGTTAGCACTGTTGCTTCACAGCACCCGGGTCTTAGGTTCAATTCCCGGCTTGGGTCAATGTCTGTGCGGAATTTGCACGTTCTCCTCGTGTCTTTTTGGGTTTCCTCTGGGTGCTCCGATTTCTTCCCACTAGTCCCAAAAGACGTGCTGTTAGGTGAATTGAACATTCTGAATTCTTCCTCCGTGTACCTGAGCAGGCTGCGGAATGTGACGATTAGGGGCTTTGCACAGTAACTTCGCTGCAGCGTTGATGCAAGCCTACTTGGGACAATAAAGATTACTATTATTCACAGCTACACATTTCTAGACCTGGCAATATTCTTATAAACCTCCTCTGCACTCTCTCCAGAGCAATTATGTCTTTCCTGTAATGTGGTGACCAGAACTGCACACAATACTCCAGTTGTGGCCTTACCAGTGTCTTATACAATTCCAACATTAAAAACATAGATACATAGAAGATAGGAGCAGGAGGGGGCCTTTTGGCCCTTCAAACCTGTTTCGCCATTCATTATGGTCATGGCTGATCATCCAATTCAATAGCCTAATCCGACTTTCTCTCATATACTTTAAACCTCTTCGACCTAAGTGCTTTTTCTCACATCTTCTTGAAACCAGACAATGTTTTGTACTCAACTACTTTCTGTCGGAACGAATTGCACAGGCTCACCACTCTCTGGATGAAGACATTTTCCCTCATCTCTGTCCTAAATGGTCTTTCCAACTCACCCTCCCACCCAACTTGGTGTCAACTGCATTATATCCTTTTATATTCTATACCTCTGCCAATGAAGGAGAGCATTCAATATGCTTTCTTAACAACCTTGTCTACTTGAACTGTTGTATTTATGGACCTGTGTACTTGTACACCAAGATATTTCACTTCATCGACCCCTCTTAGTATATTCCCATTTATTGTGTACTCCGTACAATTGCTTGACTACCCTAAATGCATGACCTCTCACTTCTCCCACTCCACCAATCCATCTCTATCATTTTGAAGGTTATAGCTATCTTCTACACTGTTCACCACTCAGCCAATATATATGTCATCTGCACATTTCCCATTGTGCTCCCCACGTTCATGTCCAAATCGTTAATATATGACACAAACAGTAAGGGTCCGAACACTGAACCCTACGGGACACCACTTGAAACAACTCTCCAATTGCAAGGGCAGACATCGACCATTCCGTACCATACCAAGAAAGCTGCCATCAAGAAAACACAACATCGCCTATACTTCCTCAGGAAACTAAGGGCGCGATTCTCCGCACTCACGACGGGGCGGAGAATAGCGGGCGGCGCAAATTTTTACAGCGACGCTGGTCCGACGCCCTCCCGCTATTCTCCCCCCCCCACGCCCGCCCCCGACACGAATCGCTGCGAACGTTCGTTAAGCCCGTGCTGCCGTTCTTCCCAGGGCCGCGATGCTAGCCCCGACCGGGGGGGTGAATCGGGTCCCGGGAACGGGCGTTAAGGCTGCCGTGAAACACGGCCGGTTTCACGGCAGTCTTTACGACTCTCCGCATTTGCTTACTCACTCTTCCAACTTCTTACATCGGATAGGAGATACAAAAGAACATGCATGAACAGACTCAAAAACAGCTTCTTCCCTGCTGTTACCAGACACCTAAGCGACCATCTTATGGACTGACCTGATTAATACTACACCCCTGTATGCTTCACCCAATGCCGGTGTCTATGTATTTACGTTGTGTACCTTGTGTTACGCTATTATGTATTTTCTTTTTGTTTTATTTTCCTTTCAGGTACTGAATGATCTATTTGAGCTGCTCGCAGAAAAAAACTTTTCACTGTATCTCGGTACACGTGACAATGAACAAATCCAATCCAATTGGAATACAATGTTGACAAATGTGAGGTTATCCATTTTGGTAGGAATAACAGCAAACGGGATTATTATTTAAACGATAAAATATTAAAGCATGCCGCTGTGCAGAGAGACTTGGGTGTGCTAGTGCATGAGTCACAGAAGGTTGGTTTACAGGTGCAACAGGTAATTAAGAAGGCAAATGGAATTTTGTCCTTCATTGCTAGAGGGATGGAGTTTAAGACTAGGGAGGTTATGTTGCAATTGTATAAGGTGTTAGAGAGGCCACACCTGGAGTATTGTGTTCAGTTTTGGTCTCCTTACTTGAGAAAGGACATACTGGCACTGGAGGGTGTGCAGAGGAGGTTCACTAGGTTAACCCCAGAGCTGAAGGGGTTGGATTATGAGGAGAGGTTGAGTAGACTGGGACTGTACTCGTTGGAATTTAGAAGGATGAGGGGGGATCTTATAGAAACATTTAAAATTATGAAGGGAATAGATAGGATAGATGCAGGCAGGTTGTTTCCACTGGCGGGTGAAAGCAGAACTAGGGGACATAGCCTCAAAATAAGGGGAAGTAGATTTAGGACTGAGTTTAGGAGGAACTTCTTCACCCAAAGGGTTGTGAATCTATGGAATTCCTTGCCCAGTGAAGCAGTTGAGGCTCCTTCATTACATGTTTTTAAGGTAAAGGTAGATAGTTTTTTGAAGAATAAAGGGATTAAGGGTTATGGTGTTCGGGCCGGAAAGTGGAGCTGAGTCCACAAAAGATCAGCCATGATCTAATTGAATGGCGGAGCAGGCTCGAGGGGCCAGATGGCCTACTCCTGCTCCTAGTTCTTATGTTCTTATGTTCTTATTATCAACTTTCAAGGGTTCCAATCCTTCAACTGCTTCCTCTCTCTTTATGCTTGTCTCATCCAATATGTCGCCATGATCCTCCTGGACTACTATACCTGCATCATTAATTTCCTTTGGAAACATGGATTAATTTAATCCATGTATTAATTTAAAGTATTAATTTAAAACCCTTCCCACAGCCTCTGCATCTATACACAAGTTCCCTTCTTCATCTCTGATAGGTCCCACTTTTACCTTAACTAACCGATTAACATTAATATATTGGTAAAACATCTTTGGGTTCTCTTTACCTTTACCTGCTAATATTTTTTCATGCCCTCTCTTTGATTTTCTTATTTCTTTTTTGATTCGTCTCAGCACTTCCTATATTTGTCCAGGCTATCTGCAGTGCTTAATTCTGTGTGCCTATCATGCTATTTATTTTTCTGTTTGATCTTCCCCATTATTCCCCTGGACACCCAGGGGGGGTCTAGATTTGGCAGTATCACTTTTTTACTCGGAAGGGACATGTCTATTTTGCACCTTTAGGATCTTTCCTTTTAGTGCTTCCCGCTGGTTTTCCCCTGATCTATCCTCTCGTAGTGCTGGCCAGCCCACCTCATTCCTTTTCATTCCTGCAAAATTTGCCAGTTCAAAATTTTTACTCCTTCTTTATCGCTGTCCTTTTCCATGGTAACACTGAGTCGAACTGAATTGTGATCCCTATCCCCGGTATGGTCTCCAACTGTCACTTCACCCACTTTCCCTTCTTCGTTCCCCAAGACTAGGTCCAGAATTGCATCTCCTCTCGTTGGGTTTGTCACTAATTGGTTGAACAGAATTTTCCTGGACACACTGCATGAGATTTTCTCCCTCAGTTCCCCTTATATTGTTTGAATCCCACTTTATATTGGGATAGTTAAAGTCTCCTACTATTATTGCCCTTTCGTTCTTACAGGTAGACATTTGCCTACATATTTGGTCTTCTATCTCCTTTTTTACTTTGTGCACCGTCACTCAATGTAATGACAATCCTTTATCTGCTCATTTAAATATATGCTCATTTTATGGGTTACATCTCTGCTTAAGTAATAAATGCAGCGTTATTGCACCCACATGGGCTGGCCATGTAACCAGCATTATACTTGCATACCAAAGCGAATCTTCTATGAAGAGTTTGAGTCCGGGGTGTGCTCTGATGGTGGTCAAAGGATACACTACAGGGGCAGTTAAAGTCTTTACCCATAGAATCATAGAACACCAAGAGTGCTGAAGGAGGCCATTCAGCCCATCGAGTCTGCACCAACCCTCCAATAGTGCACCCTATCTATGTCCACTCCCCCACCCTACCCCGTAATCCCAGTTAAACTGTACATCTTTGGACACTAAGGCGTAATTTAGCAATTTACTTTGCAGTTTTGACATCAATTTAATCCTGGGAGAAACTGGCCCAGAACCCCTGATCTGCAAAGCAAATATAAAATGGTGCAGTGTAGAAGTCAACTATTTCCTAATACACCTGATAGGTAAAAGATAGCTATTTAGGATAAATATTAAGCACCAGTTTTACCCATTTTAAATTAAGGATTTCAACACTCTCATAACCTCAGGTCATCTCAAAATATACAGCTTACAAAACAGCACAACACAGCATAATTCACTTTACTAAGTGTCATTACTCCAGCACGACAGTACAACATAAAAACAACAGAAACACAAAAGAACCTGATACATGCAAAAGCAGTAGAGATTAAAACAAGCACTTCAACTGAACTAATGAATACATTTTTCAAGACAGTGTCCAAGGACAGGGCAGGCTCCATAGCAACAGCATAACAATGACACAGTAACATGGAGGCTCTATTGTTATAACAGCTAAGTCAGCAAAAGACCAGTTCAAATTGGTCTTGATAACAGCACAATATCGCATTCCTTAACATACACAAGTATGTAGACATGAAACAATTAAAACTAATGTTGCATATTAAAGATGGACGGTTTGCCGTCAAATCAGATGTGTTTGAGTCTTGTGTTTAACCCAAACCAATTAGGATTATATTGGGGTGTAATTGGATGGCCAAAGACAGATATGATACAATATAACTGTGAAGTTTCGGTCGGCCATTTGTAGCTGGAGCTGGAGCTGGATCATTAGCTGGATTTCTCTCTCTCCTTCATGAATCAACTAAACTTTGATCTGAACTATTCACTGTCTCCCTGTCTTCATATCTCATTTTCAGACTTTGACTTCTAAAGTTATTGCGAGCTGTTTGCCTAAGCAAGAAGATCATTTCTGTGATTTTTTTGGAAAGTTTTCAATTGTCTACGAATTGCCTATGAAATGACTTTCGATTTTAATCAATAGAAGACAAATAAAACAATTCTTATTTGCACCTGAGCAGTTTTAATTTAAATTTCTACTGAGATTTAGCGATTCGCAAAGTGCAGCTGAATCCGAAGGGTAGACCTATCATGCAGCCGCCTTTGAAAGTCTGTGCCTACCGGAGGCAGAGAGAAAATGCAAGGAGAAATATCTTGGAGCCAGTAACTCGTCCAACATTCAATTCTCTGGTGTCCTCTCCTTTCTTCAGTAGAACATTCCAGGCACAGATCAACATTATCAGTCACCTGCCTACCCACCGTAACATTACCAAACACCCCAGAAAATGGACATGGTCATCTTCGTCTTGAAGAACGAATGAGAGACAATTAAGGCACAATTCAATACACTTGTTTTAAATTTGTCATGGACTGACATCCTACATTGGAAGGGGGAAGGGGGGGAAGGAGAGGGGGAACAGGCCGAGCAGCTGGGGAGCCCCCCAACAGGACAGTGGCCGTGCCCAGGCACAGACCGCCATTACGGTCGCCATCTTGCTGGCCACTCACCCCGTCCATGGGTGTAGGCAGTGACAACGGCTGTATGGATTGCCCCACCCCCCCCTCCACCAAGACCTCCCCACCCAACTGGAAGCCACCCATTGGGGGACCACCCAGGGTCACACCGACAACAGTGCCAGCCAACGGTACCCCTGGCAGCAGAGATGGTGCTAGGACCTGGGGCACCGATGGGGCCGGGTTGCGTGGGTGGGGGGGGCATGTGTGTTTGGGCCCCGCGGTGACAACTGGGGCCACCGTATAGCCCATGGCACATGGTTGGGCATGGGTGTATGAACCATGATAACATGTTTGCCTTTCACCCCCTGCAGACAATAATGACTTTCGGTTATCAACCTGCGACGCTGGCTGCCATGGCGATGGCCACAGCTCTGCATGAAGCCCTGTGTCAGAATGAGCGGAGGCCACTGAGAGAGGAGGCGGAGGCTGCAGCAGAGCAGCGAGGTGCAGAGGGGCAGTTGGCAGCCGCTCAGGCTGGAGGGCCGGCCGTCCGACAGGCTGAGGAGGGGGAGGAGGAGGTGCCTTCAGAGTGAGGCACTCCTCAATTTCCACCCAAGATGCGGAAAAGGTCACTTTTTCACCCTACCCACACCTGCTCCCACCAGCCTAATAATTGAGACTGGACAAGACAATGTCCTTGAGAGGACATTAAGTGGCAACTTAAGGTCCTTAATAGGTGAATGGGTGGGTTTTCTACCAAAGGCCCTGCCTGTCGAAGCATGAAACCGCGTCTGGGTTGGTCCCTGGGGGGAATCCCTTCCACCCCGCCTCAGAATCCACCTTCTGGGGAGCATAAAATTCTGCCCTATATCATAATTTGGCAAATCCCCTCATCAGATCCACACCTTTGAGCATGTTCGTATCTGCTTAGCCTCAGGTTTTCTTATTTAACTATAGTGTACTAAAGAACCACCCTTGGTCACTCTTCAATTGAAGTCAAAATAAGAAGAATTGGACAACAACTTCAAATGTTGTCATATCAGTGGGTTGGAAAGGACGTGTGATTCGGTAATCAAGTGTCAAATTAAATTTAATTGTTGCTGATATGAACAAAGCATTATTGCATATATTTCCAATGAACATATCAAGAGGGCACATGGTTAAAGAAGGGAGAGGGTGTTTTGGGGCAGTGGTTTAGAATGGTCTGGTTACCGGCTGAACAGTTTGATTAGAATATTAGCTTTCGTTCGTACTGATAGAACATCAATGTTAATTATTGTGAAATGGTTTCTGAAGTTGCTGTTAACAAAATAATAATAATAGATAATAAAAAATTACTCCTGACAGCTTAACAAATTAACTTGTCAGTTTGAGCAGGAGGATATTTAATTGTTAGCAATTCTTTTGATAGATGCAGGTCAGTCACTGAATAAAAATAGACACAATTTGGCATTCAAACCAATCAACAATTTACAATGCTTGCTATTCATCTTTAATTGTCTTTATGTCTCTGAGTGTGCACACGCAGCCAAATCATTACTTTGTCATTTAAGTATGTTAAAATGCCTTCGTCTCTATGCACCAAATAAAGTTTATATTTTCCAACCTTGACACGAGCTATTGGCCCATGTAAATACACTTCCAGCAGTGTTGTTGAGGCATGTTTTCCCTATGATATGTCGCTTTGTGCCACACATCATTTTCTACCTGACAGAACAGTTAATCAACCTCATCCAATTATTTCAGTTCTCGATCCCAGTATTTGAAGGTGTTAGAGAACCAGATACATTGGCCCACCTGGTTTCTGCACCTTCTCTGGAAAGATGCTTTCTGTTCCCACTGTACAGCTGACCACGCAAATCCCCTTCTTGGCTCCCATTTTATCCGATATTGCTGCCGTTATTTTTCCTTTCATCTGTTGTTCCTCTCACCATTAAATTTACCATCATATCTTGCTCCTAAAAAAAAACCAACTCGAGCGTCCTTGCAAGCCACCATCCCATCTCCAACCTCCCTTTCATTCCCAAAGTCTTTGGATGTGTTGTTGCCTCCCAAATCCAAATGCCCATTTTCCTCGCAACTCCATGTTTGAATCTCTGCTACAGTACTGAAAGAGCTCTTGTCAAAGTCACTGTGATGAATGGTTACCGGACCCTTAACACCATGTAGGCGATGCCCCTTTAAGACCGGGTTTGGAACCTGGGGTTCTTCACCTCCGGCTCCGCCCACCAGGGAGCCGTATATAAGGTGACGCCCTGTAGGTGGCACTCAGTAAGCACATGTCTCGGTAACTGGTTAGTTCTCTGCTTATTAAAGCCTTCATTTACCATTCCACACTCTCGTGTCGTTATTGAGGGTAATGAAGTGTTGGCTAGTGTAGACTTGAGAGATGAACAGAACTTCCAACACTGATGAAGGTTCAACTCAATTTAATTAACTAACGTCTAACTAACTAACACACGATGACTGTGGGTCTAAATGATGCTAACTTAAACTAGAGACCTAAGCCTTGTCCGAACCAGTTGATTCTCTCAGCATGTGTTGTAAGTCTGTGCTGGGCTGGATGAGTTCTTGTTCCACTGAGAGGCAGCACCCAGAATGAGCGGGAATCATGATGCCCTCTGCCTTTATAGTGTGTGTATTCTAACTGGTGATTGGCTGCGGTGTTTGTACATGTTGATTGGTTCCTGTGTGTGTCCATCAGTGTGTGTCTGCACCATGATATACTGGAGTATATTATGATAGTTACTACAATTTAATAAGCAGATTACATTAGGATGGACACCGGTCTCAAGCCAGAAAAACTCAACCTGGAAGCACGGACACCGAAGGCCAAATAAATTTTTAAGTACTGACTCCGCTGCTTCAAGGCCTACCTGGAATCTTCGGAAACTCCCGTCCTAGGGCCTCGCAAGCTGCACCTACTCCACGCCCAGCTGAGCCATAGAATCTCCGCCACGATCAAGAAGGCAACCACGTACAACGAGGCGGTCGAGATCCTGCAAAAGCATTTTGTCAAATCCATAAATGAGTTACATGCACGGTATCTGCTCTCTACCTGCAGGCAGCGCTCAGGGGAAACGCTAGACGAGGACGTGGAAAAGCTTACCGCGCTCACCAGGAACTGCAACCATCAGGACATGACGGCGGAGGTCCACATGAACCAACACATCCGAGACGATTTCGTGTCCAGCATCCGTTCCACCTATATCAGGCAGAGACTCCTCGAAAATGGAGCTAAAGACCTTCAGGACACGGTAACGCTCACCATCTCACTGGAAGTGGCCCGCCACAACCTAGGCACGTACCCCACGGACCCTGTGAGCCCCCCTCGGACTTCCCCAGACTCGGCCACGCTACGGGCCGGCGCCATGCGGCGACCCACCCAGACCGGGGGCACACCGTGCTATTTCTGTGGGCAGGGCCAGCACCCATGTCCACGCTGCCTCGCCCGCTCTGCCATCTGCAGCGACTGCGGTAAGAAGGGGCATTTCGCGAGGGCCTGCCTGGCCAGGCACAAGGCCCAGAAGCAAAAAGATTACCAGGACCAAAAGGCAAGCTCACAGGCCCGCAGACCCTGCAACGCGGCTGTGCACCGGCCGGTCACGCCCCTTTCTGACACATCATCAGCCTTGTGCGAGTCATCTTCTAGACCCGACACGTGCGACCAACGGTGGCGGCCATTTTGTGAATCTGACTCGGCTGAGGACTCGGACTACCCGCAATGGGGGAGCGATCACCCTCTACCAATTGCGGCCAAAGCACCTGCAGAATTCCATGATGCAGGTCCAGATCAACGGGTGTGACACTCCCTGCCTCTTCGATTCCGGGAGCACGGAGAGCTTTATCCACCCAGAAACAGTAAGGCACTGCTCCTTGCGCACCTATCCTGCCTCCCAAACCATAGCCCTCGCCTCTGGGTCCATTCGGTCCAAATCAAGGGGTATTGTATTGTGGATCTCGCGATCCAGGGCGCCAAATATGCCCGTTTCAAGCTCTATATCCTCCCTCACCTCTGCGCCCCCCTGCTGCTCAGTCTGGATTTCCAATGCAACCACCGAAGCCTAACCCTGAGGTTCGGCGGACCCTTGCCCCCCCCCCTCACGGTATGCAGCCTTGCAACACTGAAAGTTGCACCCCCCTCACTATTCGCGAACCTCACCCCCGTCTGTAAACCCGTTGCCACAAGGAGCCGCCGGTACAGTGCCCAAGATATGACTTTTATCAAGTCAGAAGTCCAGCGTTTACTGGCAGAGGGGTCATCGAGGCTAGCAACAGTCCCTGGGGAGCACAAGCAGTAGTAGTACGGTCCGGGGAAAAGAAACGGATGGTCGTGGACTACAGCCAACCATAAACCGCTTCACGCAGCTTGGTGCGTACCCCCTTCCCCGCATTGCAGAGATGGTCAATCAGATCGTTTAATATTGTGTATTCTCCACTGTCAACCTCAAATCCGCCTACCACCAGTTCCCTATCCGACCGAAAGACCGCCCCTATACTGCTTTCGAAGCAGCCGGCCGACTCTTCCACTTCCTCAGGGTCCCCTTCGGCATCACAAATGGGGTCTCCGTCTCCCAGAGGGTGATGGACCAAATGGTGGACCAGTACGGCCTGCGGGCTACTTACCCGTACTTGGACAATGTCACCATCTACGGCCATGATCAGCAGGTCCAGGACGCGAACCTTGAAAAGTTCCTCCAGACCGCCCGGGCCCTCAACCTGACCTACAATAAGAGAAAATGCGTTTTCCACACAACCCGACTAGCCATCCTCGGCTACGTCGTGTAAAATGGGGTCCTAGGCCCAGACCCTAATCTGCATGCGCCCCCTTAAGGAACTTCCCCTTCCCAGTAGCCTCAAGGCCCTCAAACGGTGCTTGGGGCTTTTCTCCTATTACGCTCAGTGGTTCCCCAAATATGCGGATAAAGCTCGCCCACTCATAAAGACCACAACATTTCCCCTGATGGCTGAGGCCCGATCGGCCTTCAGTCGCATCAAGGCCAACATCATCAAGGCTGCTATGCACGCGGTGGACGAAACCATCCCTTTCCAGGTTGAGAGTGATGTGTCGGACATCGCCCTGGCTGCTACCCTCAAACAGGCAGGCAGGCCTGTAGCATTCTTATCCCGGACCCTCACCACCTCCGAGATTCGGCACTCCGCAGTCGAAAAGGAGGCACAAGCCACTGTGGAGGCTGTGCGGCACTGGAGGCACTACCTAGCCAGTAGGAGGTTCACCCTCGTTACCGACCAACGGTCGGTCGCCTTCATGTTTGATAACGCACAACGGGGCAAAATTAAAAATGATAAAATCTTGAGGTGGAGGATCAAACTCTCCACCTACACATACAATGTCAAGTATCGTCCTGGGGAGCTCAACGAGCCGCCAGATGCCCTGTCCCGCGGTAGGTGCGCCAACGCGCAGGAGGATAGCCTGCGGGCTATCCACAATGACCTCTGTCACCCGGGGTTTACCCGGCGCGCCTATTTTATCAAGTCCCGCAACCTACCTTACTCCACCAAGGAGGTCAAGGCCATGACCAGGGTGATGCGCGATCAATAACTACTAAAACAAAGGAGTAGTCCGAATTGAAGGCTTTAATCTACAAGATGTTTCCCCAGCAGCTCGAGTACAGAAAGAAGGATGGCCGCTGGGAAGCACGGGTTCTTATACCCCGCCTCATTGGGCGGAGCTACCTTACGTCTTGCCCAATTAAAAGGCAAACACTTGGGCCAATGAGCAGCGAGCCTTCTCCACCAATCGTAGCTCACATTCCCAGGTACCATAGTACCTCTAGTCATACTACCACACAGGGCTTGCCAGATCTGTGCAGAGTGCAAACCGCACTTCTACTGGCCAGACAAAGCCCACCTGGTAAAGGTCTCGGGGCCTTTTGCGTGACTAAGCGTGGACTTCAAAGGCCCTCTCCCGTTCACCAACCGTAATATCTACTTCCTAATCGTCACGAGTTCTCCCGCTTCCCATTCGTCGTTCCCTGTCCCGACATGACCTCGGCCACCGTGATAGAGGCACTGCACAGCATCTTCACCCTGTTTGGTTTCCCCACTTATATCCACAGCGACCGGGGTACATCGTTCATGAGCGATGAACTGTGTCAGTATCTGCTCAGCAAGGGCATCGCCTCGAGCAGAACGGCCAGTTATAACCCGCGGGGAAACGGGCAGGTGGAGAGGGCGAACGCGACAGTTTGGAAGGCTGTCCTTCTGGCCCTATGGTCAAGACGTCTCCCGCTGGCAGGAAGTCCTATCCGATGCCCTCCACTCCATTTGGTTGCTTCTCTGCACGGCCACGAATGAGACCCCTCACGACCGCTTGTTTGTCTTCCCCAGGAAGTCCACCTACGGGGTCTCGCTTCCACCTTGGCTGACGACTCCGGGACCTGTTCTTCTTCGGAGGCACGTAAGGAGCCATAAAATGGACCCAAGGTCGAGAGGGTCTGCTACATGCGAACCCCGATACGCCTACATCGAGCAACCCGACGGCAGGCAAGACATGGTTTCCCTCTGGGACCTGGTACCCGCTGGTTCCCCCACGGATGCCCCCGCCAGGATCCCCACCCCGTCGGCAGACGCCGACCGTGCCCCCCCCCCACCCCCAGCACCCCCCCCCCCCCCCGCTCCACACTCCCCGCCGGCGCCGGCAAATCTACCCCCAGCCCCAGCTATTCACCCAGCTATTCCCCCTGCCCCCTGCCCCCCGCCCCCCTACCCCGACCCGGATGAAAGCTCCGACCACCGTGCTCCCGGATGCACCCTAAACAAAGACGTCCATGTCCGTCACACCACCACCCGAGCTGCGGAAGGTCGACGAGGACGATCCGGCTGCCAAAAAGACTAGATATTTGATTCCACTTCACCCCCGACGGACTTTGTGTTTTTTTTAAATGCAAAGGGGGTGAATGTGATGAATGGTTACTGTACCCTTAACACCATGTAGGTGATGCACCTTTAAGACCGGGTTTGGAATCCTGGGAGTCTCCGGCTCTGGCTCCGCCCACCAGGGAGCCGTACATAAGGTGACGCCCCTTAGAGGCACTCAGTAAGCATATGTCTCGGTAACTGATCAGTTCACTGCTTATTAAAGCCTTCATTTACTATTCCACACTCTCGTGTCATTATTGAGGGTACTACAGTTACAAATGACATCCTATGTGACAAAGGTAAACTATCCTTCAGAGTCCTTCTCGACCTGCCTGCGGCCTTTGACATGATTGACCACACCCTCCTCCACCAATGACTGTCCACCGTCGTCCAGTTGGGTGGGGCTGCTCTCACCTGGTTCCATTCTTACCTATTCAGTCACAGCCAGAGCGTCAGCTGCAATGATTTTCTTCCTGCTATGGCTCTCTGGTGTCCCCTAATGATCTATCCTTGGCTCCCTCCTATTTCTGATCTACATATGCTGCCCCTCAGCAGCATTGTCGAAGAAGACATTGTTAGTTTTGAATGTGCACCGACGACGCCCAGCTCCATCTCAATGCCATGTTTCTCTACCCTCTTCACTGTTGATACGTTATCAGACTATTTATTCAATATCCAATACTGGACGTGCATGAATTTTCTCCAATTAAACATAGGGAAGGCTGCAGCCATTTTTTTTGCAGCCCCTGCTCCAAACATCATTGCCTAGTTACTGACTCCATTTCCCTCCCTGGCAACCAACTGAGGCTACATTCAGCCTGCTCACAACATTAGTGTCAAGCCTGACTGTAACATGAGCTCCTGATTCAATATTTGTTCATCACGAAGATCCCTCAGTAACACCGCCCCATTTCACCCCCCCCCCCCCTCAGTTAATCTTCTGCTGAAATCCTTACTTGTTGCTTTGTTACCGCGAGACTTTAATAGTCCAAAGTACTCTTGGCTGGTCTCTGACATTCCAACTTTTGTAAACTTGAGAGCACCAAAACCTCTGCTGCCTGTATGTTAAACGACACCAAGTCCTGTTCACAAACCACCCCTGTGCTCGCTGACCTGAATTGTCTGCCAGTCAAACAACAGCTTGCTTTTAAAATTCTCATCCTTGTTTACAAATCCCTCCACGGACACCTCCAGCCCCACAACCCTCTGGAATATCTGCTTTGTCCGTGTCTGGCCTCTTGAGCATCCGGCATTCTAATTAACCCACCATTGGTGGCTGCACCTTCAGATGCCTAGAACCTAAGCTTTGAAGTTCATTTCCTACACCTCTTCGCATCTTTCCTCCTTCAATACACGTCTTCAAACCTATACCTTTAGCCAAACCTTTGGTCATTTGACTTGTTCCTCGGTGTCATATTTTGTTGATAATGCTCTTATGAAGTGGTTGTATTATGTTAAAGCTGCTGTATAAATATAGGTTGACATTGTTGATGACGGACAGATTGAGTTGTCCTGCAGCACAGCTGCACCAGCACCGTGAGGATCATTGTTTCCTCTCGTAAACCACAAGGTTTTGGCATCCAACGTGACTAACCATGCACCAGGTGGGAAAAGAAGAGGCCAGCTGAAGACAGGGGCAGTGCAGCAGCCAGAAGACAGTCCTGCTAAAGCACTCTGGCAGACAGAAGGGCCCATATAGACAGGACCGTCGTCTGAGCGCTGTATCTGTTAAATTCACCAACAATTTGGTCTGTGTGCATAGTGCATCAGCACGATTTACTTTTGCTAAATTAACTATTATTGTTTCAGACCGCTTGGATATTTCTCAGTCTTAGATATTGTCTTCCTTTATAATTAGATTCACATACTGGAACTGAGCTGAGATACCAAATATCCCAATATTCCACCCCAGAGGTGTATCACTGATTTTGTGATTTTTTTGTACAGGCCCTCCTTTCTTTTTTGTCATCTCTCACATTATGCAGTGGACATCTTGGCCTTCACAGTGGCCAATTTCCTTGAAGTGACAGCTGCGATCCCTGAAAAACTGCTGCTCTGGCAGCAGGCCCAGTCCATGGCACGAATTCATGTTGAGCACATCATTAGATTGTTACTGGAAGATGTGACACTGGTTGTTCCCGGTCTTTGCAAAACTTATTGTGTTGCCAGTTCCAGAGCCTGAGAACTGGGAACCAATGTGGGTAAGATAAAGTTAAGACAGAGATCATCCATGATACAAATGAATGGCAGAACAGGCTTGAAGGGCTGAGTGGTCCGATTTGCTGAGGAAACATCAAGACAAGTAGACCTTGGAAAATAGGAGACAGGTTTAGATAAAGGATCTGGATCAGCGCAGGCTGGGAGGGCCGAAGGGCCTGTTCCTGTGCTGTAATTTTCTTTGTTCTTTGTTCTTGTTCTATGTGTGAAGTTAAATTCCTCCCTATTAGCCTGTGGTCCTGAAGCATATAACCCCTATTTCTCACTCTGCTCTTGACGAAAAAGTGTTCTCCAACTTTCGGGAATTTTAACTGTTGGCATATATTAATTCCTTTACAGTTATTTAAAATGTTAGCCCAAGAGGATGGTTTAGCACAGTGAGCTGAACAGCTGGCTTGTAATGCAGAACAAGACAAGCAACGCGGGTTCAATTCCCGTACCAGCCTCCCCAAACAGGTGCCAGAATGTGGCGACCATGGGCTTTTCACAGTAACTTCATTGAAGCCTACGTGTGACCATAAGTGATTATTATTATTATTTAGGGCAATTGTAGTCCACAGGTGAATCTTACCCTCTCAAAGCATACTGTTGAAGGATCTTGCTGTCCAAGAATCATGTTTGAATTGTGAAAACAACAACAATTAAAATTTATACAGTGCCATTAACATACAGTAATAGGCACTTCACAGGATCAGTATGAAAGAAACCCCGACACCATGCCACACAAGGAGATATTAGGGCAGATAGCCAAAATGTTTTGCCAAAGAAGTACGTTTTAAATGTCATCTGAAATGAGGAAAATCAAATATAGAATTGGAAAGGTGCAAGAATGATATTCCAGAGCTGAGGCAACTGGAGGCATGGACACCAATGGTGCGTCGGTTAAAATTGGGGATGCATAAGTGGCCGTAATTAGAGAAGTACAGATATCTTCAGGGGTATGGGCTCAAGCAGATAACATTGATAGGGAAGGGCGATCCCATAGAGAGATTTGAAAGCAAAACCGAGAACTTTAAAGTCGAGATCTCGCTTGACTGGCAGCCAATGCAGGATTCATAGGGGAATGGGACTTGTAAATCCATTGCAAGCTTATGACATCTGTTAAAGATGGCAGAGTATATGAATAAAGCTATTGCATTAAAATAAAGGAGAAATGTATTTTGACTGCACGCATCCAGGGGTACTTTCGCCAGGCTATCTTACAGTCCCTGGATGGGACCATCGGACTACAGAAATAGGATTAATGTACAGATTCTCCAATCTGCATTCACCATTAACAAGACTCTGGACAGGAATTAAGTTTGTAAATTTTTTTATTTTACTTTATTTGCAACAATAGCAGCTCATCATCACTTCCCCAAGGGCAGCTAGGATTGGGCAATAAATGCTGGCCTAGCCAGCAACATTCACATCCCATAAATTAATTTTAAGAAAAGATATAGGGCGGGATTTACCAGTCCCACGTCAGCACATTGATTTCCCAGCGACAAGGGGTGCTGTCAACGCAAAATCCCCTTGACAACAGCAGGCCTGGAAGATCCCGCTGGCGGATCACCTCCGCTGCTGAAAAACACGTGGCGGAGTGGGCGGTAAATCTCGCCTATAGTGATGCCAACCATGCGACATTTGCACAGGCATTTACACATGCTCCAAGATAACCTTGTATTAGATAGGGGCTGTTTAGCTCACTGGGCTAAATCGCTGGCTTTGAAAGCAGACCAAGGCAAGCCAGCAGCACGGTTTGATTCCCGTAACAGCCTCCCCGAACAGGCGCCGGAATGTGGCGACTAGGGGCTTTTCACAGTAACTTCATTGAAGCCTACTCGTGACAATAAGCGATTTTCATTGCATCTGCATAAAATTTAGCAAGTAAATGGATATCTTAATAAAAGTTACAAACATTGTTGTGACTGAATACAAGGACTGTTCAGGAAAAATATGTTTAAAATCCGAAAAATCAATTTCTCCCAACACTAAAGTATTAACAGATCACGGTGTAAAATTTTGAGCAGCATAGCTTCTTGGCAGTCTTGCCACTTTTGATTTTTCGATTACTGGCTTGACAAGTGAAGACATAGCTATTCAAAATCATGTCAAAACAGATGATTGAACCCTTGTACCCTGCAATGGTTAGAACATACTTAAAACATTGTGCACAGTTTTAGATATTGCCTTCTTCGGAAGAATATTAATGTGTTGGAGAGATTTCAGAAAGATACAGGAGGAAGATTCTGTGGAAAAATTATACGCTGTGAGGATATTTCCCAAGATCGCTGAGCTTCCCCGACTCTGGCTTCTCACACATCCCTGATTTTCAACCATTCATGGCTGTGTCTTCAACTTCCATGCAGATCCTATATTGTAAAATTTCCTCCCAAAGCCTCCATCTCTCTATTGCCTCCTGGATGATGCTCTGTAAAACCTCCCTCTTTGTCCCTTGTCCCAATGCCTCTTTACAGAAGCATTGAAACCTAGAAAATAGAAACAGAAGGAGGCCATTTAGCTCTTTGAACCTGCTCCGCCATTGATTACGACCATGTCTGATCATCCAACTCAACAGCCTAATACTGCTTTCCCCCCATGTCCTTCGACCTCCTTCATCCCAAGTGCTATATCTAACAACTTCTTGGCAACATACAATGTCTTGGTTTCGAATACATCCTGTGGTGACAAATTCCACAGGCTCACCACTTTCTGGGTGAAGAAATTTCTCCTCATCTCTGTCCTAAATGGTCTACCCCATAGCCTCAGACTGTGACCCCTGGTTCTGGACACCCCCACCATTGGGAAAATCGTTTTTGCATCTATCCTGTGTGGTCCTGTTAGAATTTCATAGGTTTCTATGCGATCCCGCTCACATTCTTCTGAACACCAGTGAATACAGTCCTAACTGACTCAATCTCTCCTCATGCGTTAATCCCACCATCCCAGGAATCAGTCTGGTAAACTGTGCTGCACTCCCCCGATAGCAAAAACATCCTTCCCCGGATAAGGAGACCAAACCTGCACACAATACTCCAGGTATGGCCTCACCAAGGCCCTGAATAATTGCAGCAAGACATACCCGCCTCTGTACTCGAATCCTCACGCAAAGAAGACCATTTGATTTCTTTACCGCCTGCTGTAGTTGCAAGCTGATCGTCAGTGACTGGTGTATGAGGACACCCAGGACTCATTGCACATTCCTCTCTCTTAATTTATGGCCATTCAGATAATAGTCTGCTTTCTCATTTTTGCTACCAAAGTGGATAACCTCTCATTTATCCAAATTATACTGCAACTGCCATTCATTTGTCTACCCACTCAACTTGTCCAAATCACAGTGAAGGATCTCTGCATCCTCCTCACACCTCAACCTCCCACCCAACAAATTTGGAGAGATCACATTTTGTTCCCTCATCTAAACCATTAATATGTATTGTGAATAGCTGGGGTTCCGGCTCCGATCTCTGAGGTAGCCCACTAGTCACTGCCTGCCAATTTGAAAAATTGAAAAAGACCCGTTAATTTCTACTCTTCATCTCCTGTCTGCCAACCAGTTTTCTATCCATCTTAATACACTAAACCTAATCCCATGCACTTTAATTTTACACGCTAATTTTTTGTGCGGGACTTTGTCAAAAGCCTTCTGAAAGTCCAAATAAACCACATCCACTGGCTCCCCCTAATCTAGTCTACGAGAAACAGTGGTTAGCACTGTGGCTTCTCATGCCAGGGACCTGATTCGATTCCTGGCTTGGGTCGCTGTCTGTGCGAAGTCTGCACGCTCTCCTGTGCCTGTGTGGGTTTCCTCCAGGTTCTCCGGTTTCCTCCCACAAGTCCCGAAAGACGTGCTGTTAGGTGAACTGGACATTCTGAATTCTCCCTCAGTTTACCCAAACAGCCACCGTCGTGTGCCGATTAGGGGGTTTTCCACAATAACTTCATTGCAGTGTAAATGTAAGCCTACTTGTGACAATAATAAATATTATGATTATTATTATTAGTTACATCCTTGAAGAATTCCAGTAGATTGTTCAAACATGATTTCCCATTCATCGATCCATGCTGACTCTGTCCGGTCCTGGCACTGTTTTCCAATTGCTGTGCTATAAAATCTTTGTCAATGGATTTTAAAATTGATAAAACATATGCCAAACGTCTGAAATTCCAGAACAAGTTAAGGCTTTCTGCTTCTCCAAACCCTCCATTACACACATAAACACACCCACCCACACGCACTCAGACGGACAGACACACTCTCTCACACACCCACACACATATCCAACTACCCACACAACAACCCACACGCACACATTTACATGCACACATACGAGTTCCTGATTTTTCACCCATTAAACTCATTAAAAGGTCAAACTGCTTAACAGCCAAAGACTGTCTCAAACCTTTGGCCGACAGCATTTCTTCTGAAATGAAATTAAACGAAAATCGCTTATTGTCACGAGTAGGCTTCAATGAAGTTACTGTGAAAAGCTCCTAGTCACCACATTCCGGCACCTGTTCAGGGAGGCTGGTACGGGAATTGAACCGTGCTGCTGGCCTGCCTTGGTCTGCTTTCAAAGCCAGCGATTTAGCCCAGTGTGCTAAACCAGGTGAGAGTGGATCAGGGCAGGGTGTGCTCAGATACAGTTGTAGATACCAGCACCCTACACTGACCACATTCATGACCCTCTTACTATAATTACAAACAGGATGGACTCCCCACTCCGTCACTGTCACTGGTGGCTTGACCTCCATCGAATTTCCAGAACTCAATTAACAAATTAAGAACTAATCTTACATCCATGAACAAACACAATCCATTGAAACCCTCCAGAGAAACAAAAATAAATCAACACAAAAGCTTGTACAACAGAGGATCTGTATTAGAGTTACTCAATTAACAATTCACAATTGATTGATGAGTTCACACACTTACACAGCGCAATTACAGAATGCAACAAAGGAAATACTTCTGCTTAACGCAACAAAACCAAAATTAGCATCCCACAACAAAAAGATAAATTTTGATTTCAAACATTTTAAAGCATTGAGACACATACACTTCCTCCCCCCCACCACTCCCAAAAAACTGTAGTGAGTCAGACAAAGCTGAAATGAACCCACAGTTCATGCAATTACAGGAATTACAATTCTCACATCTTGGTATAGGCACCAAGGGTTACTTTACCTGGCAGCGGAAATTCGGTGTAAAACTGCATTAAGTTAACATGGCTGCGAACAGACTTGCTCCTCTCATCAGTTCTAATGCTGATTACAATTGCTGCTCCACACACTGTGGTGTGCAAAGCCTTCCCCTTTCCTCTGAAGAATGATCTGTTTTTGATGTTCACTCTCCTCACCGCCACTTCATGATAGCTTAAGAATCATGACCGTTCTTGAGGATGACGTAATTACGTCGTTTATCATCTGTCATGGCTTCGAATCATCGTTCTCAGGACTACTTTTGAAGCGAGGTTTCTTTTCTCCCACATGTTCATCGGGCTGTGCGGAGAAGAGTTCTTCTAATATTTACCTGATAGGGGTTCAAAGGGTTAGGGTGGACGGGGAGAGTAAAAAGAGTTGAGATGCTCTTCACCCACAAAAATAAATGTCTCAAACAGCCTCTACTGATCAAATCCCTCCAGCCAGCTGAGCATTATGGGCAGAGGTATGAAGGTGAGTGTTTGGCACCCCTAAACTTGCCTGCTCTGGATCGGTAGGGCTCGTCAGCCTTATCTGGCAGTCTACCGAGAAGAGGATCTGATTTCAAAACCCTCCGCTATCGATTAACTAACATGGTATACGTTGGCTGACAGTGCGGAAGATCACAAATAGTGGCAACCAATTGGACGCCGATGTCAGGCTCACCAGCTCATCTAGTGGAAAGACCACTCCCAAATCAAACCTCCATCCTGCCCCTCTTGTGGCACACATTGCCCCAGTATAGTATTAGTTGCCTTGGACAAGGGAGTGGAAGAGCCTGTGCCCATATCCCACCCACTTAAGTACATTCAAAGTGCAAGTTGCTCAACAAGTCGTCAACCAAAACATCAGCCACACGAGCCCTGTGGCTAAGAGGAAGTGACAATGGGGACAGGTAAAGGACGCTGCTTGCAATCTTCAGTCACAACTCTACAGGCAGGCTGTTGTGTTTGATCTTCTATACCTTACAAAGGAATCCACCAAACGCCTTGACTTGTCCAAACCAGGATCTTTATTGAAGCACACGTGGTAAGATAGTGATCTGTTACAGAGCACGTTATCATAGAGTTTCTTTGTACTCCTCTGGAACTATACCCAGCACGACTGTTCACCTGTATGTCTTACTACCATCCCCGACAACCATCTCCTGATGGCCGGATGTGTCACCTTTTATATGGGAGTCTTAGTCACATGACCACGGCCTTGGGACTGCATGGGGTGTCTGCACCGCCACCTGCTGGTTGGAGGTCACACACCATCCATCTATGATATTGCTTACAGGCATATCACCACACAGACGGCCTCAAGATGGCAGTCGCTCTCCACAGATCAGGAGAGATATGGGGCGGGATTCTCCTCTACCTGGCGGGGCGGGCCCTACCGGTGCCGAGGAGTGGCGTGAACCACTCCAGCGTTGGGCCACCCGGAAGGTGCGGAATCCTCTGCACCTTCAGGGGCTAGGCAGGCGCTGGCGGGGTTGGCGCCACGTCAGCCAGTGCGGAAGGACTTGGCGCCACACCAACCGGCGCTGAAGGACCTCCGCCGGCTGGCGCGAGTTGGCGCATGCGCGGGAGCGCCAGCGTGTGCTGGCCTCATCGCAGCGCATGCGCAGGGGGTTCTTCTCTGCGCCGGCCATGGCGGAGGTTGACAGCAGCTGGAGCGGAGGGAAAGAGTGCCCCCATGGCACAGGCCTGCCCGCTGATCGGTGGACCCTGATCGCGGGCCAGGCCACCATGTGGGAACCCCTGCGGGGCCAGATCCCCCCGCGCCCCCTGAGGACTCTGCAGGCCGCCCGTAGAGTCAGGTCCCGCCAGTACAGACCTATTTTTATTTACGTTTGCAGGACCGGCCGAAAACGGGAGGCCGCACGGCCCATTGCGGGGCAGAGAATCGGCGGGGGGTCGCTGCCGACCGGTGCTGCGTGATTCCTGCCCCCGCCAAAACCCCGGCACCGGAGAATTCGGCAGCCAGTGTTGGGTTGGCAAGACGACGTGGTGCGAATCGCGCGGTGCCGCACCGATTCTCCAGCGGGGGGGTCGGAGAATTCCGCCCTCTGTTTTTCTCTCTCCACAGATGCTGCCCGGTCTACCGGGTTTATCCAACATTTTTGTTTTTTATCTCAGAGTTCCAGCATCTAATCCTTTACCTATCTCAAGGTGACTTTACAAACACAGGTCGAGTACCCTTTATCCGTAAACTTAAAAACTGAATACATCATTATAGCTTACTATCACAATTACGCTTCAATGAAGTGTGAAAAGCCCCTAGTCGCCACATTCCTGCGCCTGTTTGAGGAGGCCAGTACGGGAATAGAACCCACTCTGCTGGCATTGTTGTACATTACAAGCCTGTTGTTCAGCCCACTGTGCTATCATGGAATGTCATCAGAGGCATTTGCGAGATATTCCCTCTCTTTCACCTGCGACTGTGAGCAACAGCAGTCTAATAAATTCTGACTAGCTGGTTAAGGCAAGTTGGCTAAGTTAGCTGGCTAAGTTGAGGCAACCTTTTCTTCCTTTGCTTCTACTGTAAAGAAGAGCAGAGCGACTAAAAATATAACATTCGGACAAATGATACACGACCTGCACTAACCATATTTTTTTTATTTCTCGCTCATTTTCCAATGCTGCTCGTGATTTTGCGTTTGGCAATGAGCAGATAGCTTGAGCAGTAGCCAGAGAGAAAATGGTTTACAAAACCTTGCAGTGGTGCTGTTTTGGGTGCAATTCGTGCTTGAATCGCAAATTGGGCCCTGAGCTTAAACAATACCCCCCATTTCTCTCATTGATTCTGTCTGCGCATCTGCTGAACGCTCTCCAGCATTTTCTGCCTTCATTTCAATTCGTTTTTCCGTCTTTGCCACTTTGATGACCTAATTGCTCAACTCAAGCTTCCTCCTGCTAAGCCTTTCTTCCCTGATTTTGAGTCACAGTTAGTTATTTCTTAATTGGCTGGAACATTCAACACAGTTCACCATTTTAAATTTGGGGGAATGCTGTGGACAATTCAAACGGTCAATCTTTAACTTCTTTTTTTTCCAACTGCACATCAGAGAATAGTCCTGGAGAATTACCTTTCATGTCCAAGATTTATTAGATGGCGAGAGTTCAGCTTCATATACTATGCCTCATATTAATCAGCCTAAGGAACGCAAACAAACTGAGCCAACAACAGCAGGAATGCTTCAAGCAAATTATATAACCTGCTCTTTGAGTCGCCAAAAATTAAATCGAGAATAAAGTTGTGTAAATAATCACACCTAATTAATACATGTCTGGAAAACTGATGGATTCCATCGGAAGATTAAGCATACATAGTCCACAAAGTATTCAGGTAGATATTAACTGATAGAATTCCAATCACTAAAGGCTCAGACATAATTTAGGGGCCAGGTTTTCACGGAGGAGACAGGGGGATTGAGTTGGGAAACTTCTAAAACCGGCAGTTCTGCTTCCTTGGAAAAAGCCCCCGACCACTTTACCTTTGGTACGGGGAGGTGTAGTCGGGGTAGAATCGGAACCATGGCCTGTGGAGGTAGGCACAAGGGATCAAAAGATGTGGGCGGTGCCGAAGCTGACAGGCTGGAATGCCCATCTCCATTTACAGGAGTGAATCCAATTATTTTTAATAGCTAATCAGACACCGGAGGACTAAAAAGGTCACCCCATTTCTCAGCTCAATTGGCTGTAAAATGTTTACACTGCTACAGAATCTTGTTCACCCAATATCTTTGGCTAACAGGGTTAAGGAAAATCCCAAAGCCCTTTATTTGTGTATAAGGAGCAAGAGGGTAACTAGAGAAAGGATTGGCCCACTCAAAGACAAAAGAGGGAATTTATGCGTGGAGTCAGAGGAAATGGGTGAGATTCTTAATGAGTACTTTGCATCGGTATTAACCAAGACGACGGACGTTGAGGCTAGGGATGGATGTTTAAATACCCTAGGTCAAGTCAGCATAAGGAAGGAGGACGTTTTGGGTATTTTAAAAGGCATTAAGGTGTACAAGTCCCCAGGTCCGGATGGGATTTATCCCAGGTTACTGAGGGAAGCAAGGCGCGAAACAGCTGGGGCCTTAACAGATATCTTTGCAGCATCCTTGAGCATGGGTGAGGTCCCTGAGGACTGGAGAATTGCTAATGTTGTCTCTTTGTTTAAGAAGGGTAGCAGGAATAATCCAGGGATTTATAGACCTGTGAGCTTGACGTCAGTGGTAGGCAAATTGAAGATACTGAGGGATAGGATCTATTCACATTTGGAAGAAAATAGACTTATCTGTGATAGGCAGCATGGTTTTGTGCAGGGAAGGTCATGTCTTACAAACCTAATATAATTCTTTGAGGAAGTGACAAAGTTCATTGATGAGGGAAGGGCTGTAGATGTCATATACATGGACTTTAGTAAGGCGTTTGATAAGGTTTCCCATGGCAGTTTAATGGAAAAGGTGAAGTTGTATGGGGTTCAGGGTGTACTAGCTAGATGGATAAAGAACTGGCTGGACAACAGGAGACAGAGAGTAGTGGTGGAAGGGAGAGTCTCAAAATGGAGAAAAAGTGACTAGTGGTGTTCCACAGGGATCCATGCTCGCACCACTGTTGTTTGTGATATACATAAATGATCTGGATGAAGGTATAGGTGGTCTGATGAGCAAGTTTGCAGATGATATTAAGATTGATGGAGTTGCAGATAGCGAGGAGGACTGTCAGAGAATACAGCAAAATATAGTTAGATTGGAGAGTTGGGCAGAGAAATGACAGATGGAGTTCAATCCAGGAAAATGCGAGGTGATGCATTTTGGAAGCTCTAATTCAAGAGCGGACTATTAGGTCAATGGAAGAGTCCTGGGGAAAATTGATGTAGAGCGAGATCTGGAGTTCAGATCCATTGTACCCTGAAGGTGGCAATGCAGGTCGATAGAGTAGGCATACAGCATGCTTGCCTTCAACGGACAGGGTATTGAGTACAAGAGTCAGCAGGTCATGTTACAGTTGTATAGGACTTTGGTTAGGCAACATTTGGAATACTGCGTGCAGTTCTGGTCGCCACATTACCAGAAGGATGTGGATGCTTTAGAGAGGGTGCAGAGGAGGTTCACCAGGATGTTGCCTGCTATGGAGGGTGCTAGCTATGAAGAAACGTTGAGTAGATTAGGATTTTTTTTTGTTGGAAAGACGGATGTTGAGGGGGGACCTGACTGAGGTCTACCAAATTATGAGAGGTATGGACAGGGTGGATAGCAACAAGCTTTTCCCAAGAGTGGGGGTGTCAATTACAAGGGGTCACCATTTCAAGGAGAGAGGGGGAAAGTTTAAGAGAGATGTGCGTGGAAAGTCTTTTTACGCAGAGGGTGGTGGGTGCCTGGAACACTTTGCCAGCGGCGGTGGTAGAGGCAAGCACGATAGTGTCATTTAAGATTCATCTAGACAGATATATGAACAGGTGGGGAACAGAGGGAAGTAGATCCTTGGAAAATAGGCGACAGGTTTAGATAAAGGATCTGGATCGGCGCAGGCTGGGAGGGCCGAAGGGCCTGTTCCTGTGCTTTAATTTTCTTTTCAGCGAAATCAAGAGATAAGTCCTACAGTGAATTAATGAAAAACCTTAGAAGGACATTTCTCTTCTCAAGTGTCATTGATTGCAGAAAGTATGTAGTCAGCTGTAGTCAGGAAGAAGGTGAACATACTTTACAGTTTGTAGCATCTTTAAGAAGATGAGATAGATATTGTGAATTAGGAACAACACTTGGTGACGCTCTTTGAGACAGCCTTGTTTGTGGACCCAACAGTGCAGCTATTCAAAGGAAGCTGCTTAACTCTAAAAGCTGCTGTAGAAGTTGCTACATCTAGGATGCGTGCAACGAGAGAAGCCTCACAGAGGGGCTGGAGCAAAGATCCAAAAAATAGGTACGCCAAGGAACAAGGCTGCAAAAGTGCAACCATGTCACCATTGTACACAGATTGGAAAATCAGCGGGGGTATAAGAACATAAGAACTAGGAGCAGGAGTAGACCATCTGGGCCCCTCGAGCCTGCTCCGCCATTCAATGAGATCATGGCTGATCTTTTGTGGACTCAGCTCCACTGTCCGGCCCAAACACCATAACCCTTAATCCCTTTATTCTTCAAAAAACTATCTATCTTTACCTTAAAACATTTAATGAAGGAGCCTCAACTGCTTCACTGGGCAAGGAATTCCATAGATTCACAACCCTTTGGGTGAAGAAGTTCCTCCTAAACTCAGTCCTAAATCTACTTCCCCTTATTTTGAGGCTATGTCCCCTAGTTCTGCTTTCACCCGGCAGTGGAAACAACCTGCCTGCATCTATCCAATCTATTCCCTTCATAATTTTAAATGTTTCTATAAGATCCCCCCTCATCCTTCTAAATTCCAACGAGTACAGTCCCAGTCTACTCAACCTCTCCTCATAATCCAACCACTGCAGCTCTGGGATTAACCTAGTGAATCTCCTCTGAACACCCTCCAGTGCCAGTATGTCCTTTCTCAAGTAAGGAGACCAAAACTGAACACAATACTCCAGGTGTGGCCTCACTAACACCTTATACAATTGCAGCATAACCTCCCTAGCCTTAAACTCCATCCCTCTAGCAATGAAGGGCAAAATTCCATTTGCCTTAATCACCTGTTGCACCTGTAAACCAACTTTCATGCACTAGCACACCCAGGTCTCTCTGCACAGCGGCATGCTTTAATATTTTAAATACTGTAATATTTTAAATACTAAATATTAAAAACTAATACACACAGGATCTGTGGCAAGAAGGGCCATATTGCCAAGGCATGTTGAGCTCAGAAAACCTTTACTACACCAAGAAAGCCCAAGAAGCCCAATACAGTCAACCAATCTAGTTGTATCTACAAATTAGGGGATGAAGCTCAAGGTCTCTCAACCGAGTTATTGCAAGAGCTAAAGCTTTGTGTTTTGACCATGCAGGGCGATCAGAAACATTTCTGGGCTTGTCCAAAACCTGAAGGTCATGAAATTAAAATGCAAGTGGATATGGGTGCAGCAGTTTCGTGAATACCTGAGACAATCTATCATGAAAAGGTGAAGCATCTGCCTGAAAATCATCAAATATGATATTAAGGGCATACACTAAAGAGGTTGTGCCATTAAAAATATGCATTATGGTGAAAATAGAAGCAAATGGACAGACTATGAATTTGCCTCTTTATGTTGTCCATGGAAACTTTCCTGTTCTATTTGGCAGAGCCTGGTTAGCTAAGATGAGGCTTAACTGGGATACAGTCAATCAATTAGTGGATTCAAAGAGCAACTTGCAACAATGTCTGAAGAAATATGAGATGGTGCCTGCAGATTTGCTAGGCTCTATGACTGGAATTGAGGTATACTTAAAAATCAAGCCAGACAGGAGACCCAAATGTCTCAAAGCTAGAACCGTACCATACACCATCATGCCTAAAGTTGAAGAAGAAATAAACAGATTGGTAAAGATAGCAGTCTATTGAATCAACGCCACTATTCACCTTTATGATGCACAAAGGTCTGTTTCATTACGGAAGACTTCTTTTTGGAATAACATCTACACCTGCTCTTTTTTAAATAGACATGGGTCAAATTCTAAGTGGATTGAATGGAATGTTATGTTATTTGAATGACGTACTCATTATCGGTTCAAGTGAAGAGGAACGCTTGGAGATTTTGGAAACTAACCTGAAGCAGTTACAGAGCCACAACCTGAGAGTTAAGAAGAAAAAGTGTGACTTTTTCATCTCATCCATAAATTACCTTAGTCATAACATTGACAAAGATGATTTGCACAAGGCGCCAAAGAAAATGCCAGCAATCTTAGAAGCATCACATCCTCAAAATGTGACACAATTAAGGTCTTTTTTAGGATTGATCACTTATTATGGTAAATGTGTGCTGACTTTAGTGTTGTACCTGTAAAACTTTAAATACTTTCGACCAATTTACTTACTCAAAAGTTTTACCCGGGTACCATCATTTGTGAGATGAACAAAGGACTAAACAGGTTCGCAGTTGAACACAATTTTCTTCACAATTCTCTTACTCAATAAAATATGACTCAGACTCATAACTGAGCTTTGGGTTTTACCTGCACTTAGTGAAGGAGGCTGTAGATATCACTCGATGTAGATACCTTCTCTGGTTCGAAACCCAGGGTCCTTTATTCTTGCGATAGTTGTACCTGGGGGACTCCCAGGTTATCGTGGAGGATCTGTTCTGATGTTCCTTTCCTTATACTCGTATGCTAGCATTGAATCACACATATATGTCCACAACTGGCCAATGTCCAATCCAGACCTCAAATCATTAATAGGCAAGACAGGGGCCGGGATTCTCCAATAGTGGGGCTATGTCCCCATGCCCACGAAAACACACACACAAATCACTCTGGACTTATCTAGTGAAAGTCCAGGGTGATTCTCGGATGTGCAGGGGGCTAGGAGGGCCCTGGAGGGCTCCTTGCAGCTCTGGCTGCCGATACAGGGCCCTACACATCCGGTTGGGGGTCCATGCATGCGCATGGCGGCGGCCTGCAGTGACTGTCCCGCACGACATGGTGAACCCACATCATGGACCGGCACCGAGAAGATAAGCCCCCCCCCCCCCCCCCCCCAGATCACACGCTCCCGCAGATTGGTGGCCGCTGATCGGTAGCCTGCCCGTCCTGGAGACCCCCCCCGTGAATGATCCCCCCCCGCCCCCGACCAGGGCGGCCTTGGACTGAGTCCGCAGTCGCCATGTTGAGTTCCCGACGGGTGGAATCATGAGAGAACCCCGGCGTCGGGAACTCGGCCAGCTGCACCCAGTGAATCGCCACGGGGCCTCTTTCATTGGCCCCTGACTGGCGCCTCGTCGACCGTGCACGCCCAATTGGCGGTGACTTTTCGCGGACCGGAGAATCGCGGGAGTGGCGTCAGACCCAATCTGGGGTTTGACTCCCATTGTCTGCCCCCCCCCCCGCCGATCATGATTTGGGCACGGAGGTTCAGGGAATCCCGTCCAGGATATCCTTTTTATCCATGGTGATTCAATCAAGACCCATTGTCCTCTAAAATATCCTCGTCTGACCAGCTATCAGCTCATTCTGCGTCTTCCTTTGTCTATTCTTCATCCTGCTGCAAAGTTGCTCACCTGTGTCTGGAAGTTCATTTCACTTTCACAGCGTGGTCTTGTTCTTTTGTGTGAACATGTACCGTGTTGCCGGGCAGCATGGTAGCACAAGTGGCTAGCACTGTGGCTTCACAGCGCCAGGTCCCAGTGTCAGTGTCAGTATCGATTCCAGCCAGGGCCTCGTGAGACATTTTCTGTTCCTGGCCTATGTGTAGCTTCTCAGCCTGTTTTCAGTACCACAATAGCAACATGATTTAAGCCTTTACACACATTGTAATATGTCAAACAGGCATGACACTGGTCAAAAGAATTTGACAATGGGTACAATGAAGTGAAAGAAGCTTTATTACTGAAGCTGGAGGTGTTGGTTCATTATAATCCCAAGATGAAGGTGCAACTTGCTTACGATGCCTCACTCTATGAGGTGAGTGCTCGTAAATTATGCCTTTAAGAGAGGGACAACTGAGAGCATTTCCTTCATATATTCTTATTAGCACAGAAATGAATTCCATTCAGCCAGAAAAAGAAGCTTTGAGCATAATGTTCTGTGTAAGAAGACTCTTTTGACGGATCATCAACCCTTGACTACAGTCTTTGGGCCATATAAAGGCAGCTAGTAGATTCTTTGGCAGCTAGTAGATTAAAAGGATGGTAACTGATACTGTTGGCATACACTTCAGATATACAATATCGCAAGTCAGAGCGGCTTGCAAATGCAGATGGTTTGTCACGATTGCCATTACAAATCAATCATGACCCATAAGAACATTTTGTCAATATTTTGTATTTCCCGCTCATGAATAGTGTACCTGTGACTTCATCTGAAGTTCAAAGATATACAAGAACCAATCCAGTGATGGGGGAGGTGATGGGGTTGGTCCAAAAAGGAACATAGTCAGATGTTTATATGAAAACTCCAGACATCAAGCCCTACATCAAATGAAGACCTGAGTTGGCAGTACATAATGGAGTTCTATGGTGGGAAATCCATGTAATTATTCCTCCGTCCTTGACCAATTACATGAGGGATATCCTGGTGTGGTAAGGAGGAAGGAATTGGTGCACAGATATTTTGGTACCTGCCCTAATATCTCCTTCTTCAGCTCAGTTTCAGTTTTCTTTCTCTGATTATACTTCCATAAAATGCCTTTGAGTGATTTACTATGTTAAAGTTGTTGTTGCTGTTTAGTCTGGAAGCAATCTGAATCCATGTTAACTTCATCTGATCATTGCTGAATATCAAAAACTGCTGTGCATTTTTTCTATTCACTTACGGGATGTGGGTGTCGCTGGTTGGCCAACACTTATTGCCCATCCTATGCTGCCTTTATTGTTGATATCAGCCAAGCATTGCTAATGTGTCCATCTGGTAACTGTATCAGCAAAAATAGCTTGCTAGATATCTATGTCCATAGATGGCTTCATTCTGAATGCATGACTGAGCTCCAAAACTCATTAATGGATCATTCAGCGAGGGGACTGTTTTCACATGTCTAAGTGGAGTATTCACTTTGATTGGTTGACATCTTTACAAAGTTATATTTTATTCTTTCTCTGATCCAATTGTTCAACAGCTCCGTATATTTGAACAGGATTAAGAGGGGCAATGTCAAGTAAAGCTTCCCTTTGTGATTCTATAATGGCTCCAACTGTTTGGCTCTTTTTAAAAGTTGTACGGTTGTCTTAGTGCATGAATCTTGAAAGCCAAGTGAGCAGGTTCAGAAATTATTTGGAAAGCTAACAGAATGTTATCATTTATTGAGAGGGGAACTGAATACAAGAGAAGGGAGGTTATGCTTCAGTTATACAGAGCAATGGTGAGACTACGTTTGGAATACTGTGTACAGTATTGGTCACCTTACTTAAGTAAGGACGTAAATACATTGGAACCAGTTAAGAGAAGCAGTACCTGGAATGGGCTAGTTGCTTTCTGAAGGACGATTGGGCAAGCTAGGCTTTTATCCGCTGGAATTTAGAAGCATAAAAGGTGACTTGATTGAAACATTTAAGATCCTGAGGATTTCTGACAGGGTGGATGTGGGTGTTTCTTCCTGTGGAGAAATCTAGAACCAGGGGTCACTATTTAAAAATAAGGGGTCACCCATTTAAAATGGAGATGAGGCAAAAGACTTTCCTCTGAGTGTCACGAGTCGTCGGAACTCTCTTCCCGAAAATGTGGTGGAAGCTGAGACTTTGAATATTTTTAAGGTAGAAGTTGCTGGATTCTTGGCAAGCAAGGGGGTGATAGGTTATTAGAGGAAGGCAGGGTGCACATTTGAAGTTACTATCTGATCATATTAAATAGTGAAGCAGGCTGGAGGGGCTGAATGCCCTACTCGTGTAAAGGATATTTTAAATGGGTGATTTTTTAATGAGAATTTCAAAGATTTCTACTATGGTTCCACTATGGTTCGTCCATAGTGGGTGTGCCGCTATGGAGGGGGAATTTGGGCATGAAGGGGGTTTGGAGTGGGCTTGGAGTGCATGGAGGTGGAATGAGGGCCATGGGAGTGTATGGAAGGGGCATGGGGAGTGGGTCGGGAAATGAGGGGAATGTGAGGGTCAGAGAGCCTGGGCGGGATTCTCCCCTACCCGGCGTGACGGGGGGTCCCGGCGTAGGGGAGTGGCGCCAACCACTCCGGGGTCGGGCCTCCCCAAAAGTGGGGAATTCTCCGCACCTTTGGGGGCTAGCCCCGCGCCGGAGCGGTTGGCACCAGAAGACTGGCGCAAAAAACCGGTGCCCCCGGCAGCGGGGCTGGCCGAAAGGCTTTCGCCGGTTGGCGCATGCGTCGGCGGTGACGTCAGCGGTCAGCTGCCGCTGACGTCACCACCGGCGCATGCGCGATGTGGGTTTCTCTTCCGCTTCCGCCATGGCGGAGGCCGTAGCGGCCGTGGAAGAGAAAGAGTGCAGCCAGGGCACTGGCCCGGAGTCTGAGCGGGGGGCCCCGATCGCGGGCCTGGCCATCGTAGTGGCACCCCCCGGGGTCCGATCGTCCCCCGCCGCCCCCAGGACCCCGGGGGCCCGCTCGCGCCACCGATCCCGCCGCCACCAGAGGTGGTTCAAACCTCGGCGGCGGGAGAGGCCTCCCAGCGGCGGGACTTCGTCACAATCGGGCCGGTGAATCACCGCAGGGGCCTCGCCGATCAGAGTGGCGTGATTCCCGCCCCCGCCACTTCCCGGGTGGCGGAGAATCTCTGCCACGGCGGGGGCGGGATTTTCGGCGGCCCCAGGCGATTCTCCAACCTTGATGGGGGTCGGAGAAATTCGCCCCCTAACAGCCTTTAATGCAGCTAGGTGATGTTCCAGAGAATCAAATTGAGCCTTAGAACCAGCCGGCCTTGGCACTCACCTGCCTTGGTGGCTGCATCCGATCTGCTTCCGGGAGAGGTGGAACATTTCCGCCTTCACTTCCCTACAGCGAAAGTAGTGCATGTGGAGGCAATTTATGTGGCAGCATGTTTGCCGAGTTGGGAAATTCCCCAACTTATTCTTTTCAATTCATTGGCAGAAATCCGTCCATAAAACTTGCCTGGCTGTTGTGCCGATGCATGGTTGCTACTATTCCTGATTGTTTCACGTAAAGTAGATGAAGGTGTTATTCCACTCCTTGGCACAACTTTTTCATCTTCATTTTCCGTATGGGCCATCTGGAAAACTTCTGAGGCTGAGGAAGAGTATTCCTGTAGCAAGAAGAAGGTTGAGTGGTACTCTCCCCTCTGCCTTTTCCATTAGGTTGTGATAGATCGCTACACGTGGACTGCAGCAGTTCAAGAAAGCAGCTCGTCACCATCTTACCAAGGGAAATTAGGGATGGACAATAATTTCTGGCCTAGCCAGGGACATCATGAATGAATTTCATTCTCTGGCACCACTTTCACTGAGGCATCATGGTAATCCCTTGGACAGTAGGGTTGTCTGACCATCGGGGACTTCTGAAATCTGGAATGATAATGGACAAACCTGCTCCACAAAGGGAGAATAGCGATTGAAGGTGAATTCAGATTCTGAATACTCTTTCGTGTTTTAGTATTCAGTCAGCTTTGCACACGAGCAGTGGGAGAGATCACATCCTGAGTGAGACACAGCCAGAGCGAGTGTGGGTATTGCAAATTTGGAGCACAGTGGGAATTCAGTGCAGAGGGGAAAGAAATTATGCTTTCTAACTTTTTCCAGAGAGTGGTCATGCCCTGCTGCAGCAGTAGAGGCTACAAGCGAGAGAGCTGATAGGTAATTAATGGATAAGGTCATGTAAGTATTTATTACTTTTATCACATGTAGTTTGTAAAGTCTTTTTGTGTTCTATAGTTTGTATTCTGTAGAAACAAGGAACAGGATTGAACGACCCGAGAGTACTTGATATTATCTGATAGTACAGATCTTACAAAGGTTTAATTTAAAGGGGTAAATCATGGCAGGAGAGTTCAAAGCTGTGGTGTGCTCCTCATGTTCTATGTGGGAAGCTGGGACCATTTCCAGGACACAGAGCTAGCATGTGTGCAGAAAGTTCCACCTGCTTCTGCTCCTGGAAGCTTGTGTTTCAGAGCAGGAGTGGCGGTTGGGGACATTGTGGAGAATCCATGAGGTGGAGCGTATCGTGAATAACACATATAGAGAGATGGTCACACCGCAGGCTCAGACTCCACAGGCAAGAAGGGAATGGGTGACCACCAGGCAGAGCACAGGAGTAGGCAAGCAGTGCAGGAATCTCCTGTGGACATTCCCCTGCAAAGTGGATATACCACTTTGCTTACTGTTGAGGGGAATGGCTTCGCAGGTGAAATAAACAACAGCCAAATTTGTTATACCATGGTTGGCTCCATTGCACAGGGGAGGAGTAAAAGAGTGGGAATTCAATAGTTACACGGGATTCAATTGTAAGGGAATAGATAGGCATTTCTATGGCTCCAAATGAGTTTCCAGGATGGTATGTTGCCTCCAGAGTGATCGGGTCAAAGACGTCTCAGAGCGGTTGAAGGACATTCTGAAGGAGGAGGGTGAAAAGCCAGTGGTCACGGTACTAACGGCACAGGTAAAAAAAAGGATGAGGTCCGAAAAGCCGAATGTTGGGAGTTAGGAAGTAAGTTGAAAAGTAGCACCTCAAATGTAGTGACCTCAGGATTGCTACCAGTTCCATGAGCTAGAAACTGTACGATATAATGGATGAACACATGGCTGAAGAGATAGTGTGAGGGGGAGAGTTTCAAATTCCTGGGATATTAGGACCGGTTCTGGGGGATGTGGGCCAAGTATGATCTGGACACATTACACTTGTGTGATGAATGTAGGAAACTGTTATTTATTATATTTTATATTTGCTGCAGTAACATTATTAAAAATCCTGGTTTAAGATACATACAGGCAGTATGTCAGCTAAAGCTCTGATTAATGCATTGTAAAAGTGACATCATCTTTAATTTTAACCATTTACTTGTCTATATATAGGTGGCTAATGGAACACCGTTTTGATTTTGGAGGATTCCTGAGGTATAAATAATTTATGAAGGATGATGCTTAATACTGTATGAACAAGTCATGGGGAATCTTTGTGGGAGGAGACCAAAGATTGCCTTATGATATAATTAGGGGGTGGAACCAGCTCTGTCTGTAGTTTGCAGTTTTCCATAGGATTTCAGTCTGACAAGGCAGGTCTTCAGCTGGTTTCAGTTATGGGCCAGGGTTTAGAGAACTCCAAAGTGTATCATGGAGTTCACCTGACCCACAACGTTTAATAGATTGTGGTATGAGGAGCACACGGCCCACGCTACAGGTGTGGTACAGCAGAAATGGAAAAGTATTTTTTTAAAGCAAAACAATGTCTATTCTATGAACTCAGTGAACATCCCAGCAACCATTCATTCAATTACAACCCCCAAAGGGTACAACACTAAGTAATCCTTTAAGATTTCCTTTTAACATCCATCAGACTTAAAAACAAAACCTTTAACATAAGCACCTCAGGTTTAACTTCACTACTGAGAACAGTTACCACGTTGAAATCAGCAAATAGACATTCATAAGCTTGCAGAGATTCACACACATCCTGCTGTGATTGCAGTTTCTCCAAAGCTAAAATAGAATCAAACTCACCCTGCAGCAAAAAGCCTAAAGCAAAAGCAAAAGGATGACAGGTAGCCTAGCTCCACCCACTCTCTGACATCACTGCAGTAGTAAACACCCATTTCTTGAAGATACTCTCACTACAGGTATTTATATACACATCCATTTATAAACACCCATTTCTTAAAGATACTCTCACATGACACACCTGAATGGTTCTCTCCAAAGTCTTTGCACAGAGAAAAGCACATAAACCTGATTGTTAACTTTATTTATAAGTGTTAACTTTATTTATAAAATCAATTTATATATTGATTTGCTTAATTGGAATATGTATGTAGTTGCAAGTATAGGGACTATGTTAAAATTTTTCCTTTCGTTTAAGAACTGTTTTAACTGTCAACTATTACATGGTTACATTGTTGCTAATGTGATCAATTCTGTGTGTAAATTAAAGGTTATTTTTGCATAAAAAGGTATCTATTGGGCAGTGTTATAACTCCTGTAGTGAAATATGTTTTCCTCGCAGTTTTACAAATTGCAAATTGTTGTGTTCTCGTCCTAGATCATTTAGGCAGCACGAGGACTGATGTCCTTGTGGGAGAATTTGCTCAAGTGGCTGGGGAAGCCTTCAACTAAAATGGCAGGGGAATGGGCATCTATGCGAGGAGTTCGGGAAGGTGGAATCGAGGACAAGAACAAAAGATAGATAGGGGAATAAGAAAGGTGATAGGCAGAGAAATCAAGGGTCTGAATCAAACAGGGCCTCGGTGAAAAATAGTGTGAAGAGGACCAATAATGCTAAAAAGACAAACATTAAGGCTCTGTGCATAACACGTGGACAATTCCCAATAAAGTGGATGAATTAAGCATGCAAATAGATGTAAATGGGGATGATACAGGTGGGATTACGGAGACATGGCTGCAGGATGACCAGTGGATGGGAATTCAACATCCAGGGTTTTCAGTATTTAGGAAGGACAGACAAAAAGGAAAAGGCGATGGAGTTGCATTGCTGGTTGAAGAAGAAATTACCCTATAGTGAGGAAGGATATTACCTCCGATGATGTGGAATCTGTTTGGGTCGAGCTGAGAAACACTAAGGGGCAAAAACATTAGTGGGAGTTTTGCGTAGACACCCACATGGTAATGCTGATGTTGGGAATGGCACTAAACAGGAAATTAGTGATTCATGCGATAAAGGAACATCTGTAATTATGGTTGATTTTATTCTGCACATAGATGGGGCAAATAAAAGTAGTAGCAATACCGAAGAGGAGGAGTTCCTGTTCTGTATACTAGATGGCTTTCTGGACCAATATGTTGAGGAATCAACTAGAATATAAGCCATCCCAGTCTGGGTATTGCGCAATGAGAAAGGGATAATTGGCAATCTAGTTGTGCAAGGCCCTTTATGTATAAGCGACCATATTATGATAGAATTTTTCATCAAGGTGGAGAGTGATGTAGTTGATTCTGATTAAGGGTCCTCAATCGCCGCAAAGGAAACTACGATGGTCTAAGGTGTGAGTTGGCTATGATGGATTGAAAATATTACTTAAAGGGATGATGATGGATATGCAAAGACAAACATCCAGGGGCTGGTTTAGCAAGGGGCTGGTTTAGCAAGGGGCTGGTTTAGCTCACAAGGCTAAATCGCTGGCTTACAAAGCAGACCAAGCAGGCCAGCAGCACGGTTCGATTCCCGTACCAGCCTCCCCGGACAGGCGCCGGAATGTGGCGACTAGGGGCTTTTCACAGTAACTTCATTGAAGCCTACTCGTGACAATAAGCGATTTTCATCCAAAAAGCGCCGAGGTGAACTGCAACAATTATTTATTCTTGTCTGGTGCAAAAGTAGAATGCAAAAGGTGGCCAAACCATGGCTTACATGGGAAATTGAAGACCACATTAGATCCAAGGAAGAGGCATAAAAATTGGCCAGAATAAACAACAGACCTAAGGATTGGGAGATGATTAGAATTAAGCAAAGGAGGACCAAGGCATTGATTGAGAAGGGGAAAATAGAATACGAGAGTAAGGTTGCAGGGAATATAAAATTGACTGTAAATATTTCTATAGATTTGCGAGAAAAAAAATTGGGAAAACAAATGTAGGTTCCTTACAGCCAGAACTCCTCATTGTAGGGAGAGATCAGGAAGCCATTGTTAAATGGCGTCCTCATCTCCCGAGCCCCCAACATGATCCTCAAAATGTCCCAAGCCTCAATGCACTGATAAGGGGGTCCTCAGGCTCCCTGCACCCCATTCCACTCACAAAGGGCACCCCTGGCCTGATCTACAGCAAAGGAATAATGCCATCTTGGCACCTTGGCAGTGCCACCAGTCTGCCATGCTAGCACTGCCAGCTTTGTGGTGCCCGGGTGCCAGACTGACAGTGCCCAGTTTACACATGCCAGTCATTGAGTCCAGCGGCCCTGCCCTTATGAGGTGTGGTGAGGGGAGGCTCGAAGACCCCTAATGGGTAGTTTCGGGCAGTTGGTGGTGGGGGATCCAGAGGCCGGAGTGTGGGTTTGAGAGATCAGAATGTCAGGAATTGAAGAAAGTGTGACTTCGGTGGGCCGTTCCTCATCGAGGCCAAAAATAACAGGGTCCCGTTTAATAGCGGGATCGTTCTCAGCGCTGCAGGTGCTGAGAAACATCCCACTAAACAAGCCCAAAACGCGACTCTGGTTTTTCCTGTTAAATCGCGCCCTGTATATTTCAAGAAGAAGTTTGATATAGCACTTGGGGCGAAGGGGATCAAAGGATATTGGGGGAAGTTGAATCAGGTCATTGAATTGGATGATCAGCCATGATCATGATGAATGGGGGAGCGGTCTCGAAGGGCCGAATGGCCGCCTCCTCCTATTTTTTATGTTTCTATTCAGGAGCATGCTGTTCTGGTTGGTTAACAACAGTCTATATCCTCCACTGTCTGGAGGAGATCCAGGGTATGCAGGCGTCTTTACCCGGGAGAGAAGAAGGATAGTTACAGATGACATACATCACTTCAAAGATTTGTTTCCTGCCGCACTTCAGTGGTTCCAGGATCATGCTGATGGCTCAGCGTCAGGTGCCCCTTGCTCTGTAAAGTAGAGCGTTGGTTTGAAGCCAGACATCTCTAAGCCATGGTTCCTTATCTGAGAGGACTATTGTGCCAGCACCTGAATTTAATTTAAAACTGTTAGATGACCATTTACCAGGAGGTCAGTGTTTGAGAGTAGCATCTAACTTCACCCAAGAAGCATGGCTGCGTGTCTTCTGGTTTTGCGGCCTTGATCTCATGGATTACCTTTGGGCTCTCTTTGCAGTGCTGCGGTTTTGACTTGCACGGTTCAGCAAAGTGTCCCTGTCTGTTACCCACAGGACATTGGTCTCCCCTGTGAGGGCATTCGCACCGCAGCGCTGGCATGGTCGCTCTGCGGGAGGTGGGGGGTTCAGGAATTGTTTTCTCTGACTTGAATTGTCCCAGCAACTTTGTGACCTGGTAAGATGGACTGAACATTGGTTTAGAACAAAGAATGAAGAAAGAAAAGTACAGCACAGGAACAGGCCCTTCAGCCCTCCAAGCCTGCACCGACCATGCTGTCCATCTGAACTAAATCGCCCTCCCCTTCCGGGGACCACATCCCTCTATTCCCATCCTATTCATGTATTTCTCAAGATGCCCCTTAAAAGTCACTGTCGTACCTGCTTCCACTACCTCCCCTGGCTGCTCCCACCACCCTCGGTGTAAAAAGTGTGCCTCGTCCATCTCCATTGCCCCTCACACCGTAAACCTATGCTCCTTAGTAATTGTCTCTTGGGAAATTCACCCTGGGAAAAAGCTTCTGACTAGCCACATTGTCCATATCCCTCATAATCTTGTAGACTTCCATCAGATCACCCGTCAACCTCATTGTCCCCATGTTATATTCTCTCTCCTCGGGACTGTCTTGTGTTGTGCACATGGCTGCATTTCCCTGTCTAGGGTTAGATTATCGTCAGCTTGCTGCCGGTCAGAAAGTGACTCGTCAGTAAAAACCATCATGGTTCTGTCTTGGATAAGCTCAGACTTGAAATCCCAATATTCACACTCCTCTTCCTATGGAGATCATTTATGAAGGAATAGATTGGTCCCCCGTGCAGTTGGATTCCCTGACTGGATTTAGCTCTTTCTAATATTTGGATCTCAAGTTGAAATAAAGGTCAAAACATGTTCAAATGTAGTGGATCATTCATCAATATCCTGCAATGCAATAACGTTGTCCGCAATTGGCCCCATTGAGTAAAGAAGTTTGTTTGCTTGTTCTGCTTAATGTTAAACCTGAAGCAATATTCTATCCTAAAATTATTTTCCTCGAAAGACTCCACTTTTGTGATAGGTCTGGACCCTGGGTGAGTCCCAGTGGAGAGTGGAGTTGGAAGTGTGGAATTGTGATCCATGTTGAAGAATTTATAAGTGTAAGTACAGCCTTTAGAACTTCCAGGTTTCAATTTAGCCATTCTCTGCAGAACAAGGGATTTCCCTCACCTGCTGGTTTTGGTGACCTTCGCAAAATGGCGCCAGGGTGCGACAGGCCAAAAGATTTTCAGCAATGGTTGTGAGGGTCAGCGGTCTCCCAACTTGATTTAATCGATGATCTTGTGTTGCGCGTAACATTGAATGAACCGCAGGCTTACTCTTTAAGGAATCAGATGGCAGTGATGTTCTCACGGGTTGCGTGAGATAATTACTAATTTTGTTTTTCTGTTCAACTCAGAGGCTCAGAGTCATGGAATTGGGATTAGCAACAGGTTTGTTCAAACGGCGCCTCTGATTGAATTAGTGAAAGGGACTGCCTGCAGCCTGGAAGTGAAAAGGATTTAGCTCACCTTTATAGGTTATGAAATCTTCGTGCTGACGTTGGACTTCCAAAGGAAATTGTGTGGAGTTTTCTGCTGCAGTAGACCTTCTGCCGTGAGTTGCCAACTCTTCCCTCTTGAGCTTCTTCTGGTGAATTTTATCAGTGTCGGTAGCTTCAATTAGCATCTTCCTTTAGTTCAGAATCTGTTTAAGATGTCCCTTTTCTTAATCTTTCAGCAATTCTGTGAGGATGAGGGTTTTGGTCCAGAGCTTCCACCATGTTGGGAAGGTTTTGATTACAGCACGTGTCTGTTAAAGAAATCTTGGTAGACTTCCAAATGTTAAAAGAAAGTCTACATGTAACTATATACAAACATAAAGTAAAGGACACTGTATTGAACTATCTAAATCCTAGGCGCCTGGCCAAAACCACACTGACCCTAGGTTTAGGTCTTGTGCCTTCATATATCATTGTGCGGGCAGAGCTGCAATCACTCCTGCATTAGGTTTGTGCCAGACCCTTCTACTACAATTCAATATGGATGTCCAAACATTAACGGGCACATGGCAGAAGTGACTTGTAGAAAATTACCAAACGGTTTCGATAGAATAAAGGTTGAGTCAGGGATACCTAAAAGTAACTTCTAAGAGACTGAACACAATGCAAAATATTTCATAAATATCATAGAAAAATTGAACCTTTCGGAGGTAAGAAGCAGGAGGAATATCTATCCATCTGCTTTCTATCCAAGTACGCAAGAGGAAAGTGGAAAATAATTGACATTTAAAGGTTACGGAAAAAAAATTCAGAACGCCACATCTACAAATAGACGATATGAATACGTTTGGTTTTGATGAAAATATCACTGCTAATTAAAACAACCTTTTTTGAAGAGGAAGATGGGAGATGGGTGGTTGGGGGGGGGGGGGGGGGGGGGGGGTAGGCATCTCAGTTGGTATCTAGAATGATGATAGTCAGGGTTCCACAATTACCTTCTGGGATAATTTGAATTTGGTGTTCTGTGAACACTGTCGAAAATCATCATCCATGTTCACGGTAATTACTTTGGATTGATTGTGTGATATTCTTACACTCCTCTGAGGTCTCGATGTTCCTTCAATTCTGGCATTTTGTGCATCCTCCATTTCAGTCATCCCATCATTGCTGGCTGTGCATTCAGCTGCCCGGGCCCTAAACTATGAAGTTGTTCCCTGAATCTCTCATTCGATCTTTCCCCCTTTCTGATCATCATTCCACGGCCTTCCTCTGTGAAAAAGCCCTCGATCACCTCTTCTGGCATCGTCTTAAGTGTTTCAGTGTCAGATTCTTCTCCATAACGTTCCTGCGAATTATTTTGAAGCATTTGCGGTTTTAAAATCAATTTACGGGATGTAGGCGTTGCTGTGTGGGCCAGCATTTATTTGCCCATCCCTAGTTGCCCTTCTGAAGGTGGTGGTGAGTTGCTTTCTTGAACCGCTGCAGTCCTTGAGGTGTAGGTACACCTACTGTACTGTTAGGGAGGGAGTTCCAGAATTTTGTGCCCCTGTGACAGTGCAGGAAGGGTATATATTTCCAAGTCAGGGTGGTGAGTGACTTAAAGGCGAACCACCAGGTGGTGGGGCTCCCGGGTATCTGCTGCTCTTGTCCTTCTAGATGGTAGTGGTCATGGGTTTGGAAGGTGTTGTCTAAGGAACCTTGGTGAGTTACTGCAGTGCATCTTGTCGATGATTCACAAGGCTGCCACTGTTCGCCGGTGGTGGAGGGTTTTAATGTTTGTGGAAGGAGGAGCAATCAAGCGGGCTGCTATATGATATTAATGTGTCATGGGAATGTCACTTTAAGAAATGTTTGTCTGCTCAAGTGGTTGTAGTGATGTCAGAGTGTGTGTGGAGCTGAGCTATGGCTCTGCTTTTTAGTTTCGCTTTGAGAAAAAGCTTGGGTGTGTCTGTGTTTTTTGGTTTTGTTTCGTGTTGGAGCTGAAGCCAGCCAAAGAAGGTGTAATTTTGATCACTCTGCCATCTAAATACTATCTCAAGATCATTTGATGAATTCAGAGTGATAACTGCCCTCAGTAGAGAATTTAAACCTGATGTGCTTCTGTAAAAAGGATTTTTGTCTTATGGATGTCAAAAGGAAAGTTTAAGGATTACTTAGAGTGTTGTATTCTTTGGGGGGTGTATTTGAATTTATGGTTGCTGAGATGTTCACTGTATGTTTTAAAAAGGGTAACTGAGGTCATAGAATAAACATTGTTTTGCTTTAAAAATTACTTTTAAATTTCTGCTGCATCACACCTGTAGAGTGGGCTGTGTGCTCCCCATACCACAATCCAGTAAACGCCGTGGGTCAGGGGAACTCCATGATACACAGGGGTTCTCTAAACCCTGGCCCATAACAAATACAATAGAGGAGTAGATCGGGATTAGTGGCTGGTGGAATGGAAGACCCTTGATTATTTAAGCATGGTCCCAATTAGACATTGTGCCAAGTAATTATCAAAGCGGAGATGGAGTTTTGTAGGCTCGCAGTCTTCTATGGAACACAGCCGGTTAAACAGAAATGATTACGTATGTGCAAGGAATAATGGGCGAAATTCTCCGACCCCCACAACAGGTCGGAGAATAGCGGGAGGGCCTTCCCGAAATTTTTCCCGCCCTCCCGCTATTCTCCCCCCCCCCCCCCGCCCAACTCCCAACACGAATCGCTGCCGCCGTTTTTTTACGGCCGGCAGCGATTCACAGCTGTTCGATGGGCCGAAGTCCCAGCCCTTTACGCTGTTTTTACGAACGGCAAACAGACCTGGTCTGGCCGTTCGTAAAAACGGCGGGAACAACTCGCTTTTTATAACCATGGCACCGATTGGCACGGCAGTACCACGGCCGTGCCAAGGGTGCCATGGGCCCGCGATCGGTGGGCAGCGGGCCCGCTGCTCGCGCACTATTTGTCCTTCCGCCGCCCCGCAGTATCCATTCGCGGGGCGGCTGAGGGGCATCCCGGCCCGCGCATGCGCGGGTTTCGCGCAAATACGCGATGACGTCATCCGCGCATGCGCGGGTTGGAGTCTTCCAATCCGCGCATGCGCGGCTGACGTCATATGACGCGTCAGCCGGCGCTAACTCCGGCAAGCGGGCTTAACGAAATTCGTTAAGCCCGTGATGCCGGAGCTTGCGGCGTCGGGCTGCTAGCCCCGACCGGGGACCAGAATCGGTTCCCGGTCGGGAAGGGGCGCGCTGGCGTCAAACCCGCCCGGGTTTGACGCCAGCCTTACGATTTCTCCCGTTTTGGGAGAATCGCGCCCAATATTTTTAAGATGACTAAATATATCAAAATTTGTTTATAAACTTCCTTAATTGCTGAATGTAGCTCAAAAGGTCTTATCAGAAAGCAGTGGCAATGAAAATAGATGTTGAAGAATGGGGCATAGTGGTTAGCACTGCTGCCTCACAGCGCCAGGGTCTGGGTTCGATTCCAGCCTTCAGTGGTCTGTGTGGAGTTTGTACATTTTCCCTGTGTCTGTGTGGATGTCCTCTGGGTGCTCCGGATTCCTCCCACAGTCCAAAGTTGCGCAGGTTAGGTGGACTGGCCAGGATAAATTGCTCCTCAGTATCAAAAGATGTGCAGGTTAAGTGATTACAGGAATAGGGCCATGGTGTGGGCCTAGGTGGGATGCTCATTTGGAGGGTTGGTTCACACTCGACAAGCCAAATGGCTTCATTCTGCACTGCAGGGATGCTATGGATTCTATGAAAGGGAGTCTGTGTGCAAATATTGGTGATGCCGTGTCTGCCCACACAGTTGGTAATTGTTGGTTTGGATGATAGTGTAGAATGTGATAAAGGCTGAGTCACATTTTCCTCATATTATTACCTGGTAAGATGGTTGAGATGATATTGCTTGTGTTATATTGCAGCCCAAGGACAAAATGGCCTCTTCCCCCTGTTGCATGTCTGGTGAATTGTGGGACTGCTGCATGAGATGACTTTAGTACCATTGGAGGCAGGAATTTTAGCCTCTGATGCTTTCGGCATCCTCCCCAAAGGATCAGTAAGATATCATCCCTGGCAGGAGGTAGTAGTGAGCCTCAGCGCCTCTGTGAACTGTCCACAATCGCAAAACAGTGGGGATTGATCTTCGCAGAAACAAGAGAGGAAGGTTCAGAGAGCAACAAGCATAACGGGGAGGAGGAACTGAAAGATCGCCGCGGTAGCGATATTGGACAATGGAGATGAATAAAGAATATTGCAACAAGGAGCAAACTATTGATAATTAATGACTCATTATGTGCACCTTTTTCCTTCCTCTGCATGGAATTCTTTATGTTCTCTTCTTTCTAATGCAGGACATAAATCTGAATTTCGTAGCATTCCTTTAATGAGGCACACTTTCCATCTGCAAGCTTCTTGTCAATCTATCAACCAGCAAAGTCCCACTTGGAGCAATACAGAACTGGTGTTATTTTTCAAGCAGAGTCTCTTTTGGATAGATGCTTCCGAGTAATCCTTTCTTTTGGAATAATACACTTTCTAATTTGCCTCATGGCGTTTTGACAAATCAAGCCAGGTTTGCAGTGTGACTTATAGATTTGCCAAAGGGAAGGTCAGGAAGAACTTTTTGACCATTTAATATAGAAGAACAAGTCTTGTCTCTTAATGCTACGTTTGGTGTTAGCTCAAATGCCTTCATTATTTGGAGTTCCAGAACAGCAATTTCAAAAACGCGGAGCTTTGCCAATTTTAATAGCTAATTATCAGATACCGACTTATATAATTCACAGCACCGTAGACGTACATTTGGACAGTTAAGTTTGTTTTTGCCTGTATAATATGTAATTAGGACAAAAATGCTGCAAAGGAAAAACACCATATTCAGCATCTTTGCAGTGATGGCTGTTTGGTTGAACTTCAAAAAAGTAAACTCTGAGGACCTTAACTGCCTCTCACAGTGCAACACTTGACTAAAGCGGACAATAAAAAGTTGAAAATGCCTACCAGAGTTATCAGGTAGGACACAATGGTCCTCATTAAAAGTTAAGGCTCCTATCCTGAGGGGCTTCCTCTAGTTCAGTATTTTTCAAACTTTTTTTCCCAGGACCCACTTTTACCGACCGGCCAACCTTCGTGACCCACCACTTTTGTTTACCTTTAATGCGACAGGTGAGCCTGTTTGTTCCTCGCAATTTCACTTTCTTTGTCATTCAATGTTACATTTCTGCTAAGGACTTAATCTGATGATATAAGTTCTCGCTGCAACCTTTGAAAAGAATCAAGAGGTTTATCCTCGAACTTGCCATTCTTAGTCTTCAAATGCCTTTGAAGTTTTGAGGGTTTTAAACTTTGATTTGCCAGTACTTCCCTGCATACAACACACATGGGTTTTGAATCCTGATCTGCTTTGGTACAATTAACAAAGCCATATCTCAAAAAATCATCTTTATCCTTCATTCCCGATTTCAGTTTCTTCTCAGTAGGCTGTTCACCAGAAGCACTGGGCCCCTATATATTTCAGACCAGCACTGCTTTGTCCTGCCGTGGACTCTCCTGCGCAGCTCTCTCCAACAGATTCAGTTGTGACTTGTGTCTTTGGCCCTCTCTTCCTTATAACAAAACGTTCCATCTTCAGTTCTTCCCAGTCCTGTTGCCTTGCTTGCTCATAGCTACAAAATGGAGGAATCTCTCCTCCATGATTTTGCGCCCAAATCATACACGTCAGTGATGTCAGTGTACGTGTCGGGTGCGTGACCTTTTCATTAGGAGTGACTAAAATTACTCTGAGTGACTCAGAAACTTGGGGCTTCTTTTTTGAAACTGTTACAAAGAGTCAATTGGACCAATAAAAGAATGAACAGCACACAGCTATAGACATTTATGTGTCAGCTGTATTCTTCAATCCCAGGTTTCTATGAAGATTCGAGTTTCATTACCTCAAATGTGAAAGTCTGAAATTTCTGTTTGGTTCTGGGACTCTTTGCACCTGGGCCAATTTTCCAAATCCACCTCTGCCAGGGTAATAATCTGTCCTTTATTCATCATGTACCTGACCACCAGATTTACCTCACCCAAACAGTCTGTCTTCTTTGAAGCCAGTATCCCAACCTGTTGTGATGATTTGATCATCCAACCGTGTTCCATTAATGAATCTCATGCAGTGTTCAGCATCACTAAGGGTGTTATATTTCACAAAACAGAATCTGCATGAAGTTTTCTTGCATTTTGTCCGAAAACATGATGATTCGCTTAATATCACCGCTTTATGAGAAGAGTTCATAGATCAGTTTCTTGGTGGTGTAAAACGATGGATTCCAACATAGAGAGTGAAGACGTATCTCAGTAATTTGTCCTGTTCATATCGGCTTCCCCGGAAGTGCTGGCCACGGTATTGGCCCAGCTACATGTAAGAGTCACTGTTGAGGGCGTTGAGTACCAAAGCCGAAGTGCTGGAGAGGTGAACTGCAAGGAAATCATCCACATGCCACTGGAAACTGGTCCCTCATGTTCAGCATTCCCAACTTAAAAGCCAGTCGCGGCCGGTGTTCTTAAAAGCTGGACGTGGCCGTTGGACGCTTCTCCTGTTCTCCCCGATTGTTCCGCAGCCCTCCCGACACTTGTCCATGACCCACCCATGGCTCCCGCCCCGCAGTTTGAAAAACCCTGCTCTAATTGACTCATGTCCTTTGTTATGCTTGACCTTTTAGAAAGAGATGGCACAATGTATATTGTAAAGACAGATATGAAAGCAAGTGTGTGCCACATAAGTGTGCAGCCCATGAATTACCTGATGTGAATCTGTGCATTTAAAAAAATTATTTTTGTCGGATGTGAGCATTTCTGTCCAGGCCAGCATTTGTTACCCACCCCTAATTGCTCTTGGGAAGGTGGTTGTGGTGAGCCGGCTTGTTGAACTGCTGAAGTCCATGTGGTATAAGTTCACCCACAAGTGAAGGAAAGGAGTTCCAGCGACAAGTGAGGAAATGGCAATGTAGCTCCAAGACAGGATGGTGGGTGGCTTGGAGGGGAACTTGATTAAGTGGTGACCTCATGCATCTGCTTCCCTTTCCCTTCTACATGGTAGAGGTCATGGTTTGGAAGGTGCTGCCTTAGGAGACTTGAATTCCTGCAGTGTATCTTGTAGATTCTATACACTGCTGCAACTGTATGCCACTGATGGAGAGAGTGATTGTTGAAGGAGACAGCCAGTCTCATGCGTTCCCGAGATCTACCCGAGGCGTAGGATCTAATTCCCTCACCTTGGAGAACTAGGACGAGCGTTCAGTGCTGGTTTCCGCAAACGGGGATGACATGGAATGGCACTCATGGGTATTGGAGGTCCCCAGGTGCATGCCCTCTGGGCAGGGTGATACCCTGGGACTGCCAGTCTAGCCCCTGACAGTGCCACCTGGGTGCCAGACCGGCACTGCCAAGGCTCCCAGGTGGCACTGCCAGCTGGCAGGGGAACTGCCAGGGTGCCAAGCTGGTATTTTTTTAAATTTAGAGTACCCAATTATTTTTTTATTAACAATTGAGGGGCAATTTAGCATGACCAATCCACCTACACTGCACATATTTGGGTAGTGGGGGTGAAACCCATGCAGACACGGGGAGAATGTGCAAACTCCACACAGACAGTGACCCAGGGCCGGGATTCGAACCCGGATCCTCAGCGCCGTAGGCAGCAATGCTAACCACTGTGCCACCGTGCTGCCCCTCAAGCTGGTATTTTTGCATGCCGGTAATCGGGTTGAGGGGTGCCCTGCATGGGATTGGGAGGGCCTGAGGAACCCCCTTATAGTGTGTTGGGGCCTGGGGGATTCGGGGGCCACATCGTGGGTTCGACAGTTCTGGACTCCATTTTACAAAATCACTACTTGCTACTGCCCCCTGGCCTGGGCAGCCATCCCTCATCAAGCCTGACATTTTTCAACAGTTTGTCAGTCTTTTGTTAGCCTCTCACTTCCCCTCCGCATACATGGTATGCTTGTAAGTACTTTGAGGAATTAATGCCCGTGAGATTTCCCCCTGAGAGGAGCAGAGCATCGTGGAAGGGTGGAACACTCTGTCTCCAACCCGATAATCAGATTTAAATAAATGCAAATGCTGGCTTTGCATGCTGACACCTGTGCAGGACGCAAACCTTATTATCGTCCCCAGTGAGGGATCGGTGCATCACGCCCAAATCGGCGTCGGGGACGGACCTCGAATTTGGTTGGACATCTGATTCTCCGGCCGATCACGCTTCATCATGTTTGTGGCAACGCGAGGCAGAAAATTTCACCCACTATATATTACAGATTTTGAGGAAGCAACAGAGTGTGCTGTGGCCAAATTTGGGGATGATGCAAAGGTGGGAGGGAAGGCAGGCTATCAGGAGGATATGAATAGTTTACAGAGAGATATCGACAGGTTAAGGGGGTGGGAAGAAAATTGGCAAATGGGATTCAATGTGGAAAACCTGCAATTGTTAATTTTGGAAGAAAAGATTGAGAAGGTGGATTATCATTTAAATGGAGAGAGGCTGCAGAATGTTGTAGCACAAAGGGATTTGGTGATTTGTGTTCATGAAACCCAGAAAGCCAGCATGCAAGTGCAGAAGGTAATACAGCAGGCAAATGGAATGCTGGTCCTTACTTCAAGGGGGATGGAGTATAAAAGTAAAGAGGTGTTGCTGCAACTGTACAAATACTAGTGAGGCCACATAGAGGCCGCATAACGTGTACAATTTTGGTTCCCTTAGGTAGAACATAGAACATACAGTGCAGAAGAAGGCTATTCGGCCCATTGAGTCAGCACCAACCCACTTAAGCCCTCACTTCCACTCTATCCCCGTAACCCAATAACCCCTCCTAACTTTTTTAGACACTAAGGGCAATTTAGCATGGCCAATCCACCTAACCTGCACGTCTTCGGATTGTGGGAGGAAACCAGAGCACCCGGAGGAAACCCAGGTAGACACGGGGAGATCATACAGACTCCGCACAGTGTCCCAGCGGGGAATCGAAGCTGGGACCCTGGAGCTGTGAAGCCAAAGTACTACCATGCTGCCCTAAGGAAAGTTAAGGAAAGATATTTTATCACTGGAGGCAGTACTGAGGCGGTTTATACTGGGATGATCCTGGGTATGGCAGGAATGCTATATGATGAAAGATTGGACAGGTTGGGTCTGTAGAAGTTCAGGAGAATGAGATATGGTATGATTGGGACAGATAGGGCGCAATTCTTCGATCCCCACGGTGGGAGAGAGGATCGAGCACCAGGGGGCCGTTCAGTAGGGGTCTGGCCCCCGATCAGTGCCCACTGATCGGCGGGCCGGCATCTCTAAAGGACGCACTCTTTTCCTCCGCCGCCCGGCAAGATCAATCCTCCATGTCTTGTGGGGTGCCCGCGGGAGGACGGCAACCGCGCATGCGCAGGTGATGTCATTTACATGGCGCCGGCCGCATAATTTACGCAGCGCTGCTTTCACGCGGCACTAAGGCCCGGCGCGCATAATTGTCGCGGCGCCGCTCCTAGCCCCCTGGGGGTGGGAGAATAGGGGGCAAGGAGCGGCCTCCGACGCCAGAGTGAAACGCTCCGGTTTTCACTCCGGCATCAGCCGTTGTGGAGAATTCCGCCCTTAGTCTGCCGATAGGAGAATTTCGCCCCTAGTTTCCCGATGGGAGAATTTTGCCCCTAAGATTCTCAGGAGTTTAGATGGGGTAAATATTGATTCCTCTTATGGGAGAGTGTAGGACCAGAGGGCATAGAATGAGGGGGTGTTCATTTAAGATAGATTTGAGGAAGAATGTCTACTCTCATTCTTCTAAACTCCAGGGAGGATAAGGCCCAATCTGCTCAACCTCCCCTTTTAAGGCAACTGCTTCATCATCATCATCATAATAATAATCATCACCTTTATTGTGACAAGTAAGCTTACATTAACACTGCAATGAAGTTACTGTGAAAAGCCATTAGTCATCACACTCCGGCGCCTGTTCGGGTACACTGAGGGAGAATTCAGAATGTCTAAATTACCTAACAGCACGTCTTTCGGAACTTGTGGGAGGAAACCGGAGCACCCGAAGGAAACCCACGCAGACACGGGGAGAACGTGCAGACTCCACACAGACAGTGACCCAGCAGGGAATCGAACCAGAGACCCTGGCGCAGTGAAGCAACAGTGCGAACCACTATGCTACTGTGCTGCCCAGGAATCAGGCTAGCAGAGTGAACACAGATTCAGATACGGATACAGATACGGGCAGCACGGTAGCACAGTGGTTCATACAGTTGCCTCAGATCTCCAGGCTCCCAGGTTCGAGTCCCGGCTGGGGTCACTGTCTGCGTAGTCTGGACATTCTCCCTGCGTCTGCATGGGTTTTCTCCAGGTGCTCCGGTTTCCTCCCACAGTCCAAAGATGTGCAGGTTAGGTGGATTGGGCATGCTAAATTGCCCTTAATGTCCAAAAGGTTTGGGTTGGGTCCCGGGGACAGGGCAGAGGTGTGGGCTCAGGTAGGGTGCTCTTTCCAATGGCCGGTGCAGATGGGCCGAATGGCCTCCTTCTGGACTGTAAATTCTGTGATTCAGATACCTCTCACTTTGAATGATTGCAATTAACTTACTTCTTTTCCCCATTCTGTCTTTGAGAGTAGAAAATTGTCACAATTATTTTCAGTATCTTATGCAGAACAATCATTGGGACAATGAACAGATTTTCTCAGTAATGCACCATCTCAATACGGTCTCCTTAGCACCCTACATTCTAAATCGGGAGCATCACGGAGTCGTCCGTCGCGGCGCTCCCGATCATGCAAATCTGCGCGCAACAGCCGCAGCAGCCGCCTTTTAATAATATCGGCTGCAAGCGGCCTTCAAAATTGCCAGGAACAGATTTTAAAAATTTGGCCGCACTGCGCATGCGTGCCCGATCATCAGTGCACATGCGCAAAACTATGCGCCTGCGCACCGATGATTGGGCACGCATGCGCAATGCGGCCAAATTTTTTTTCATGTGGTTGTTGCCTTTTTTTTTCAAGTTCGTGGGGGGCCAAAGGGACAAAGGGACCATTGGGGTCAAAGGGACCATTGGGGTCAAAAGGACCAAGAAACATTGGGGTCAAAGGGACCAAGAACCATTTCCTCCATTTTTGTCAGCAACAAACAAGGTAAGAGAAAATGGTGGGTCGCGCAGGTCGGCCAGCGTGGGCCGCAAGGTCGGCCGGCGTGGGTCACAATGTTCGGCCGCGTGTGTCGCGAAGGTCGGCCGCCGGGTTGGGTCCCGAAGTTTGGCTGGTTGGTAAAAATAGATCCCCGGGAAAAAAGTTTGAAAACACTGTTCTAAATGACAAATCTCCTCAACAGCTAATCTCAGTCGCAAATCTCCACAATAAAATATCTCTTCAGAGGTGAATTAATAGTCATATCTTGGCAGGTTGTGAAATGATAACAGGGATGTTCAGCCAGATGTGGGAAGCAGTTTGCCTTAGAAATATTCACAATAGATGTTAGGTGATGAAAATTATGTCACGCTTTTAATCAAACAATTAACACAATTTAATGGCCAACTATTAATGTACGTTGCTGCTAATCGTTCTGGTTCAGATTAATTGTTTACATTTTCATAGGCCAGATTTTCTTCAAACGTGTGGAACAAAAACAACCTTGTGACCTTTTGATGAATTGTAAAAATGAACAAATTATGGTCAGCAAATAACATTAAAATCTCCAGTTGTTTTCCAGGTCCTGTTTAGCACTAAAATAACACAAGAGGTAGTTTTGCAGGAGGAAAAAGCAATGTCAGCTAATATGGCTGGGAAAGAAATAAATCTTATATTCATGTATTGGATTGAGACACTGCAAGCTTTGAAAGGAAATAGAATATTATTGAGCCAGGCAGCTTTCCTTGAAATGTTTTAATGTTTAAAATAAAGGGAAGCAAATGATTTGCTCATTAATTGAGAAAGTCAGTCGATGCAGCATGGATGATATCAATAAGTTTTGTTATGGATGTGACTCCATTATTCAAGAAAATAAGAATACCAAAAGCAGTAAACTGCATACCAATTGGCTTCACATCTGTCGTAGGGAAATTGCTAGAATCTATTAGAAAGGAGGTTATACTTCAAAAATTTCAGCCCAATCTTGCAGAGTCAACATGGTCTTGTGAAAGGAAAGCCATGTTTGACTAATTTATTGGAGTTCTTTGAGTGAGCAACAAACAATGTGGATAACAGGGTCTTGTGGATGTGCTGTACTTATTTCCAGAAAGCATTTGAGAAGGTGCCACATCAAAGGTTACTATGCAATATAAAAGCTCATGGTGTAGGGGTAACATATTGCACAGATTGAGGATTGGTTAATTAATAGAAGGCAGAGAGTATGGAAAATTGGGTCTTTATCAGATTGGCAAGATGTGATAAGTATAGTTACACATGAGTCAGTGCTGAGGCCTCAACTATGTACAATTTACATCAATAACACGGATGAAGTGATTGAATGTATAGTTACTAAGTTTGTTGATGACAAAAAGATAGATAGGAAAGTAAATTGTGAAGAGAAAAAAGGAATTTGCAAAGGGACATTGACAGATTAAATAGGTGGGCAAAAATTTGACAGATGGAATATAATGTGGAAAAATGTAAACTTGTCCACTTTGGCAGAAAGAATAGCAAAGCAGCATGTTATTCAAATGGAGGGAGGATGCAAAACCCTGAGGTTCAGAGAGATCTGGTTGTCCTGGTATGTGAATCAGGAAATGTCATCATGCAGGTGCACCAAGTTGTTATGAAGGCAAATGGGATGTTAATAATAATAATAATCGCGTATTGTCACAAGAAGGCTTCAATGAAGTTACTGTGAAAAGCCCCTAGTCGCCACATTCCGGCGCCTGTTCGGGGAGGCTGGTACGGGAATTGAACCCATGCTACTGGCCTTGTTAGACATAGACATAGAACATACAGTGCAGAAGGAGGCCATTCGGCCCATCGAGTCTGCACCAACCCATTTAAGCCTTCACTTCCACCCTATCCCCGTAACCCAATAACCTTTCCTACCCTTTTTGGTCACTGAGGGCAATTTATCATGGCTAATCCACCTAACCTGCACGTCTTTGGACTGTGGGAGGAACCCGGAACACCCAGAGGAAATCCAGGCAGACATGGGGAGAACGCGCAGACTCCGCATAGACAGTCACCCAGTGGAGAATCGACCTGGGACCCTGGTGCTGTGAAGTCACAGTGCTAGCCACCTGTGCTACCATTCTGCATTACAAGCTAGCTATGTAGCCCACTGTGCTAAACCAGTCCCATAATAATCTTTATTGTCACAAGTAGGCTTACATTAACACTGCAATGAAGTTACTGTGAAAAGCCCCTAGGGGCATGGAGCGGTGGTGGGGGGATGTTATCCTGTGAAGAAAGATTGTGCAGGTTGAGCTTCTATCCTGTGGAGTTTAGAAGATTGAGCGGCAAGCTTATTGAAACCTATAAAATCCTGAGGGTTCTTGACATGGTGAAAGGATGTTCCCCCATATAACAGAAACTAGAATTGGGGGCAAAAGGGAAAATTCTGGAAAATCTCAGCAACTCTGGCAGCATCTGTAGGGAGAGAAAGGAGCTAACGTTTCGAGTCCGATGACTCTTTGTCAAAGTAGAATTGGGGGCCTAGTTTATAAATAAGTGATCTCCCAATTAAGATGAAGATGAGAAGAAATATTTTCTCAAGAGGTTGTGAATCTTTGGAACCCTCTTCCACTCAGAGCAGTGAAGGCAGGGTCAATGAATATTTTTTTTAAAAACATTTTTTTCTTTTAAAATTTAGATTACCCAATTATTTTTTCCAATTAAGGGACAATTTAGCGTGGCCAATCCACCTACTCTGCACATTTTTGGGTTCTGGGGGCGAAACCCACGCAGACATGGTGAGAATGTGCAAACTCGACACGACCCAGAGCCGGGATCGAACCTGGGACCTCAGTGCCATGAGGCAGCTGTGCTAACCACTAGGCCACCGTGCTCCCCGAATATTTTTAAGGCAGAGATAGATGGATTCTTGACTAACAATGGAGCCAAAGATTATTGGGGATAGTTGGAATGTAGCGTTGAGACCACAATCAGATGAGCCATATCTTGTGGAATAGTGGAGCAGGCTTGAGGGACTGAATGACCTAGTCCTAATTCATATGTTTTTATGCTCGTATGTATGTGATGTGAAAATTGTGTTACATATTTGAATAACTCCACTGTATTTCCCAACACATTTGTGATCTTGCTTTAAGAATGTCCTGTGACAATTAGTATGGTGTAATTATAATATAAGTAATTTACATGCACTGATTGATTTGGCAATCAGTGAGAGGACGAGTTGAAATCCTGTCCTTTCTCACTCATTCTCAGGAGATGGATGTTGTCGGCAATGCCTGAACTTCATGCCCATCCCTAGTTGCTCTTGGGAAGCTGGTGGCAAGCCTCCTTCCTGAACCATTGTAACTGTGTGTGAAAGGTACCCCCCACAGGGTTTTACAGAGCTCAATGATTTTGACCCAGTAACAATGAAGTTGAACAGTGGCGGCAGAAAAGTGGAGCATAAAAGATTCAAAAACTTTCGAGTCGCTTTATGAACATCTTCTTTTGGCTTCTCCCATTTTATTTAGGGCGAACATCCTTCTTCAGCTCCTTCTGTGAATCACCGATTCCTCTCCCATTCCCGCTGTGGTTAAGCCTCTCTTCACCATGGATGGAATTAAAAGGCCTTCCCACGAGCAAGAACTTTCAGTCTTGCTGAAGTCAGTGGACTTTTAAATACCTCACCACATTTCCAGCCCCGCCTCCACATGATGGGGACATAAAATTCCACCCCACATCTCTCCATCTGGACGTAAACCTGCCTTTTCTTCTTCTTCCCAGCATCCCATCTCCATCACTCACCTCACCATTTTTTCTCTCTCTCTCTCCTCACAATAATACCTTCTCGGTTACGTACTTTGATGCCCCCACAATCTTCACTGACCCCTTGATGTATTGACTCCCGATTTTGTCCTTCCCTCTCACTCCGCACATCCACTTCATCATCAGCAGCTCTTTAGCATCCAGTCATTGTTCCTCTCTTCTTGATGTTGCCCACATTTCTGCAACAACATAACAAGGCCGGCCTCACAAATGTTTTGTGGATTCTGCCTTTCGGTTTCAGAGATACTTCTCTATCGCATAACACTCCTCTGGACCACTCTCAACTATTCCAACTGAAGATAATCCATTGCTTAATTTCCATTTCCTGCCGTCACCGAGATATTTGAAACTGTTCACTTTCTCCAAATCTTCACCCATTATCTTTCCACCTTCGCTCTGATCCACCTCCCGAAGCTCAAACTGACTGTTCAGAAATTGGGCCTGTGTTCTACTGATCTTCATACCCCTGTCCCCCAATTCTCCAGTTACTCGGTCATGTTCTCATCATCCCTACCACATAGCTAAATGTCATCTACAAATATAATTGACCGATACTGTCATGAGAATGACGCTTTAAGAAATGTTTGGCTGCTCATATTACGGCAGTGATGTCAGAGTGTGGGTGGAGCTGGGCTGTCTGTCAGCTTTTTACTTTCGTTTTAGGCCATTTGCTGCAGGGTGTTTTAGTTTAGTTTTCAGTGTTGGAGCTGAAGCCAGACAGAGCAGGTGCACTGTCGATCTCTCTGCCATGAAAAGACTATCTCTTGATCATTTGGTGAATTCAGAATTGTAAATGTTCTCAGTAGTGAATGTAAACCTAATGTGCTTCTGTTAAAAGGTGTTTTTAAGTCACATGGATGTTAAAGGGAAAGCTTAAAGGATTACTTAGTGTTGTATTCTTTGGGGGTTGTATTTGAATTAATGGTTGCTAAGATGTTCACTGCATGTTTTAAAAAGGTTAACTTGAGTTCATAGAATAAACATTGTTTTGCTTTAGAAAATAGTTTTCCATTTCTGCTGTACCACACCTGTAGATTGGGCCGTGTGCTCCCCATACCACAATCTATTAAAAGTTGCGGGTCAGGTGAACTCCATGCTACACTTTGGGATTCTCTAAACCCTGGCCCATAACAATACACTTCCTGGGCGGAATTCTCCGTTGGCCGACGCTGAAATCGGAGCGTGCGATCAGGCGGAGAATAACAACTGACGCCGAAATCTCAGCAGGCGCTGAAATTTGACGCCGAATCACAATGCTCCGCCTCCCTGAAAACGGCGTCAATGCAATGTACGCCGCACGTAGTTGAAACACCGTTTGCATATCATTAGTGGGCCCACGAGTAATTCTCCGCCTCCGATGGGCCGAGTTCCCAACGGTGCGGTCCACGTGTGCTCTCAAAAATCGTGAGCCTGGCATTGTGGCTGCTGAGAGAGAGAGGGTGTCCAGCTGGCACGACAGTGTCCAGCACCGCCATACTTCGCCAACAGCCATGCCACTGGCTGGTGGCTTCTGCCAGCGCTGGGGGTGTAGTGGGGGTGGTCAGGTTGTGGGCTGTGGGAATGGGGTGGACGGTATGAAACACCATAACCACAGTTGTCAAGGCAGCCATGCAGCTGCATATACTGCTGACAGCCGCTTTAAACCTGGTGCCCTCTGGCCACAACCGACCCATCAGCTGTACAGGGGCTCCAGCACAACCTGTCACGGCCTGTCCAGCACGGCCCCGATCAGTTTGTGCGTGGTGGGGTGTATTGTTTATGCGCGGCTGCAGCTTGTCAGTATCCATCATGGACCCGGCGATTCCCACATAGCTTTCCGTGGGTTTCGATGGTGTTTCGCGCAGCGCTAGTGCTAGCCCCTAACCTGTAGCAGAATCAGTGCAGGTGTGGCGCCGATTGTTATGACGTGAAATTCCACGGATTCTCCGTTGGCGTCAACACTTTGACTCAGAAACGGAGAATCTAGCCTCACATGCTCAGTTAGAATGTCCATGATAATCAGAAAAGGGAATGGGAGGGGCAGCACGGTGGCGCAGTGTTTAGCACTGCTGCCTCACGGCGCTGAGGTCCCAGTTTCGAACACGGCTCTGGGTCACTGTCCAAGTTGAGTTTGCACATTCTCCCCGTGTTTGCATGGCTTTCGCCCCCACAACACAAAGATGTGCAGGCTTGATGAATTGGCCATGCTAAATTGCCCCTTAATTGGAAAAATTAATTGGGTATTCTAAATTTAAAAAAAAAAGAAAAGGGAAGGGGTTTAATGACAGTCCTTGGTGCGATCCAATTTCAACTTTTCACTCCCGCGCTCTCTGACATGACTTCTTACTCGTGTCTTTTTATAAACGTGCCTTCATAACCCCCATGCATCTTTATTTTCTAAACCTGAATCAAGACCTTTAATGAAAAATTATGGGCTGGATTCTCAGTTCTGGAGACTAAGTCCCCACGGCGGCGTGAAAACAGGAAAACTGGCGCAAAACGGCCACTGATTTCCTGTTCCGGGGGAGGGGGGTGGCGGTGGGAGGGGTGGGGGGGGGGGCTAGCAGGACGGCAGTGTGGAGCTCCCAGCTCTTGCTGCCGATACGGCCTGGAGAGTTGCTTGGTCTGCGGCCTGCTGCGGCCTGCAGCGGCCGTGCTGTGCTTCATGGCAGATACAGCCCGCGGAAACTGGCCACAAAATAGCCCCCCCATTCAGCTGGCTCGCACGCCCCGGACCACCGCACCACAGTGCCCCCAGCACCAAATAATGCCCCCCCCACCCCCCGTCCGTGGATCGGCCAACCTCTGACTGTGGCGCCGCTGGACTGAGTCCGCAGCCGTCACGCTGTGTTCCCGACGGGGGAGACCATGAGAGACTCACACCGTCAGGAACCCGGCCAGTCGTGGACGGAGCATCGCGGGGCGGCTTCAGCCAACGTTCGGAGGGCATGGATATGGCACGTGCCGTACTCCGAGAGTACGTGGCTTTTCAGGGGGCGGAGCATACGAAAGCCCCCGATTTCAGCGTCATCGGGGATTCATGCCTCATCGCCGGACGCGATTCCGGTGTCGGGGATTGGACAATCCAGCCCGACACCAGCATGGTGTTCTTCATTTCACTGTTGGCTCTTTTGACAACCACCTTAGAGCGATATACTCTGGCTCTGAAGAATTCTGTCTTTGGGAACAGCTTTTCTCCATCTACTTTCGATCGACGCTTCTCTTGATTTTCAACAATTTTAAGAAAACGGTTAGATAGGGGCTTGAATTTAGAAGTCAACATAGGAAAGAATAATGGAAAAAGTCTGTGCAAAAATAGTTCAGTTGTGGCATCAGCAGGAAGTACCTGTCAATGTAAGATTTTTATTGTACGATAACTATAGACATATGTATTCTTTGTTTGCAAAGGGCTCTATCAATGTCAGTTAGTGAAATAACTTAATAAAAGTTAAAGGAAATTATTATTTTTTTCATGTTTCCAATTGAGGGGCAATTTTAGTGTGGTCTATCTACCTACCCTGCACATTTTTGGGTTGTGGCAGTGAGACCCATGCAGACACAGAGAAGTTAAAGGAAATTATGTAGACAAATGCCCCATACTCTGTAACAATTCAAATGTCCAGTGGTGTAGGCAAAGAGATTTGATGGATTGGGAGGGTCAAAATAGCAGATTGGAGCCAAGACAAACTAATAATAATCTTTATTAGTGTCACAGGAGGCTTACATTAACACTGCAATGAAGTTACTGTGAAAAGCTCCTAGTCGCCACATTCCGGCGCCTGTTCGGGTACACAGAGGGAGAATTCAGAATGTCCAATTCACCTAACAGCACGTCTTTCGGGACTTGTGGAAGGAAACTGGAGCACCCGGAGGAAACCCACGCACTCACGGGGAGAACATGCAGACTCCGCACAGACAGTGACCCAAACCGGGAATCGAATACAGATCTATGGCGCTGTGAAGCAACAGTGCTAACCATTGTGCTACCATGCCGCTGGTTACAGAACAGCTTGCTACCTCACTCCCACTTTTTGATTTATGCAGGCAAGCTAATCAATTTCACTTCAGCATTCCATTCCATTTGTTCATGTCAGTGGGGCTGGTGCCTGCTTTATATCCTGCAGAGGCTGGTTTATGTGTAGCCTGTTTTTGGTGCACAATGTAGTTTCCTGACTCAGAGTAAAGGAAGCGAGTTAATGCAGACAGAGCCCAGGCTGACTATATCTCATGCTTGAGTCAATATTATAGATCTTCCAATTCCAGGATAGGGACGATTGTGTGCTAATCTGAATGTAAAAGATTGACCCTGTTATTGGAGATAATATGAGAAATAAGCACAAAAAAAGACATGCAAAACATTAGTGTCAGAAAAACATACAAGGGTAAAAAAATCACCTTCAGGAACAAACAGGTTCTGTTGCCTTGAGCACCTTTTACACTTCCCACCAATATTCAGTTCCTTTGAAGCCACAGAATCCAAAGAGTTAGCACCATAAATGCAGTGGAAATTCAAGCATTTGACCCTCGGAGTGCTTTAGCCCCAAGCTCATTTTCCTGATGGACATTTTCCATCTCAGACCTGCCAAATGCACAATGGAACTGAATCAATCAGCTCTCCTGCTGGACTTTATTGACTGTGGGCCAGCTGCTTACCTGCTGGAGAAGTGTACAACCTTCTGGCTGGCTTGATTCGAAGCACGTCTTAAAGATTGGCTGGCAGCGGTTTGTGTTGTGCGGCCATTTCCCCATGATTTATTTCGTTGACCATCTTTCTTTGCCAGCAGTGGACCCAGGACTAATTGTGAAGGCCCCACATCTTTCATTTAAATCAGAAGGTTGAAATACTGCTGGTTAAATGTAAAGATACTGGATAAACCGCAGCAAGGATAAAGGACTCGCAAACTGAGAGAATTTTATTTTTTCATAAATTTAGAGTACCCAATTCTTTTATTTTCCAATAAAGGGGCAATTTAGCGTGGATCAGAGTATCCAACTCCCCCCCCCCTCCCCTCCCCGTACATTGGTACTGAGGGGAGGGTACCCTGTTTCTCCAACACACAATTAGTGTTTGTACCGTTTGGCCTTGTATATATTTTTTACTGTTTTAATAAAAATATATGGCCAATCCACCTAGCCTGCACATCTTTGAGTTGTGGGGGTGAGACCCACGCAGACACGGGGAGAATGTGAAAACTCCACAAGGACAGTGACCCGGGCCTGGGATTGAACCTGGGACCTCGGCACTATGAGGCAGCAGTGTTAACCACTGCACTGAAAGAGTATACAACTATCAGGAAAGACTGAACAGACAGTCTCTCTTTTCTTCAGAAAAGAGAAGCTGAAAGGTAATCTGCTGAAGGTCTTTAAAATTATCAATGGGTTTGATGGGGTACATATATAAAAAATGTTTCCACTTGTTTGCTGCTCAAAGTTAGGGGCACCTTAATATAAAGTTGATAGTAATAGATCAAATAAGGACTTCAGGCGAAAGGACTGGACCCAGAGAATGGGTAGCATGGTGGAGCAGTGGTTAGCACTGCAGTCTCACAGTGCCAAGATCCCAGGTTCTATCCCGGCTCTGGGTCACTGTCCGTGTGGAGTTTGCACATTCTCCCCGTGTTTGTGTGCGTTTCGCCCCCACACCCCAAAGATGTGCAGGGTAGGTGTATTGGCCTTGTTAAATTGTCCTAATGCGGATTCACCTCACTAAGGGATGTATGGACATGATTTTCATTATGCGGCAACTACAAGAGAAATGCAGGGAACAGCACCAACCCTTGAACATGGCCTTCTTTGTCCTCACAACAACATTTCATACTGTCATGCGCGAGGGATTATGGAGGGTCTTCCTCCATTTTGGCTGCCCCCAATAGTTTTCCACCATCCTCCGCCTGCTCGATGATGACATGCAAGCCTGACCATCAGATCCACTACAGACACAATTCAAGTTGGGACTGGGGTTAAGCAAGGCTGAGTCATTGCACTGGCATTCTTCTCAATCTTCCTACTACAACGCTCCATCTCACCGACAACAAGCTCCCTGATGGATTGGTGCTAAACTACAGAACAAATGTGAATCTGTTCGACCATTGCCATCTGCAGGCCAGGTCCAATTTGGTCCTATTCTTTGTCATTGAACTACAATGCTTGCATCTGCCCTCACTTGGAGGCCGAGCTGCAAGCCATCACCAACACCTGCACTGAGGCATACAAGAGCATGGGCCTTACACTAAACATCCATAAGATGTTTAAACTACCAATCTGCCCCTGCCACACAGCACTGTGGCCTGGTTATCAAATCCACAATGAGGCCTTGGACAACATGATGTGGAGATGCCGGCGTTGGACTGGGGGGAGCACAGTAAGAAGCCTTCCAACACCAGGTTAACGTCCAACAGGTTTGTTTCAAATCACTAGCTTTCCGGGCACTGCTCTTTCTCAGGTGAATGAAGAGGTATGCTCCGTGACCTAGATATTTGAAACAAACCTGTTGGACTTTAACCTGGTGTTGTAAGACTTTGGATAACATGGACCACTTTCCAAGCCTTGGGAGCCTACTTACACCAAGGGCGGACAGAAAATGCGAGGCTTCAGTGTATCAGCACAGCAATCGGTTGCCCGAGGAACAGAATGTGGGATTCTCCGAGCTTCTGCGCCGAAATTGCGATCGACGGGGGGGGGGGATGGAGAATGGGCGTCAGACCCGAGATCGGGTCCCCGGAGAATCGCTGGCAATCAGGTGCGCGCGGTTGACATGGCGCCGGTCGGAAGCCATTGAAAAGGTCCCGTGGTGATTCACCAAGTGAAGCTAGCCGAGTTCCCGCCGGCGTGGTTCTCTCATGGTTCCACCCAGCGGGCACTCAGCCTGGCGGCTGCGGACTCAGTTCGCTGCCGCCCTGTTGGGTGACGGGGGGGATCATTCATTGGGAGGGGTGGGGGGCTCCAGGATGGCCAGGCTATCGATCGGGGGCCACCGATCCGTGGGCGGGCACAATCTGGGTGGGCGGTGGGGGGCGGCTATCTTCTTGGTGCCGGTCCGCAGTATGGGTCGGCCATGTCGTGCGGGGCGGCTGACACAGGCCACCGCCGTGCGCATGCGCGGACCCCCGACCGGAGGTGCAGGGCCCCGTATCGGCAGCCGGAGCTGTGAGGACTACTCCGGGGCCCTGCTAGCCCCCTGCAAATCGGAGAATCATCCTGGACTTACTCCAGGTAAGTCCAGAGTGATTCGCACGCATTTTATTCGCGGGGGTGGGGGCATAGCCCCATTATTGGAGAATCCCGCCCAGAGTGCTTGAAGGGAACCTCAGATCCAGCACCAAGCTCATGGTCTACAGAGCAGAAGCGATGCCCACCCTCCTCAGAGACATGGACTGAGAGTCCAGCAGGGACTTCAAAATCCTGGAGAAGTATCACCAGCTCTGTCTCCACAAGATCCTGCAAATCCATTGGCAGGATAGCCTCAGTGTTCTTGTTCAGGACAAGTATTGAAGCATTGAGCATGTTCAATCAGCTCTGCTGGGAGGGTAACATCGTCCGCATGCCTGGCACCAGACTCCCGGTACAAACCATCGACTCAGAGCTTCGACACGGCAAGTGAGCTCGAGAAGGAGAGAGGAAATGCTTCAAGGATGCCCTGAAAGCCTCCTTGGAAAAGTTGCAACATCCCCACCAACACGTTGGAATCCCTGGTCCAAGACCGCCCGAACTTGAGGAGAGGCCTTTGGGAAATGGTTGAACACCTGGAGTTTCATTACTGAGAGCCAACTGAAGCCAAGAGTTGACAGTAAAAGAACTGCTTGGCAACTCGAGCACCCCACCCATCCGCTCCTGTAACCACCATCTACCCCACCTGTGACTGAGATAGTAGATGCTCTTCAATCCTTAACAGCACCACTTACATCCCCCTTTGTCTTCTGACACTTTTGACAAGTGCCCCTTTGCTCCAATCTACCCTGTCGTTCTATTCTGCCCCCCCCCCCCCCCCCCCCCCCCAACACAATTCATTACCTTTCTACTTCTTTACAGTTCTGCAGAAGAGTCATGTAGACTCAAAACCAGGGGTGGGCAAACTACGGCCTGCAGGCCGCATGCGGCCCGCCAAAGGTCTTTATGCGGCCCACCAAGTCATTTAAAAAAAAAATAAAAACATTTTTTTTTATTTTTTTTAATTTTAAATTATTTTTTTAAGGTTAATGGGGGGGGGGGGGGCTGTTGGGTTACTTACTGGTATAGGGTGGATACGTTGACTTGAATAAGGTGATCATTGCTCGGCACAACGTCGAGGGCCGAAGGGCCTGTTCTGTGCTGTACTGTTCTATGTTCTGTATGAGGCGTCCAGAATCATAACCGGGTGAAGTAATTATTTTACTTAATATACTATGCGGCCCTTTAAAATTGTGAATTTCTGAATGTGGCCCTTGCACGGAAAAGTTTGCCCACCCCTGCTCAAAACGTTAACTCTGCTTCTCTCTCCACACATTGTGCCAGACCTGTTGAGTTTATCCAGCATTTTAATAATAATAATAATCTTTATTATTGTCACAAGGAGGCTTTTATTCCAATTGTAACATTGATTAGACGATGGATGACAATTACTGGTACAGCCAGTGTCTTATTTATTGTCCAAGTGTCTAATGGTTTGTCTCCACCCAGTTGAATATCCAGATGATTGTTTGGGCACTTTGCTAATGGGAATAATCGTTCTCTTCCAAGGCTATTGTTCCCGGTGTAGCTTTTCACACAGGTCGCTGCCATTTCAATGTTTTTTGGAAGGTAGAAGATTCAGTTTTTTTCATTCAAAGCACTTTTTCACAACACCCCCTTCCCATATAGAATGAGCTGCTTTGATGTTAGCATTTCATGATAAGGCTGTTGAAAAAAAACATAAACATGCATTCATACTCAAAGTCTTATCAATATTTCACCGCGACAGGTCATATTTCTCATCACCGTTTGGATGAGGCACACTTATAATTAAATCTCTTTTGTGTTGGTGTCCGGCTTAAGGAAGGTGTTTACTTTGGAAACCCATGTCTCCTGGCCTTTCCTTTCTAAATCCCTGCTCGGCATCATCTAGGGGATTTAGGTTTTCACAAACCTCTGGAACTAATGCTCTGGATGTTTTTTGTGAGTTTTGAATTTAGTGGAAATTCAAGTTCAATGCTTGATTTTTGAAGAAATGTAACAGAATGCTGTGGAAAGAGCATCTCAACTCCCAGGCTCGTACTGGACAAATGTTCATGACTGCATGGTTGTTCTGCCTGACATGCTCTTAACACTTTAATTGCTGTGTCCACAATCTGTGGGTTTAATGGTTCTGTGTCTGCTACATTTATAAATCTTATTCCGAGGATGACAGTGGCTCTCAAACCTTTGTAAGATATATGGGGTCTCCTCTTGCACCTTGCCTTCAGTGAGTTCTGAAGCTGAATTGCTAGGTTTAGTTCAGTTTGAAGTTTGAACCAAACTATTCGATCCTGTAAGCAATTTCACACTGGCTGCACTTGAGGTCTTCACAAATGCGTATCATCTCAAGGCGTTTCATCTTTCTTTTGTCCTTTACTTCTGGGCTGGGTTTTCCTCCAATATGTCCCATGTATTCTGGGTCACTATTGTACATGGATGGCTGTACATCCATCCCAAACTCCGGAGACAGACCCAGGCATTCTTCAGGCAAGTCACGACTTTTGCACGCACATTGTTCCAGCATGCTTTCCCAAGGAGAATCAGGCACTGGAATACCCGAAAGAAACCCACGCAGACACGGGGAGAGCGTGCAGACTCCACACAGACAACCATCCAAGGTCGGAATTGCACCCAGGTCTCTGGCGCTGTGAGGAAACCCTGCTGACTGCTGTGCCACTGTGGCAATTAGGAATGGACAGTACATGTTGGCCTTACCAGTTGTGCACACGTCCTGTGAATAAATAAAACAAATAAACATGCAGAGAAAGGTGCAGGTCGATACAAGAGGTAGGACTAATTAAATTCTGAATAGCATCATCTTATATTTGTGATTGAGAGAATCGTGGAGATAACAGAAACAAAGAAAATTGGAACTCATTGTGGAGAATATGGAAGCCACACAACTGGGCATCAATATTTAAAATGACATGGTTAATGGGATTGAAATTTGTCATGGTCCCAATCCCAGATGGTATGTATCCCAGAGACTGGGGAGAATATACTAACGTAGTTCTCCAAACATGTTTGAAATAGGAATTCTACCAAAAGACAGGAAGATTTCAAATTTGACATTTTTATTCAAGGTAATGGATAAACCAGGAAATTACAGTTCTGGGTAAACATGTAATCCTCTTAAAATGTAGATGAGAGGAACCTTTTTCTCTCAGAAGGTCCTTTGTTCCCTTCTCCAGAAAGCAATGGATATATTCAAGGCAGTGAAACATAGAACATAGAACATTACAGTGCAGAACAGGCCCTTCGGCCCTCGATGTTGCGCCATCCTGTGAAACCACTCTGAAGTCCCTTATCATCCATATGCAAGGCAAGGGAGTCGAGTGCTTTCAGACACAGATAGGAAACTGCAGTTGAGGTCACATCCAGATCAGCCAGGAATCTATCAAACAACAGAGAAATCTCAAAATAGGAATGGATTACCCCTTCTCCTCGGCCCTATGTTCCTAAGTAACACAGAACTTTCTGACCAAGATCTGGTGCCTTGCCGAGCAGGAGTATACATAAGCCGGAATTCTCCGGCCGTTCGGTGGCGGTCAGATTCTCTGGTGCCGCCAGCAGCGCATCCCCACCTACAGGTTTCTCAGCGGCGTGGGGTGGGTTCAATGGACGATTCCCGTTGACAGCGGCAGGAGCAGAGAGTGCCACTGCCAATGATCGACGTGCCGCCTCCCGCTGCCGAGAGACACGCAGCCGGTAGGTTAAAGAATCCCGTCCATCATATATTTTAGCATTTCTTGTGCAGGATTTTTGACCCATTCATATTAATGGCTGGAAAATCTCGATCAGGAATTTCTGCTGAGGGTGTTTGTTTTGCATTAATCTGAACCCAGCTTTGGAAAGCAGTTCATCTTTATTAACCCAGCATCGTGAAAGCACACATGAATAAGTTGCACAAAGAAGGGACAAATGATAGATGCTGTTTTCTGTTTGTTTGATTCTGGTGGAAATTCCCGAGGATAAAATTGGTCACTGGCTTTCAGTCACATATCCGGCAGCTTGATTTACATTCTACTGAATTTCGGAAAATCAGGCAAGGTATAAAATGGGCCGTAATAAAAATTGAAAATGCTGGAACAACCCAACTTTCTTCAGAAAAAGAGGCAGACGAACTCGAAACATTAACTCTGTTTCTCTCTCTGTCCACAGATGCTGCCAGACTTGTTTCATTTTTCCAGCACTTTTCAGCTTTTATTTCAAATTTCCAGCATCCACAGTATTTTGCTTTAATTTTAGCAGGAAATGGGCTGCTGATTCGTTATCCCTTGTGCTGTCTTATCACCTGAGTCATATTTAACCATCCGTTATTGTGTTAAATTACAGAACGAAACTTCAATGTGAATATGTCCCTTTTCAATGGTACCTGAAAGCTATCAGTTTCTAATTTAAATATTTCATAAATATTCGTGAAGAAACATTTGTGTTGTGCCCCCTTATACCTTCCAAAAACATGCAGTGTGCAGTAATTTACTATTTTGAAGTGCAGTGTTTGTTGCTATGAAGGCAAATACAACAACCATTGCGTAGATAGCAAGATCAAACAATCTGCAGGTATGATTCATAAATCACTATTCGTTTCCCTGAGTTTGTTGATTTGAAGTTGGCCCGTACACGAGAAGTACTTATTGTTTTCTTCCATTAGTGATATATCAAATCTTTGTTAAAAAAAAGAAATTTTATTCCAAACATGCACAACATCAACAGAATACACAGTCCATCAAAGCATGGTCAACAGTTTGTACAGTTCCCCCCTTTTGATCCCTCCCCCGCCCCACTCCGGCGACAACCAGCTCCTAAAATGAGGTCATAAACGGCCTCCACCTCTCCTCAAAACCCTCTTCTGACCCACTCAACTCGAAGTTAACGTTATAACATAGAACATACAGTGCAGAAGGAGGCCATTCGGCCCATCAAGTCTGCACCGACCCACTTAAGCCCTCAGTTCCACCCTATCCCCGTAACCTAATAACCCCTCCTAACCTTTTTGGTCACTAAGGGCAATTTATCATGGCCAATCCATCTAACCTGCACGTCTTTGGACTGTGGGAGGAAACCAGAGCACCTGGAGGAAACCCACGCAGACACAGGGAGATCGTGCAGACTCCGCACAGACAGTGACCTAGTGAGGAATCGTACCTGGGACCCTGGCACTGTAAAGTCACAGTGCTAACCACTGTGCTACTGTGCTGCCCTTAATCCAGCTGGAGAAAGTCGTGCAAGTCCCCCCAGCCACCCCCGGTGGCATATCCGACCTTCAATACAACAGAATCCTTCGCTGGGTAAGCAGAGAGGTGAAGGCAACGATAGCAGCCCCCTTCTCCTTCAGCAGTTCTGGCTCCTACGAAACCCCAAAGATCGCCACCATGGGAACTGTGCTATGCAATTCTTCATCTCCACCTGAATACACAATTGATTTAAGCACTGACAATGCAATACTTCCCCAGTAGTGCACTGTGTGCTCAAGTCTTGTGGTAGGGATTAAGCCCATAATCTTCTGCCCCAAAAGCAAGAGTTGAAGCTTGATAGTATAGGCCTGATGGATGCTTACTGCTTTGCTTGAAAAAAGCTGTCGGCAAGTACCTGACGTTCCCTGTGGTATGGTTTTCCTCCTTCCCAAAGGCACTTTAAATCTGGCATCAAGTCAAGGGGACTCCATGTGTACAGCAGCAGATGATGTCAGCAAGCAAATATGCAGTCAATCATATTCAAGTATCCTCGCACTGCAAACCAGCAAGCTAAAAACATTTAATATCGTTCACTTGTAATTTAGATTTTCAGACAGCAAAATGCACTATTATAGAAGCTAACATAAAATCAACAACTTTTCATTGAAGAGAGAAAGGCACATTTCAAAATATTTTGATTTTTTCTAATCATAAAGGAGATCTCTACCATTGCACAAATATGATATCAGCTTTTCAGAGCCAGTGAGGCTGTTTACAAGTAATTATGAGCTTGTTAGACTGTTTCAAACTCTATTCTATATCCTTCAACAAGGTGTAACTATTTTTCTGAAGTTTTTGCAGTGAGACTAACAGCACAACAGTGGAAGTTCCCATCTGTTCATTGAAATCCCCATTGTTTGCAACATGTTTTTGTGCATGAAGACGGGCGGGATGGTGAACACAACAGCACATCTTCTGGAGAAGCACTGACAGCGACTTTTGGAGCTTCATGTTATACTTCACATGCAGACTTCCAAAGTTTCAGTCAGTTTCCAATGTTAACAATTTTTTGTTTGTTATTGTTTGTTATTTACAGCACCAAAGGAGACCATTCGGCCCATCGACAGCACCAGCTCCCAAAAGAGCAACCTAGCTAGTCCTATTCTCCAGATTTATCTCCGTAGCTCTAAGTTCATCACTTTCTGGCAGCACGGTGGCGCAGTGGGTTAGCCCTGCTGCCTCACGGCGCCGAGGTCCCAGGTTCGATCCCGGCTCTGGGTCACTGTCCGTGTGCAGTTTGCACATTCTCCCCGTGTTTGCGTGGGTTTCACCCCCACAACCCAAAGATGTGCAGGCTAGGTGGATTGGTCATGTTAAATTGCCCCTTAATTGGAAAAAAATAACTGGGCACTCTAAATTTATTTTTAAAAAGTTCATCCCTTTCTAATATATACCCAGCTCTCTTTTGAATCCTCCTCTGGAATCCACCTCCATGGCGCTCCCAAGCAGCGCATTCCAAACCCCAACAACTCTCTGTGTAAAGAAGTTTCTCCTCATCTTACTCCTAGCTCTTTTGCTGACCATCTTGAAATTGTGACCCCCTAGTCACTGACATATCGGGCACGATTCTCCGCCCCCCACGCCGGGTGGGAGAATAGCGGGAGGGCCTCCTGACATTTTTCACGCCCTCCGGCTATTCTCCCCCCCTCGCCTGACCCACATCACGAATCGCCGCTCGCCATTTTTTACGGCAAGCGGCGATTCTCCGCGGCCGATGGGTCGAGCGGCCGGGCCTTTACGCCCGTTTTTTCATGGCAGCAAGCACACCTGCTTGCTGCCGTCGTAAAAACGGGCGCTGGATGCCCGTTTGGGGCATCCAGAGGCCCGTTTGGGGCTGGAGTACCACCGTTGTGCTCGGGAGGGGACAGGCCCGCAATCGGTGCCCACCGATCGTCGGGCCTGCGTCCAAAAGGGACGCACTATTTCCCCTCCGCCGCCCGACAAGATCAAGCCGCCACATCTTGTCGGGCGGCTGTGGAGAAATGCGAACCACGCATGCGCGGGTTCCGTCAATGACGTGATGACATCACCCGCGCATGCGCGGGTTGGAGCCGGCCACGCGTCATCTTGGCGCGCGGCCTTAACGACGGTCATTAAGGCCGCGACGCCATGATTCCCGGGGTCCCGCTCCTAGCCCCGATGGGGGGTTGGGAGAATCGGGTCCCGGGAACGGGCGTGAAGGCTGCTGTGAAACACGGCCAGTTTCACGGCAGCATTTACGACTCTCCGCATTTGAGGAGAATCTCCAACTGGTGGAAACAGAATATCCTTCTTTTCCCTGTCAAACCTGTTCAGAATTTTGAACATCTCAATAAGGTTGCATCTTATTCTTCCCTGTTTCAAGGAGGAAAAAGAGAAATGCGGACTCTAATTCTGAACCACACAATCTCCCCATTACCATCACACAGTTTACGTATGTTTCATTCAAGGGATTAGGGCTATGCTGGCTAGGAACAGCATTAATTGTCCATCCTTAATTGTCCTTGGGAAGGTGGTGGTGAGCTGCCTTCTCAAACCGCCGCAGTCCATGTGCTGTACGTTCACCCACAGTACTGGTAGAGAGTGAGGTTCACAATTTCAACCCAGTGACAGTGAAGGAACGGCCAGTTATAAGTCAAGATGGTGAATGCCTTGCAGGGGAACTTGCAGAAGGTGGTGTTCCCATGTATCTGCTGTCCTTGTCCTTCTCGGCTGCTGCCAGGCTTAATTCCTCCGAGTCGTTTCAGTCACTTGATACATCCGAGTGGCTCATTTGGCCATTTCAGAGGGCATTTAAGAATCAACCACGTTGCTATGGGTTTGGAGTCACATATCGGCCAGACCATGTAAGGACAGCAGATTTCCTTTACTAAAGGACATGACTGCACCAGGCAGATTTCTATGAGTATGGTTTCATGGTTATCATTAGACTTTTAACGCCACATTTTTTTCTTGAATTCGAAATCCACCACTTGCCATTCTGAGATTCCAGAGTATTACCCTGGGTCTCTGAATTACTAATACAGCGACAATACCACGACATCACCGCCTCCCACAATGCTGTTAGGCCACGATAAGGCAAAACTGAAAGGCCAAAGATTAACAGCTTCATCGCTTGAGCATTCATGAAGAATTCCACTGTTCAGTACTTCTCGAGGAATTCCAAGTGTGTTCTTTTAGAAATTGTCACACATTTACCTTGGTGCTACGTAAGGCAACCAGAGGGTTTTCCTTCCCAGACCATTGCCTACATCAAGATCTCATTTATACAAGCCTGATGTCAAGATTCATGAGAGAGGGCAGCACGGTGGCCTAGTGGTTAGCACTGCTGCCTCACGGCGCTGAGGTCCCAGGTTCGATCCCGGCTCTGGGTCACTGTCCGTGTGGAGTTTGCACATTCTCCCCATGTTTGCGTGGGTTTCGCCCCCACAACCCAAAGATGTGCATGATAGGTGGATTGGCCATGCTAAATTGCCCCTTAATTGGAAAAAATAATTGGGTAATCTAAATTTATAAAAGAAAAAGATTCATGAGAGTAAGTTCCCAAAGTTTTTGATTATTATTTTACCGTTGTTGCAGGCAACGTCTGAATACTGGCAAATGTTATCTCCGAAACAAGTGTGAATTTAATGGGTTTTCATTATGTGAAGGGTATCTTGTCATGCTAAATTTAGTGTGGAGTGCAGTCGACTATATAAATAAATGAGATGTTGATTCATCCCATTGGGCAAGCACTCACTGGGGAAATGATTCCATAACCTTTCGTAAATTTTGCTTTGTCGCATTTTGTAACTGTCATTGCTTTTCTGTGTGTCTGAGCACAGAAGCGCAGCATGTTGCACAGCTCAATATTTTCAGGGCTTACTGCAGCAGACATTACTTATAATCAGCCCAGGAGGCTTTTAAAACCCAAAGCATTAGGTTCTTGCGTTCCAGCCCATTAGTTCTGCTGGAGTTTACCCAGAGGGAGCATTGTGTTTTTCTTTCTGTGCGATACAACAGAGCACTCCTAGAACTTACACCGTCTGCTGCTCCTGAGCAGAGAGAACAAAAACGTGCATTTGGATGGCGCCTTTATTGCAATAACATGTCCCATGAAGCTTTGCAGGAACCTTGTGATACCCAGGATCAGGAGGAGCCGTTAGACCAAAAGCTTCAGTTAAAGAACAAAAGAAGCGTCTTAAAGGAGCAGAAAGACTTTGAGCGGAAGTAACATCGATTCCAGAGACTAGCACCTCAGCAGCTGAAGGCATGGTCGCTGCAAGTGAAGCGTCTAGAATTAAGAATGCTCAACAGACTTAAGAAGACTGGCTGCACCAGGTAGTCCCCTCAAAGATAATGATTGCGTCCAAGAGAAAACCACTAAATATATGCAATTTTTCTGAGTTGCCTGAAGTACCATCTGTAGAACAGTCATTATCTAAAGCTGCTTCAAAGAGTTTGATTCCATCATATGGTAAAGTTAATTTTATGACATTGAGCTGCATGGTATTTTGAATATCTGGTCTGCACAACTTTCTGACCAATGCATATATATATATGTGTACATAAAGAGTGATGCAAAATTTATCATGATTGAGTGGAACAGGATGGATGGGCAAGAGGGTCTTTCCTCTCTGCCATTGTTTGTTTGACCGCATATGTATCTGAATTACTGCCATGTGCTTCTGGTGAGTGAGACAACACAAACAAGTACCACCAGGTCAATCGTCTTCTTCTTCTTCAGTGATCACTTGCTAACACATATGATTGCACACCTAAGAAACTCCATGTCACTGGTCATGGGTTCTGTGGGTCCTTTCAAGGCTGATGGGCCTGATCTGAGAGTTGCACCTTCGAACGCACACATGGCAGATGTTTCCAGGAGGTTGGATCGGTCCTTGGACTCTAGGTTGTTAGTATTCCTTTCTTGGGCTCCTTTTCAGGGCCTCCTCTTGCCATTGAGTGTCCTCGAAAAATTGTGTATTTTCAATCAGAAGGATTCTCCAGATAGGACTCTTCTGCGCAAGGGTCGTCCAGGCGTTGAGGTCGATGTTGCATTTCTTGAGGTAAGCCTCCAGGGTGTCTCTGAAGTGCTTCCTTTGTCCTCCTTTTTGATTTGATTTATTATTGTCACATGTATTAGTATACAGTGCAAAGTATTGTTTCTGGCATGCTGTACCAAACAAGGGGAACATAGGGAAGGAAGGAGAGACTGCAGAATATAATTCCTGGCTGGGTCACTGTCTGTGTGGAGTCTGCACGTCCTCCCCCTGTGTGCGTGGGTTTCCTCCGGGTGCTCCGGTTTCCTCCCACAGTCCAAAGATGTGCGGGTTAGGTGGATTGGCCATGCTAAATTGCCCGTAGTGTCCTAATAAAAAAAAGTAAAGTTTAGGGGGGGTTGTTGGGTTACGGGTATAGGGTGGATACGTGGGTTTGAGTAGGGTGATCATGGCTCGGCACAACATTGAGGGCCGAAGGGCCTGTTCTGTGCTGTACTGTTCTATGTTCTATAATGTTACAGTTATAGCAAGGTGCAGTGAAAAGATCAACTTAATACGAGGTAGGTCCATTCAAAAGTCTGATGGCAGTAGGGAAGAAGCTGATCTTGAGTCGGTTGGTACGTGACCTCAAACTTTGGTATCTTTTTCCTGACGGAAGAAGGTGGAAGAGAGTATGTCCGGGGGTGCGTGGGGTCGTTAATTATGTTGGCTGCCTTTCCGAGGCAGCGGGTATTGTAGACAGAGTCATTGGATGGGAGGCTGGTTTGCGTGATGGACTGGGCTACATTCACGACCTTTTGTAATTTCCTGCAGTCTTGGGCAGAGTAGGCTCCATACCAGGCTGTGATACAACCAAAAAGAATGCTTTCTATGGTGCATCTGTTGAAGTTGGTGAGGGTCATAGCTGACATGCCAAATTTCCTTAGAATTCTGAGAAAGTAGAGTCGTTGGTGGGATTTCTTAACTATAGTGTTGGCATGGGAGGACCAGGACAGGTTGTTGGTGATCTGGACACCTAAGAACTTGAAGCTCTCGACCCTTTAAACTTCGTTCCCATTGATGTAGACAGGGGCATGTTACCCACTACGCTTCCTGAAGTCGATGATAATCTCCTTCGTTTTGTTGAAATTGAGGGAGTGATTATTGTCGTTGCACCAGTTCACCAGATTCTCTATCTCATTCCTGTACTCTGTCTTGCCATTGTTTGAAATCCAACCCACTACTGTGGTGTCATCAGCGAAGTCCAGGTATCTGAGCTGTATAGAAGAGTTGGGGGGACGACTGCCTTGTACATGAGGAACTTGGTGTCAGCACGGATGTTGTGGTTATCGTAACTGACACCTGATTACTTATTTTTTTAAATGATCTTTATTGTCACAAGTAGGCTTACATTGCAATGAAGTTACTGTGAAAAGCCCCTTGTCGCCACACTCCGGCACCTGTTTGGGTACAGAGGGAGAACTCAGAATGTCCAATTCACCTAACAGCATGGCTTTCAAAACTTGTGGCAGGAAACCGGAGCACCCGGAGGAAACCCATGCAGACACGTGGAGAATGTGCAGACTCCGCACAGACAGTGACCCAGCCGAGAATCGAACCTGGGACCCTGGCGCTGTGAAGCCACAGTGTTAACCACTGTGCTACCATGCTGCCCCTTAAGTGGGACAAGATAAATGGTCAAGAGTGTCTTTCCTCTCTGCCATTGTTTGTTTGACCGCTTACTGAGCCAAACCAATTGCCCTTGTGATATCATTGGCACATATGCCCGAATCAAACATATTCATAAAACAGATTATTTAGTCATTATCCCATCTGTTTATGAGAGTTTGCTGTGTGCAAATTGGGTGTTCCATTTCCTACATTATAACAGTGACGACACCTCAAAGAGTGCCCTTGTCTGCAAAGTACTTTGGAATATCCTGAGATCAGGAAAGGCACACTATAAATGTTCTTTCTTTATGCCTGAAACCATGCTATCTACACTTTGTATTTCTAAATTCTCCCTCAGCTTCTAAGACGATCGAAAAGATGATTCCAAGCCCTTTGTCCTGAAAGCCTTTATGAACCTTCTTTGAATCTGCTGCAAATTCGAGAACTCTCTCTGATTGAGTGGACAGTGTCTGAATTCAAAGATCTTAAATCACCCGAAGAGGAATCTGTTGATTCCTCGGTAGGCAGAACGCACAGACAAAAGTAGAAATTGCAGAAGAAAGTTTATTTTGATATAATTACAATACTCTTCCACTCCCCTAAGGGTCTCCTTCTCCGACCTGCAGCTGGGCCGGAATTTTTATACAACTGTGGCTCTCCTTGTAAAGGGGAAACCCCGCCCCCTTAAAGGGGAAGACCTGCCTGCCTTAAAGGGGAAGTTCATATTCTGGGGTGGTTATGGGAAATCATATAGTCCTGATCCCGGGGCCTCCATTGGGGTTATACCAGAATCCCATTTGACAAATCAAAGGTCATTCCGGTTTCGCAGATCCCTGTCTCATGCATCACTTAAAGTGCAGTATGCAGGTAAGTCTTTGATGGTTGCAACTGTCAGGCTGTAGGAACATTAGCAAGATAGCATGCTGTACAGGCAGTAGAGTCACAAAAATGCTTACAAAATGCCTTCGGAGGCAAGACTGTTCTTTCATGATTTATACATTGCTAACAACAGATTTTGGTCATTGATTTTCACTTTATGCGACAACAGTGTTTAAGAACATGTCCTTTCAAAAAGTTTTAGGCCCTCATAATGCAAACAGGACTAATTAGGAAGACAGGCAAAAAACAGAACCCAGTTACCTGGGTTTAGAAGCTTATTTTTCCAGAGCACAGACATTACACATAGCTACAAGGACCACTGACTGGATTGCACTGGGTACCATAACTTAAGCAAAAATTGAGCTTTGGAAAATTGAGATTGAAATTTAGCTAGACTGGAAGCACTAAATGGGCCATATCATATCACCTTCTCATTATAGTACCTGCTTGATATTCAGTTCCATTTGTGGTATTATCATAGCTATCAGCATTACAATGGTTAATGTAGTGTTGAGAGTCACCACTAGAGGGAGCCACAGATACAACTATATAAGGCAGTGCTGCTCGACCTGAGGGTAGGTGTGTATGCAGGAGATAGCTAGTGAAGGTCATAAGAGCAGTTAGTGTGAGAAGGTTAGATTAAAGTTATACCAGTGAGAAGATAAGTAGTAGATGAGTGTAGTTAGATGTTATTGATCAATTCTGTATTCTTAAGGACTAAGTGTCGAAATCAGGTTTAGTAGTGTAAATAAAATCATAGCTTTGTTTAAGTAAAAGCTATACAGTGATCATTGTGGACATCACGCCAACTATCCTGAAATAAGCAACACAAAGTACACCACACCATTGACTTCAGTAAAACCCAGTATCATGCACAGTGCATAACAGGCAGCCGCTGAGATACCACTGCTCTGCGTAGCTGCCCAAGACAAACTTATATCTCAACATATTTCAAAATTGCCCTTTACTCTAATTTCATTCGTGGGCCATGAATTGTGAGCAAAAGAAGACATCTTCTTTGTTCTGTTTGCCTCAAACAGGGGGGAAATATACTTCTGAATGAATGGTGAAACTTTGATTGATAAATCAGTTTACATTTAACAAAAATGCAGGTGAGAAAATAATTTTATAGATGAAGGGCAAAAGCCTTAATACTTAATTATATGGGTGAAGTATCCTGGCACTAATGGATTCACACTTCCATGGTGTTGCATGTTATGAGGATGGTGTACCAGAGATTCAAATATCGAAATCACTGGGCTCTGCACGATTATTCATCCATTATAATTAACATCAAACTGTGCGCATGCATTTGTAAAATCTACTGTTAAATGTAGGATGAAGCAAAACACCCATTATTCTGTGTGGCTGCGTACATAACCTTTTCTGTAGAAATTCTATTTTTACTGGGGGGGAGGGAGGCACAACAGTTTATTTATAAAACAGTCCTGGCTGTGCAGTTACTGAGGCTGGCAAGAGGCGACAGAGATAACACGCCAAGCCGCTGACATCAGCTGAAATGGAGGACATCCCTTTGGAGTTCAGAGGAACTCGTCAAGGATATAAATTTTCTTTTGTCCTCTCTGGGGACTGCCATTAGCACTCTTTCCCATTGGTGTCTGTGGCCATTAGCACCCGGTTTCCCTGGGTTTCTGTGGCTATGACTCATCTTTCATTCTCACTCCAAAGTATAAGGGCGAGATTCTCCGCAAATGCGGAGAATCGTAAAGGCTGCTGTGGGACAGGCAGTGACCCACGGCAGCCTTCACGCCCACTTCCGGGGCCGATTCTCCCATCCGGGCGGGGCTAGGAGCGCGGCCCCGTGCGTCACGGCGACGCGGCCTTGACGACGGTCTTCAAGGCCGCACATCAAGCGTCATGCTGGCTGGCATCACCCGCGCATGCGCAGGTTGGACAACGCCAACCCGCGCATGCGCAGTTAGAGTCTTTTCCCTCAGCCGCCCCGCAAGACGTGGCGGCTTGATCTTGCGGGGCGGCGGAGGGAAAAGAATGCGTCCGTTACGGATGCACATCCCGCGATCGGTGCCCACCGATCGCGGGCCTATGCCCCCCTTGGCACGGCCGTGGTACTGCCGTGCCAACCGGGCCCCCAAATGCCCCAAACAGGCATCTGGCGCCCGTTTCACAACGGCAGCGAGCAGGTGTGTTTGCTGCCATGTTGAAACAGGCGTGAAAGCCCGGCCGCTCGGCCCATCGGCCTCGGAGAATCGGCGCTCGCTGTAAAAAACGGCGAGCGCCGATTTGTGGCGTGGGTCGGGCGTGGGGGGGGGAGAATAGCGGGAGGGCGTGAAAAATGTTGGGAGGCCCTCTCGCTATTCTCCCTCCCGGCTTTGGGGGGGGGGGAGAATTGCGCCCTAAATATTTCCCACTTTTTCTGTGTGTTGGCTTTGACAAAGAGTCATCGGACTCAAAACGTTAGCTCTTTGCTCTCCCGACAGAGGCTGCTAGACCTGCTGAGATTTTCCAGCATTTTCTCTTTTGTTTCAGATTCCAGCATCTGCAGTAATTTGCTTTTATCCAGTTTATAACTTTTCTTGTAGGATGTGTCATAAAGGCTCACGGAAAAGAATTTGAACAGCTCTATTATGAAGTCCAGTCTTTTGGGTTTGCAATAGTTGGCTAGATATTTGGTGGGGAGAGGCAAGGTGCGGGGAACACCAACAATATCGACAGGAATATAGCAAAATTTCATTCATAACAGACAGTCATTCTCCATTGTATCAGTGAAAATGGTTTTGGAATAAAGGTTTCCAAAATTATGTTAAAACTTAAACATTCTACAGTACCTTCTAACACTCTCCCTTTATTTGCCAACTTTACATAACAAAAGTACAAACTGTACATGTCTGTAAATATTGAGGTAAGTGACAGGTAAAATCTTCTAATTTTCCATGGTCTTGAATATTGGTTTTGTGTTCAGGGAGATACAAATAATACTTCTCATGCATCTCGGATCGGACAGGAGAAAAAAATTGTACATTGAAAGCGATTACTCGCTCACCTCGCACCAAAGTCTTTTCTCTCTCTGCTCCAACCTTGCGATGTTCTATTGATAGATAAAGGTTTTGTATGTGAAATTGCTGTACAACTTCTTTATTTCACACGAGGGACCTCCATACATCTGAAATGGGAGGATGGAAAAGGAGCAGCAGGTGGGGTTAACTGAAAGGACAGGAAGTCTCTATAGATCATATCATCATTCAAGTCAGGGGAGGGGAAATCGATAGATACTCCCCTGGGGAGTAGTTCAACGATCAGAAGTTTGTTTTGCACTTCAAAGAAGTTCAGGCAGGAGTTGAAAATTGGATGGGGGAGTGCTGCTAGCATCCAATGCCATCTTCGGGTGGACTGGTAAATGGGCGAGCAGCCCACCCACCTGAATGGGTGGTGGCACGGTAGCACAGTGGTTAGCACTGTTGCTTCACAGCTCCAGGGTGCCACGTTCGATTCCCAGCTTGGGTCACTGTCTGTGCGGAGTCTGCACATTCTCCCGTGTCTGCTTGGGTTTCCTCCGGGTGCTCCGGTTTCTTCCTCCAGTCCAAAGATGTGCAGGTTAGGTGGATTGGCCACGCTAAATTACCTTTAGTTTTCAAAAAGGTTAGTTGGTGTTACTGGGTTACGGGGATAGCGTGGAGCTTTGGGCTTAAGTAGGGTGCACTTTCCAAGGGCCAGTGCAGGCTCGATGGGCCAAATGGCCTCCTTCTGCATTGCAAATTCTATTATCTATGAATCCGGTGTAATGCTACCACAACATGCAAATTGCATCCTCCATTGGTTGTAGGACGCTGATGCAAAATGAACTGACCTGACGCCATGTTATCTTCAACTAATTAAAGCAGGTCTTGAGCGAGCCATCAAGTATTCCTTTGAGGAACTCATAGAAGAATAATAGAATCCCTACAGTGTAGAAGGAGGCCATTTGGCCATCGAGTCTACACTGACCCTCCGAACAACCACCCCACCCAAGGCCCACACCCCCACCCTATCCCTGCAAGCCCACAATCCCACCGGACCTTTTGGACACTCAGGGGCATTTCAACATGTCCAATCCTCCTAACCTACACATCTTTAGACTGTGGGAGGAAACCGCAGAACCCGGAAGAAACCCACACAGACACAGACACAAGTGCGAACTCCACACACAGTCACCCGAGGGTGGAATTGAGCCCGGGTCCCTAACGCTGTGAGGCGGTAGTGCTAACCGCTGTGCCACCCTGCTGAGAAACACCACAAAAAGCAACTAGAGCATTGATTAACAGTTCAAATAATGTGAGGCTAAGAAAACTACAAGTACTTCTTCCTCCCCATGTTCCGGACACGGCACGCCCTCAGCTTTGCTTCTCCGCACACCCACCCAAATACCAGAAACTACCTTCAGAGCCGGCTCAGGATCAGAGCCAACAAAGATTTACCAGAGCCGGAACAACAAGGCTAATTTTGGTTCTTGTAGCTCAGCATTGCCACACAAATAAGGAAGCCTGTTGTTGAATTCATCTTGTGCCTCAAACAAGCAGGTTCCTGGATACAAGGCAAATTTCTCCCCACCTTTCATCTAAACCAGGGGCGGGATTCTCCGACCCTCCCGCCGGGTTGGTGAATCTCCGGGGGGGGCGGCGCGAATCCCGCCCCGCTGCTCCGACGCCGGCTGCCGTTTTCTCTGGCGCCGGTTTTCGGTGGGGGGGGGGGTGGCAGGGTTTACGCCGCGCCGGTCGGGGGTCGTTGGCAGCCCCCCCCCCCCCACCCTCCTGGGGAAATTCTCCAGACCCCGATGGGCCTGAAATGGACATGGTCCATCACAGCGGGACCTGGCTTGTAGGGCGGCTAGGTGAGTCCTCCGGGGTGCGGGGGGGGGGATCCGGTCCCTGGGGGGGTGGGGGGGGGGGGGCTGCCACGGGGCCTGGCCCGTGATCGGGGCTCACTGATCTGTGAGCGGACCTGTGCCGTGGGGCCACTCTTTCCTTCCGCGCCAGCCTCTGTAGGGCTCCGCCATGGCTGGCATGGAGAAGAACCCCGCTGTGCATGCGCAGGACCGGCCGGTCTGTGCATGCAGTGGTTCACACCGCTCTTGGCGCTGGCATCAGGCCATCCGGCCAGTTGCAGGCGAATCCTGCCCCTGATGTGTGAACAGAAGCGCTCTAATGCCCAAGAAGTACTGTGACGGATATAAAACCTTTTCCAAAATGCTTTCATGAGTTGTGGACGCCACTGGCTGGGCCAACATTTGCTTGCCATCCCTAATTGCCCCTAAACTGAGTGATTTGCTCGGCCTTTTCAGAGAGCAGTTATGAATCAACCTCAGAATGATTGCTGTGGATCTGGAGTCACAGGTAGGCCAGACCAAGTAAGGACAGCAGATTTATATTTGTGATCCAAATGTTTTTTTTTATAACAATCAAAGGTAGTTTTATGGCGCCATTATCGAGACAAATGTTCAATTCCAGATTTTTATTAATTAATTCAATTTAACTTCCACCAGCTGCCACAGAAGGCTTTTAACCCCTGTTTAAATTGCGTATTTAATATCTTCTTGCATTTGGGGTTATTGATTTTAACTACAGAAACTCAGCTTGCATCCCAATGGATTAGCCGACTTGCCTGTTTCATTTATGTAAGCCTCACTTTCCCCACTCCCACTGGAATAATTTGTATTGATTTGGTTAAGAACATTGTATTGCAACTTTAAACTCACAGAGTCTCCTTCGGCAGCACCTATCAATCTTTTGATCTCCACCCCAAGGAGGACAAGGCGTGTGGGAACAGTACCGCCTGCAAGTCACACACAATCAACCCTGAGTTGGAAATACGATGCCGCTCCTTCATCATCGCTGGATCAGAATTCCAGACTCCGACTGAAAAACACTGCGGATGGACCTTCATCAGAAGGCCGGCAGCATTTGGAGAGAATGGCTCACCTCTCCATGTTCTCAACGGTAGTTAGGAATGCACAATAAAGGCGAAAACCACATTCTGGAAATAAATTAACTGTGAGAGACATGGAATCTTCTGCTTGTGTCTGCAATATGCATGGCAGTAATCTGTTCATCACCCTCAACCCATGATCACTGATTGTGTGCAGTTTTGAGATAGGTTCCGTTTGTCGAGTCCCAGCTGCCCCTCTTCCCCCATCTCTACCTCACCTCTTCCCCCATCTCCACCTCACCTCTTCCCCCATCACTACCTCACCTCTTCCCCCATCTCCACCTCACCTCTTCCCCCATCACTACCTCACCTCTTCCCCCATCACTACCTCACCTCTTCCCCCATCACTACCTCACCTCTTCCCCCATCACTACCTCACCTCTTCCCCCATCACTACCTCACCTCTTCCCCCATCACTACCTCACCTCTTCCCCCATCACTACCTCACCTCTTCCCCCATCACTACCTCACCTCTTCCCCCATCACTACCTCACCTCTTCCCCCATCACTACCTCACCTCTTCCCCCATCTCCACCTCACCTCTTCCCCCATCACTACCTCACCTCTTCCCCCATCACTACCTCACCTCTTCCCCCATCTCCACCTCACCTCTTCCCCCATCACTACCTCACCTCTTCCCCCATCACTACCTCACCTCTTCCCCCATCACTACCTCACCTCAACCCTTTGACTTTTGATTTGGTTCACTCAGAAAATGGCTGTTTTGTTGTAAGTTGATCTTTCCTGGTATCAACTCGGTGACATCAATTCAGGTACACATAAAGAGTGTATTTAATCACACTCGGCTAACTCCTGCCATGAGATAGAGAGATAGAAAGAGCGAGAGATTGAAAGCAAGGAAGGTAACAAATTCCAAAACTAAATCCAATCAAATTGGTCAGATTCATACTGTGCAGTCAAAGTGCCTAATCCTCTGTGAACTTTTCGTTAGTCGATGGTCAATCCTTTTCACAACTGGTCTTTCTTGTTTACCCTGAGGTGAAAACACTACATTTGGCTTGATGTGGGACTGATTAGGCCAATGGGCCAAATAGCCTCCTTTTTTGATTCTTCCATCACTGGGACTATAATATTAAAGCCTAACCTCAATCATTCAATTCTGCTTGCAACAGTTCTATTGATTAGTAATTAACCTCCAGAGGGTGGAACGGTGGCACAGTGATTAGCATAGTGCACCGATTCTCCGGCCCGGATGGGCCGAGTGGCCGTCAACAAAATGCCGAGTCCTGCCGTTGCCATTCTAACATCCTCTGAGCCGGCGGGACCTCGTCTTTGAAGGGTCGGGGGGTGGCCTGTGGGGGAGGGGGGTCCAACCCGGGGGGGGGGGGGGGGGGGGGGGCTCGGTGGTGGCCTGGCCCGCGATGGGGGCCCACCAATTGGCGGGCCGGCCTCTCTGCCCCCCGACCTCCTTTCCTCCACGTCGGCTCCTGTAGCCCTGCGCCATTTGGCGTTGGGACTGCCGCGGGGAAGAAGGCCACTGCGCATGTGCTAGTTGGCGCCGGTCGAACTGCGCATGCGCGGGCCCCGTGGCGCCGGGTTCAGGCCAGGATCGTCAGCTGGAGCGGCATAGCACTGTCCTAGCCCCCTGTGGGCCACAGAATGGGGTCCCAGACCGAGCGCCGATGGGAGAATCCAGCCCAGGGTTTTAAAATTTGATGATAAGGTCCTGCTGTTAAATTTGACCGAACCTTCATTTTTGCTGCCTCCCCATGAATATTGGGGCCTGTGTTTCTCTGATTGTCAGTCTTTTCTGAGACAATAAGCCTGGGTATTTAATTTGACCTTGCCGACATCACCCAAATCATCACAGTTTCAAAGAATCACTGAAAAATACAGAGCAGAAAAAGCTCTTCGGCCCATCGAGTCTGCACCGCCCCATGTAAGGCACCTGATCTGCCAATCCTAATCATATTTGCCAGCTCTTGGCCCAGAGCCTCAAATGTTACGATGTGCCAAGTGCTCACCAAGGTACTTTTTAAAGGATGTGAGGCAACCCGCCTCTACCACCCTCCCAGGCAGCGCGCTCCAGACTGTCACCACCCTCTGGGTAAAATAGTTTTTGCTCAAATCCCCCCTGAACCGCCCGCCCCTCACCTTGAACTTGTGTCCCTTCATAACCAACCCTTCAACTAAGGGAAACAGCTGTTCCCTATCCACCCTGTCCATGCCCTGCATAATCCTGTACAACTGGGCATGACAAGGAACCTGCCAAATAATTCAGAGTCGAACTGGACATGACGAGGACCTACCAAATAATTAATTTTCTTTCACTAACATTCATATTTCCGTTTTTGAGCATGCAGCAGTTTGAATCCAGAATCAAGACAATAGGGTGACGTACCACAGAAGGGGAATTCTGAATTGTCACTTTTGATAAGTGGTTCCCTTGAGGTAATTTCAGATGTGAGCAACAAAGTGTAACATCTGCACATAGCAGTTAAACTGGTAGCAAATTCTGAAAAAACAAAGTTGCCAGTTCAAAAACTAACTTTCAATAACTTCATCTTACCTCAGAGACCAGAGAGAAAGATGACTGCCCTACATTATCGAGATAATCATGATGTGGAGATGCCGGCGTTGGACAGGGGTGAGCACAGTAAGAAGTCTTACAACACCAGGTTAAAGCCCAATAGGTTTGTTTTGAATCACTAGCTTTCGGAGCACTGTTCCTTCCTCAGGTGGATGAAGAGGTGGGTTCCAGAAACATATATAAAGACAAAGTTGGATTGGATTGGATTTGTTTATTGTCACGTGTACCGAGGTACAGTGAAAAGTATGTTTCTGCAAGCAGCTCAACAGATCATTCAGTACATGGGAAGAAAGGGGAATTAAACAAAATTCAAGAAAATACATAATAGGGCAACATAAGATATACAGTGTAACTACATAAGCATTGGCATCGTATGAAGCATACAGGGTGTAGTGTTAATGTGGTCAGTCAATAAGAGGGCCATTTAGGAGTCTGGTGACAGTGGGGAAGAAGCTGATTTTGAGTCTGTTCAATGTCAATTGAAGTCAATGATGCAAGACGATACTTTGAATGCAAGTCTTTGCAGGTAATTCAGTCTTTACAGGTCCAGATGGAGCGACTGGAGAGAGGGATAATCACAGGTTGAAGAGGTGTGAATTGTCTCAAACCAGGACAGTTGGTAGGATTCCGCAAGCCCTACCATCTGGCCTGGGCTCAAGGCATCAGGAGTCGCGTCAATGCCAGATTCATCAGTCGCATTCACAAGACAGCCCCGAAAGTCAGCCAAGCAAAATGCAACGCCATCCGTGCTCTCAAGACCAACCGCAACATCGTCATCAAACCAGCAGACAAAGGAGGGGCCACCGTCATGAAAAGAAAATCGCTTATTGTCACAAGTAGGCTTCAATGTAGTTACTGTGAAAAGCCCCTAGTCGCCACATTCCAGCGCCTGTTCGGGGAGGCTGGTACGGGAATTGAACCGTGCTGCTGGCCTACCTTGGTCTGCTTTCAAATCCAGCGATTTAGCTGTTTGCATAGTCAGAGGGTTAGATAGGGTGGACAGTGAGATTCTCTTTCCTCGGATGGTGATGACCAACACGAGGGGACATAGCTTTAAATTGAGGGGTGGTAGATATAGGACAGATGTCAGAGGCAGTTTCTTTACTCAGAGAGTAGTAGGGGTGTAGAACGCCCTGCCTGCAACAGTAGTAGACTCGCCAACTTTAAGGGCATTTAAGTGGTCACTGGATAGACATATGGATGAAAATGGAATAGTGTAGGTCAGATAGGCTTCAGATGGTCTCACAGGTCGGTGCAACATCGAGGGCCGAAGGGCCCGTACTGCGCTGTAATGTTCTATGTTCTATGTTCTATGTTCTCCATGTCTTTAACCTGTCATTACCCCTCTCTCCATTGGCTCCTTCTGGACCTGTAAAGACTTAATTACCTGCAAAGACTCGCATTCAAAGTATCGTATTGCATCTTTGACATTGTCTATATATATGTTTCTGGAACCTGCCTCTTTATTCACCTGAGGAAGGAGCAGTGCTCCGAAAGCTAGTGATTCGTAACAAACCTGTTGGACTTTAACCTGGTGTTATAAGACTTCTTACTGTGGAGATGATGACCAGGGGTTGAAGGATGCGACTCAGTGGACTTGAAACTAAGTCCAGTATCGGGCACTTTTCACAGGGTATTTCCTGGTGGCTGCAGTGCTGAGATTCACCCCGCTATTCACCGGCACTTTGCCGTTTTTTTGGGGCCTCGGGAGTTTCTCCCCGCCAAGGCCACATTTTCGTCAATTTCCAGCTCACCAGCAGGAACATCTCCTCGCAGATTGGGACCCTTTTTTGACTGGCAGCCCCAATCTCTGCACCAACTCCCCTTCCCCCTTTCAGCACCTCCCCCCCTCCCCCTGTTTCATGGACACCCCCTTCACACTCTTCAACCTTCTGGTGAGCCCTGGAACCCCCCAAGCCCCTTACCCTGCTCTATTGATCAAGGCTCCCCCCCCGGACCCGATCACTGGCATTGCCTGACCAGGCATCCTGACATCCTCCAAATCATATATTACAAACAGCAAAGGTCCCAGCACTGATCCCTGCAGAACACCATTGGTCACAGCCCTCCAATCAGAAACGCACCCTCACACTGCTACACTCTGCCTTCTGTGACCTAGCCAGTTCTGTATCCATCTTGCCAGCTTACCTCTGATTCCATGTGACTTCACCTTTTGTACCAGTCTGCCATGAGGTACCTTGTCAAATGCCTTCCTTAAGTCCATGTAGACAACATCCACTGCCTTACCCTCCTCAATCATCTTCATCACATCCTCGAAAAACTCCATCAAGTTAATGGGACACAACTTCCCCTTCACAAAACCATGTTGCCACTCGCTAACACGTCCACTTATTTCCAAGTGGGAGTAAATTCTGGCTCGAAGAATCCTCTCCAATAATTTCCCTGCCACTGATGTAAGTTCTCACCGGCCTGTAATTACCTGGATTATCCTTGCTACCATTCTTTAATAAAGGAACAACATTGGTTATTCTCCAATACTCTGGGACCTCCGCTGCAGCCAGTGAGAATGCAAAGATTTCTCTCAAGTCCCCAGCAAATTCCTCCCTTGCCTTTCTCAGTATTCTGTTGTGTATCCCATAAGGCCCTGGGGACTTGTCTGCCTTAATGTTTTTCAAGACCCCCAATACCTCCTCCTTTTTGATCTCAACATGACTCAAAGTATCTACACTCCCTTCCCCAGACTCATCATCCACCAAGTCCTTCTCTTTCGTGAATACTGAAACAAAGTACTCATTTATTACCACGCCCATTTCCTCTGGCTCCATGCATTCCCTTGTCCTTGAGTGGGCCAACCCTCTCCCTGGCTACCTTCTTGATCTTTATAAGAATTCCGCTGACAACCAACTTAAGATTGTGCTCGCTGTGTGACACAATTTATATGTACTGGAAGCTGCATTTATTAATACACAGGGACCCGTTCTTTGCAGTCAGAAAGAACATGTATACACATTGCACCCTTTTCAGCTAAACAAAATAAGTGACAGCCGTTTGCTGATTCGTTCCTCATGGCAATGTCATGACTAATAAGAGTCAAGCTGTTTTAATGTGACATAATGCTTGGCAATTAACTGTCAGTCACCAGCAAATAGTATATTCCCCATGACAGCACCTCTGCCAAACAGAGACCACTTGCCAACCAATCAGCATTCTCTTCACATACAGAATATATTTGTTGCTTGCCTTGGATTTGTATTCTTGCGAAATGTCCTGATGTGTGTAAGTCACAATGCTTTGACAAATAATGCATCTTTTTTTTCATCAGTACTCAAGCTCTACCACCAAATGACGAGCAATATAAATTACCGTTCCCTTTAGACTTGGTATTCTTGCAAACCTGTCGTGATGAGTACAAAATGAAAAATTATGACAGCACATCTCTTTTTCAGCAACACTCTCAAGCCCTCTATGAACAAGCAGCTCTGGATAATAAAATAATTAACACTTTGGTTTAAGATTCAGTCACAACACATGTCTGACCTTCCTTTCATTTGTTATGTGAACAAAGACATAAAACTGTCTGAGTTTAATTTAGATTGTTGCTTTGTATTAACATGTGGCATTAAATCCATTATCATGGAGGAGGTTCTCATTAAAATAAATGGGAAACTTTTATTTAATTCAACTTTTAACCCCAGTGGGGTATAAATATTTAAAAGCTGAAAGCTTACAACCATGTAATTGCAATTGTCACTATTGAGAGCAACATTACATAGAACATATAGTGCAGAAGGAGGCCATTCACTTAAGCCGTCACTTCCACCCTATCCCCATAACCCAATAACCCCTCCCAACCATTTTGGTCACTACGGGCAATTTATCATGGCCAATCCACTTAACCTGCATGTCTTTGGACTGTGGGAGGAAACCGGACCACCCGGAGGAAACCCACGCAGACACAGGGAGAACGTGCAGACTTCACACAGACAGTGACCCAGCAGGGAATCGAACCTGGGACCCTGGCGCTGTGAAGCCACAGTGCTATCCACTTGTGCTACTGTGCTGCCCACATTAGAAAAGGATAGCTGTTGAGCAGGGACTTAACGTAACTGAATAATCCATCAAAAGATCATTCTCTCTATCACAACATACTTTATAAAATCTAAGTGTAATCTTGTGTTTAGTGTTATCCTTATCAGCTCATGTTAGTACGCCCTATGTTAAATTATCAATGTCCCATTTGATAAAATAATCATATTTTGTTTTGCTATCTTTAACAAAGATGCAAACAGATATGAGTGCAAGCCAATAAAGATAAGGGCGACGATCCATTTTCATTTGATTGTTCAAAGAGCATCTAATTGCTGTTTAAATATAGGTCAAATGATGAAGGGTAATTCTTTGACACATTACAGAATTTCTGCAGCAGATGTAGAACAAAATCATTGCAATTTATTCCATGCTAACTGAACCCAACATTTCCAAATACAAATTCCGCTGAATATGTTGGGCTTTAGATAAAATAACAACTTGAGGCTTGGGTAGATCAAATAGTTAATAATGACCCCATGATATCAGCTACTTGCATTTATACTGCACCTTTAACACAGAGAAGCCCCCAGTCTCATCATAGGACAGTAAACAAATAACATTTCACACCAGCAAGAGACACTGGGTTAGGTGGAGGTTAGGTGGATTGGCCATGGTAAATTGCCCTTAGTGTCCAAAAAGGTTAGGTGGGGTTTATTGGGTTATGGGGATAGGGTGGAGGTGTGGGCGTGGGTGCTCCTTCCAAGAGCCGGTGCAGACCCGATGGGCCAAATGGCCTCCGTCTACACTGTAAATTCTATGATTTTATGAATTCTATGAATGATCAATGTTCTGATGAAGGGCCATTGACCTGAAACAATAGGCGGGCATTTCCAGCCGTTCCCGCCAGTGGGATCTTCCAGTCCCACCGACAGAAACTTAAGGGCAGCACGGTAACACAAGTGGATAGCACTGTGGCTTCACAGCGCCATGGTCCCAGGTTTGATTCACTGCTGGGTCACTATCTGTGTGAAGTCTGCACGTTCTCCCCGTGTCAGCGTGGGTTTCCTCCGGGTGCTCCGGTTTCCTCCCACAGTCCAAAGACGTGCAGAGTAGGTGGATTGGCCACGATAAATTTCCCTTAGTGTCCAAAAAGGTTAGGAGGGGTTATTGGGTAACGGGAATAGGGTGTAAGTGAGGGCTTAGGTGGGTCGGTGCAGAATCGATGGGATGAATGGCCTCCTTCTGCACTGTATATTCTATCTAAACCTCCTCCCATGTGTTCCCTGGCAACGGATGGTGAAGACAACGGGAAACCTCGTTAACAATGGCGGAACCGGATGATCCAACCGCCAGCCTGCCCAAGACCACAGGAAACTACGAAAGGTCGTCAATGTAGCCCAATCCATCACGCAAACCTACCTCCCATCCATGGACTTGGTCTACAATTCCCGTTGCCTTGGAAAGGCAGCCAGCATAATTAAGGACCCCACGCACCCCGGACATACTCTCTTCCACCTTCTTGCTTCAGGAAAGAGAAACAGAAAATTGAGGTCACAAAGAACAAAGAAAAATTACAGCACAGGAACAGGCCCTTCGGCCCTCCAAGCTTGCGCCGATCCAGATCCTCTATCTAAAACTGTCGCCAATTTTCTAAGGATCTGTATCCTTCTGCTCCCTGCCCATTCATGTATCTGTCTAGATACATCTTAAATTACGCTATCGTGCCCGCCTCTACCACCTCCACCTGCAATGAATTCCAGGCACCCACCACCCTCTGCGTAAAGAACTTTCCACGCATATCTCCCTTAAACTTTTCCCCTCTCACCTTGAACTTGAGACCCCTAGTAATTGAGTCCTCCACTCTGGGAAAAAACTTCTTGCTATCCACCCTGTCTATACCTCTCATGATTTTGTAGACCTCAATGAGGTACCCCCTCAACCTCCGTCTTTGGAATGAAAATGATCCTAATCTACTCAACCTCTCTTCATAGCTAGCGCCCTCCATACTAGGTGAACCTCCTCTGCACCTTCTCCAACGCATCCACATCCATTTGGTAATGTGGAAACCAGAACTGTACACAGTATTCCAAATGTGGCCGAACCAAAGACTTATACAACTGTAAAATGACCTGCCAACACTTGTACTCAATACCCCTTCTGATGAAGGAAAGCATGCGTATGCCTTCTTGACCATTCTATCGACCTGCGCAGCCACCTTCAGGGTATAATGGACCTGAATACCCAGATCTCTCTGTACATTAATTTTCCCCAGGGCTTTGCCATTTACCATGTAGTTCGCTCTTGAATTGGATCTTCCAAAATGCATCACGTCGCATTTGGCCGGATTGAATCCATCTGCCATTTTTCCGCCCAACTCTCTTGAGGAGCGGTTGAATAAACCCAGTTTGTTCTCACTGGAACGACAGGTTGAGGGGCGACCTGATAGAGGTCTACAAAATTATGAGGGACATAGACAGAGTGGATAGTCAGAGGCTTCTCCCCAGGGTAGAGGTCAATTACTAGGGGGCATTGGTTTAAGGTGCGAGGGGTAAGGTTTAGAGTAGATGTACGGGGCAAGTTTTCTACACAGAGGGTAGTGGTTGCCTGGAACTCGCTGCCGGAGGAGGTGGTGGAAGCAGGGACGATAGTGACATTTAAAGGGCATCTTGACAAATACAATAGGATGGGAATAGAGGGATACGGACCCAGGAAGTGTAGACGATTGTAGTTTAGTTGGGCAGCATGGTTGGCACAGGCTTGGAGGGCCGAGGGGCCTGTTCCTGTGCTGCACTTTTCTTTGTTCTTTGTTCTTTGTTCTCCAATCTATCTATATTCTGCTGTATTCTCTGACAGTCCCCTTCACTATCTGCTGCCCCACCAATCTTAGTGTCATCTGCAAACTTGCTAATCAGACCACCTATACCTTCCTCCAAATCATTTATGTATATCACAAACAACAGTGGTCCTAGCACAGATCCCTGTTGAACACCACTGGTCACAGTTCTCCATTTTGCGCAACTCCCTTCCACTATTACTCTCTGTCTCCTGTTGCCCAGCCAGTTCTTTATCCATCTAGCTAGTACACCCTGGACCCCATGAGACTTCACTTTCTCCATCAGCCTACCATGGGGAACCTTATCAAATGCCTTACTGAAGTCCATGTATATGACATCTACAGCCTTCCCTCATTAATCAACCTTATCACTTCCTCATTAAAATTCTATTAAATTGGTAAGACATGACCTTCCCTGCACAAAACCATGTTGCCTATCACTGATAAGCCCATTTTCTTCCAAATGGGAATAGATCCTATCCCTCAGTTTCTTCTCCAGCAGCTTCCCTACCACTGACGTCAGGCTCACCGGTCTATAATTACCTGGATTATCCCTGCTACCCTTCTTAAACAAGGGGACAACATTAGCAATTCTCCAGTCCTCCGGTACCTCACCCATGTTCAAGGATGCTGCAAAGATATCTGTTAAGGCCCCAGCTATTTCCTCTCTCGCTTCCCTCAGTAACCTGGGATAGATCCCACCCGGACCTGGGGACTTGTCCATCTTAATGCCTTTCCGAATACCCAACACATCCTCCCTCCTTATGCTGACTTGACCTAGAGTAATCAAACATCAATCCGTAACCTCAACATCCATCATGTCCCTCTCCTCGGTGAATACCGATGCAAAGTACTTGTTACGAATCTCACCCATTTTCTCTGACTCCACGGATAACTTTGCTCCTTTGTCCTTGAGTGGGCCAACCCTTTCTCTAGTTACCCGCTTGCTCCTTATATATGAATAAAAGGCTTTGGGATTTTCCTTAACCCTGTTTGCTAAAGATATTTCATGACCCCTTTTAGCCCTCTTGATTCCTTGTTTCAGATTGGCCCGACATTCCCGATATTCTTCCAAAGCTTCATCTGTCTTCAGACGTATGCTTCCTTTTTCCTCTTAGCTAGTCTCACTATTTCACCTGTCATCCATGGTTCCCTAATCTTGCCATTTCTATCCCTCGTTTTCACAGGGACATGTCTGCCCTGCACTCTAATCAACCTTCTTTAAAAGCCTCCCACATATCAAATGTGGATTTATCTTCAAACAGCTGCTCCCAGTCTACATTCCCCAGCTCCTGCCGAATTTTGGTACAGTTGGCCTTTCCCCAATTTAGCACTCTTCCTTTAGGACTACTCTCGTCTTTGTCCATGAGTATTCTAAAGCTTACGGAATTGTGATCACTATTCCCAAAGTAATCCCCGACTGAAACTTCAACCACCTGGCCGGGCTCATTCCCCAACACCAGGTCCAGTATGGCCCCTTCCCGAGTTGGACTATTTACATACTGCTCCAGAAAACCCTCCTGGATGCCCTTACAAATTCTGCTCCATCTAGACCTCTGACACTAAGTGTATCCCAATGTTGGGAAAATTAAAATCTATCACCACCACCCTGTTACTCCTGCATCTTTCTATAATCTGTTTACATATTTGTACATCTATCTCATGCTCGCTGTTGGGAGGTCTGTAGTACAGCCCCAACATTGTTACCGCACCATTCCTATTTCTGAGCTCTGCCCATAACGCCTCACTGCTCGAGTCCTCCATAGTGCCATCCTTCAGCACAGCTTCGATATCCTCTCTGGTGAGTAATGTAACTCCTCCACCCCTTTTACCTCCCTCTCTATCCCACCTGAAGCATCGATATCCTGGGATATTTAGTTGCCAATCATGCCCTTCCCTCAACCAAGTCTCAGTAATAGCAATATCATACTCCCAGGTACTAATCAAAGCCCTAAGTTCATCTGCCTTACCTACTACACTTCTTGCATTAAAACAAATGCACCTCAGACCACCAGTCCCTTTGCGTTCATCATTTGCCAAAAACCTGAACCCCTCCCTCCTGCACCATCTCTCCAGCCACACATTCATCCTGCCTATTCTTTCATTTCTACTCTGACTACCACGTGGCACTGGTAGCAACCCTGAGATTACTACCTCTGAGGTCCGACTTTTTAACTTGGCTCCTAACTCCCTAAATTCTGCTTGTAGGACCTAATTCTGTTTTTTACCTATATAATTAGTGCCTATATGCACCACGACAACTGGCTGTTCACCCTCCCCCTTCAGAATGTTCTGCAGCCGATCTGAGATGTCCCTGGCCCGTGCACCTGGGAGGCAACATACCATTCAGGAGTCTCATTTTCGACCACAAAACCGCCTATCTACTCCCCTTACATTCGAATCCCCTATGACTATAGCCCTTCCACTCTTTTTCCCGCCCTTCTGTACAGCAGAGCCAGCCATTGTGCCATGAACCTGGCTACTCCTGCCATCCCCTGGTGAGCCATGTCTCCCAACAATATCCAAAACGACATGCACTGTCTTCCTGCTTTTTCTCTGCCTTTTGGTCACCCAGTCCCTTTCTCCCTCAGCAATCCTAATCTGTGGTGTGACCAATTCGCTAAACGTGCTATCCACGACCTCCTCAGCATTGCGCATGCTCCAAAGTGAGTCCATCCGCAGCTCCAGAGCCATCATACAGTCTAACAAGAGCTGCAGCTGGACACACTTCCCACACGTGAAGGAGCCAGGGACATGAGCCACGTCCCCGAGCTCCCACATTGAGCAAGAGGAGCATAATATGGGTCTGAGATCTCCTGCCATTTTTAATCTTAAGCTTAACTTAGCCCAACTATAATATCAAATAATAAATAAATGAAAAAGGAAAAGAAAAGAAAAATTGTTACTAATCACATGATAAAAAAAATTAGAAATAGAAAAACCTTAGCTTATCAACACACCTCAGGGAAAAGAAAAACTACTTGCCAGTCACCAGCCAATCACTTGCCTGCTAGCTGTGACGTCACAGTTCAACTTCTTTCTCCTTCTACCTGCCCTTGAGTCTCCCTCTTGATCTTTACTCAGCTGGAATCCTGCAGCAATTTCTTTTGGTTAGAGGAGGAGGTAGGGAGGGAAACACTGAAGAAGTGTTTGGGGTTTAACAGTCACTTAACTACAGCTCCTCCACAGACCACCTACTGGATACAGTGACCACAATGCACTGATGAAAACTTTCCACGCAACAGCCAGTCAGCGGCTGCACTCTGCTGCCCCCTCACGTGCCAACCGACTCAAGAACAGCTTCTTCCCTGGTGCCATAAGGACCCACCTCGTATTGAGTTGATCTTTTCTCTACACCCCAGCTATGACTGTAACATTATATTCTGCAGTCTCTCCGTCCTTCCTGATGTACGGTATACGGTGTCTGTACAGCATGCAAGAAACAATACTTTTCACTGAATACTAATACATGCAACAATAATAAATCAAATCAAATCAAAAAAATGAGGGGGGCACCTCCACCACCGCAAGTCACGTGATGGGGAGGTGGGGCGGTGGGGGGGGGGGGGGGGATGAACAATCCATCCTGTTATCTCTATTTCTCCCTCCACAGATGCTGCCAGACCTTCTGAGCAGTTCCAGCAGTTTTAGTTTGATTTTAGATTTTCAGCACCACAATATTTTGCCTTGTATTAGGTAAAGTGACCAGAGGCTTGGCCTAAGATATGAATGATAAAAAAAAGGTGGTGGTGTGGACAAAACTTAGAGCTGGTCGCTGAAGAGGCGGCTGGCAGTGCAGAGCAATGAAATGCGCCCATGCGCAAAAAGCCAGGATTGTAGAGTTAAGAACCTAAGAATAGGAGCAGGAGTAGACTTTGCTTCTTTAATTGCGCTTCGCCAGACAATAAGGCCAGGGCACAACTTCCATTGGGAAAATGTGAAGGAATAGGCCATTCATCGCTTTGATCTCATCTCCTGCCTGTCGGATTATTCTCACATCCCTTAATTTCTCACTATCCGAACCAGCCTCCCCGGACAGGCGCCGGAATGTGGCGACTAGGGGCTTTTCACAGTAACTTCATTGAAGCCTACTCGTGACAATAGCAATTTTCATTTCATTTCATTTCATTTCATTTAGCAGTCTTTGTCTTAGCCCTTTGTCTTTGTCTTGACCAGCTCAACGTGAATCCACACATCTCTGGAGTTGAGAAGTTAAAAGATTCACGAAAGCTGCAGGGGGCTAGTTTAGCTCAGTGGGCTAGACAGCTGGTTTGTGATGCAGAACAAGGCCAGCAGCACAGGTTCAATTCCCCTACCAGCTGAAAATTCTGAATTCTCCCTCCGTGTACACGAATAGGCGCCGGAATGTGGTGACTCGGGGCTTTTCACAGTAACTTCATTGCAGTCTTAATGTAAGCCTACTTGTGACAATAAAGATTATTAAAAAAAACCTTGGAGTGAAAAATGTTCTCCTTGTCTCAGTCCTAAATTTCTTATTCTGAGACTGTGTCCTGTGTTCTATTGAATGTGCGTTGCATTCTCTCTAAGACAAGTATATACTTTGTTACATAACCTGACCAAATATTTATGATGTACTCCAGATGTGGTCTCACAAGGACGTGTATAACTATTGTCAGACTTCTCCACTCTATACACCAATTAGTTTTGGAATAAAAGCTAAGATACCATTAGCCTACTACACTTGCATGTTTTACGAGTCACGTACATGGATACCAAATCCTTTCAGACACCAACATTCCACCGTCTCTCAACATTTCAAACTGTTCTACTTTTCTATTTTTCCTATCAAAGTGGATAATTTAACATCATTTTGCTTGATGTTCCATCTGTCAAGTTCTTGGCCACTGATTTAACTTGTTTGGATCTTGTTGCAGCCTCTTGTTTTCTTCACAGCTTACTTTCCCACCTAACATTGTACCGTCAGCAAACTTGGATGCAGTACATCCAGCCCCACGTCAAAGTTGTGGTGATAAGGCTGTAAGTAGTTGAGGCCAAAGCTCGGATGCTTGTGAAATGAAAAATGAAATGAAAATCGCTTATTGCCATAAGTAGGCTTCAATGAAGTTACTGTGAAAAGCCCCTAGTTGCCTGTTCGGGGAGGCTGGTCCGGGAATTGAACCGTGCTGCCGGCCTGCTTTGGTCTGCTTTCAAAGCCAGCGATTTAGCCCTGTGCTGAACCAACCCAAATGGCACATCCTGCCAACCTGACAATGATTCACTTATTCAAGTCTTGATGGAAGGGATGACAGAGATAGCTCAAGTTTTCAAGTGGCAAACGTTCCCTTTTGTTTTCCTGGAATGAGAAGGAAGGGAGGTTTCTTGTGGGGAAGCAGTGGAAAATCAAGGAAATCCATGTTAGCTCATTCCATCATTTACTTATTCTTCACACAAAATATTGCTATAATTCCTGTTGTTTGTGCTGTTTCTTACCGCAATCTGTTTAGCAGCGTATTATTACATAATTGAAACGGCTCAACTGATAGTGTTACTTCCAATAATAACAATAACTCTTGAAGCTTTGCTTCCCAACCCGATCATGCCACATATTGATCTTCTGCAGAGGTAACAATTTATGCAGCTCCAAGTAATAAAATAAGCTAATTAATTGATTCAGGGGCAGCACGCTAGCATTGTGGTTCGCACAGCTGCTTCACAGCTCCAGGGTCCTAGGTTCGATTCCCGGCTTGGGTCACTGTCTGTGTGAAGTCTGCACCTTCTCCCAGTGTCTGCGTGGGTTTCCTCCGGGTTCTCCCGTTTCCTCCCACAGTTCAAAGATGTGCGGGTTAGGTGGATTGGCCATGCTAAATTGCCCTTAGTGTCCAAAAAAAGGTTAATTGGGGTGACTGAGTTAAGGGCATGGGGTGGAGGAGGTGTGGGCTTGGGTGGGGTGCTCTTTCCAAGAGCCGGTGCAGACTCGATGGGCTGAATGACCTCCTTCTGCACTGTAAATTTTATGATTCTAAGGAAAACCTTTTGATACGTTATGCATAGAAACATAGAAAATAGAAGCAGGAGGAGGCCATTCAGCCCTTCAATCCTGCTCCACCATTCATTATGACCATGGCTGATCATCCAACTCAATAGCCTGTTCCCACCTTTCCCTCATATCCTTTGATCTCTTTAACCACAACAATTAAATCTAACTCCTTCTCGAAAACATATTTGGCCTCAACTACTTTCCATGGTTGCGAATTCCACAGGCCGACCACTCTCTGGGAGACGAAATTCCGCCTCATCTCAGTCCTAAATGGTCTACTGTGCATCCTCAGCCTGTGACCCCTAATTCTGGTCACACCCACCATCGAGAACATGCTTCCGGCACCTTCCCTGTCTAGCCTTGTTGGAATTTGTAGGTTCCTATGCGAACTCCAGTGAATATAATCCAAACCGATTCAATCTCTCCTCATATGTCAATCCTGCCATCCCATGAATCAGTCTGGTAAACGCACACTGCACTCCCTCCATTGCAAGAAGACCCTTCATCAGATCAGGATAATTATAATGGTAAGTGAATTAAATACCTCTGTCCCACCTGGGATGTTCACAGGATGTTTGTTAGCTGTTCATCTTTCATTCTTACTGTTTAGGAAATCATCTGCCTCCCATCCCTATGGAATGAGTAACACGTTCCTAGGTACGTCTAGATATCACACAATGACTGAGCGATGGTTCCCCACTGCCCAATGCTGGCGTGACGCCAAGACTCAAAAGTCTTATGGTCCAGAGAGGGAAATTGAATTACAGAATGAGACTACTGACATTCTTCATTGTCAGCAGCAGATGGTTGGTTAGTGTCAACAGATGTAAGAAGGAGAAATTTGAATAATCCACAATCGTAAGTCTTTACTCCGTGATCACTGAGAAAGGTCAAGTTTCAAGATATTCATTCAGTGAGGGTAAAAGTTGGAAAGGGTACACAAACACACAGCTGTAGAGGCAGCTATTTGTTCCGAGATTTTGTTCTGGCATTTTTTATCTCTTTGTGGTGTGTTGTAGAATATAATTTACAACTTTTAAAGCAAACACATCATACTGTGTTATCATTTACTTGGAATGAAAGGGCCCAGTGGGATAGGTGGGACTGCAGACATCTACAAAGATCAGTGAATGTTATTTACATGAGTGAATTCAGCACTAGCATCACAGATGCATCATATTTTAGCATAAAAGTAAAATACTGTGCATGTTGGTGACCTGAAATAAAAACAGAAAATGCTGGAACAAACCAATGGGTCTCGTAGCATCTGGGGAGAGAGAAACAGAATTTTGAGCCCAATACGACTCCTCTTCAGAACTGAAGAGAGTTGTAAAGGTAGTTTTATGCTGCTGAGAAAGGCAGGGGAGATTGATGCATGATCAATTGCACAAAGACCTGAGTTGGATACAACTGAGGCTTTACTGCTCTAAGATGTGTGGCCTCCATCCCACAGCAGCTGGCGAAATGGCTGCAGCATGGAAGACACACATATTTATACTCAGGGACTACCAGCGTACCTGGAGTACAGGTACTGCCATACATCCTCTAATAGAGGTGCAACAGTGGTTTACCACAGAGATTAAATACCGAAGTTGTCACAGAACAAAAGGAAGTGGAAATGCTAGTAGTAAAGAAACAAAGCAGAGTAGGTGTTAATAGCAGAATAAAGGTCAGCTCTGACTGCAAAAATATGAAAACAAGATACAAACTGGCATCAGGGGAAAGATATTTTCTTTTAACATGTTAATTCGGGAAATTTATATATACTTGACAGTGGTGACCATTTGCAACTATCTTCAGCCAGAAGTGGATGATCCATCCCAGTCTCCTGCATCATAGCTGTGAGTCTTCAGCCAATTCGATTCACTCCAAGATATGGCTGGATGCACTGGATATGGTCATAGACCCTGACAACACAACTACAGTTATACTGGAGATTTATGCTCCAGAACTAGCCACGTCCTTCCCTGGTCTGACCTACATGTGACTCCAAACTCACAGCGACAGATTTCTTTAAGCCCCATGGTTTTATCAAATGAAAAGTCATGAAACGGGACTCTCCATGTGGTATCGACATAGAAACCGTAAATGACAACAGCTTAACTAGCCCTGTCAACCCTCCAAAGTCCTCCTTACTAGGATCTGGGGCTTATAGAACATAGAACATACAACACAGTACAGGCCCTTTGGCCCATGATGTTGCGCCAACCAGCTTGTGGAAAGTGTTTCTTTTTTACTCATTTGTGAAATGTAGGCATCAATGGTATTACCATAGCTGAATTCCACACTACTGAGCTTGTATATAAGTTTATATAACTTGTCCTGCACACAAGCAGGACAGACCCATCTTGGTGTACAACTCAGGGGAGTTCTCAGCATTGACTCCAGACCCCATGAAATCTCATGGGCAACGGAACTTCCAGCTTATTGCCACATGCCACACCCCTGCCCGCCCTCAGATAATTAATCAGGGCTCTTCCATGTTGAACACCAGTTGGAGGAAGCACTGAAGGTGGCAAAGGTGCAGAATGTCCCCTAGGTGGAGGCTTCAATGTCCATCACCGACATTGACTTGGTAGCACCACTAATCACTGAGCTGGCTCTGCTGTATCTTAAAGGACATAGCTGCTCGATTGGGTCTGAAGCAGGTGGTGAGGGAACCAACAAAATGGAAAAGCATTCTTGATATCATCCTCATTAATTCACCTGTCACAGATGCATTTGTCCATGGTTTGTGCCAGCAGTGTGTACCATGCAGCAACTCAATAATGTTTCCTCGACAGCATCTTCCAAGCCTGTGGCCTCGACCACTTAGAAAGACAAAGACAGTAGATTCATGGGAATATCGACACCTGCAATTTTCCCTCTCAGTCACCCACCATCCTGACTTGGAAACATATCACCGTTCCGACACTGTCACTGGGTCAAAATCCTAGAACTCCCTCCTGAACAGAACCTATACCTCCGTGTCTGCAGCAGCTCAAAAAGGCCGCTCACCAGCATCTTCTCAATAAGAATTAGAGAAGGGCAATAAATGCTGGCCTAGCCAGCGATGCCCTCATCCTGTGAAACAATAAATGAAAGATAATCGGATTCTGAGCAGGCTATCTTTGACATCTCATCCAGAGTGAAGGTCTCTGAGAAGCCTCTTCCCAATCTCCTCTTGTCCTTTTCAGATGACCTCCGGTTTTCGGCCGGTCATGGCGGTGCCCGCATGATGACAATGGTGCGAAGGGCACAGCAGACTACCAAAAGCTTGGAGACAGGCTCCAGTGTGCTCCGGGGGGCTCCCCTCCGTGTTTCCGGTATCCAGAACATTGGTTCAGTCCAGCGGTGATTGGTATGATTAAGGCAAGTGTTCCATGGAGTTACACGGACAAAATTGGAAAGACGTGCAACAAATCAGCTGAATGGATGAGTAAGATTTTGGTTGTAATGGTGGGATAGCGATAATTTCAATGGAGTGGTCATCTAGAGACGGAGGTTAGTGCTCCATGGACATGGTTTCAAATCCTCCACGGCATTGAAATTCAATTAAGAAAATCTGGAACATAAAACTTGTTTCGGTCATGGCATCCAAGAAAACTCCAAAGAAATCTTTGTGGTAAAGCCAATCTGGTTCACTACTGTCCTTGTTGGAAGAAAATCTGTCAGCTTTACCTAATCTGGTCTACATGTGACTCCAGACCCACAGCAATGTGGTTGACTCTTAACTGTCCTCTGAGCTGGCTCAGCAAGTCATTCAGTCCAGGGGCAATTAGGGATGAGGAGCACATTATGGTCTTGCTAGTGGTACCCACACCACATGAACTAATAAAAGATTTGCTATCCAATCTCTCCTCACCAGACCCATTAATGCATGACATTATAGAATTATAGAATTTACAGTGCAGAAAGAGGCCATTTGGCCATCGAGTCTGCATCAGACCTTGGAAAGAGCACTCCACTTATGCATACATCTCCACCCTATCCCCATAACACCACCCAACCTTTTTGGACGCTAAGGGCAATTTATCATGGCCAATCCACCTAACCTGCAGATCTTTGGACCGTGGGAGGAAACCGGAGCACCCGGAGGAAACCCACGCAGACATGGGGAGAACGTGCGGACTCCGCACAGACAGTGACCCGGGGCCGGGAATCGAACCTGGGACCCTGGAACTATGAAGCAGCTGTGCTAACCACTATGATGCCCATGCCCACCTAGCACCCTGGCCAGCTAGGGATGCTGCACAGGACGCAGCAGAAGTAGCTGACACCACAGCCCACACCATGTTATTCCTTCAGGACCTCCATGCTGGTACCAGTAACCAATATAGAGCCTGATTTCAGGGCCAAACTGTGCACGGTGTTACCCCCTGTAGAAATTTACTTGTGGCCTTTTAAAATTTATTCTCAATTAAATTTCAGGTCATTATGTACATCGGCGTTAAATGGGCCGATGTTCTTAGTTATCCTCCTGGAACTGAATAGAACAATATTCTAATAGTCCTATTTAAACTGCAAGTTCGGGTTATTTCAGAGATATTATTGCTTCCCTTGCAGTCTTGTGATTTCTGGATAATCAATCACAATATGGCATGCTTTCTAAACTTTAGAAAATCATTATTGCCATTTTTTAAATATGTAATGGATCCTGATTAGGTCTGTTGCCTTGATCATCAGCTTTTGAAAATTGTGTCACTGAATGCATTATTATGGGGTAATGTAAATCTCGCTTTCGTCTACAGATGTCAAATCTGTTTAGCAGAGACCTCAGTGACATCTCCTGTTATAGGCACACATGATATAAGCTATGAAATGAAAATCGCTTACTGTCACAAGTAGGCTTCAAATGAAGTTACTGTGAAAAGCCCCTGTAACACTAACATTCAAAATCTGTTGCAACAGATTCTAAAACTAGGTGTTTTACGTGAGAAAAATCCTTTATTGCTTGTCGTCTGCTGAGGAATTTTAATCGGGGCACAACCTGTGAACAAATTTGCAACCCCAATGGCTGACAGAGATAACAGTGGCTTTGACTGAGAGTGCCAATATTGAAAGACACTGGGCAAGACTAATTGGACAGATTAAGCATTTTACAATGGACATTTTGTTGGTAATCCATCTGCAAGGTCAGAGGTCGAATGCATTCCAGTGGCAATAGAAGCATAGAGAATGCCTTATTGAAATTGGGGGTGAGATTAACTGGCATTGATCAATGTGCTGTTCGACTGACCTTAAGGATGAAAAATTCATGGGCAGGTGATGGTGACTTGATGGCAGATTAAAAAATATGAGTTGGAGCATCAACTCTGAACTTGGATCCTGAAGGTGTCAATGATTGGGTCATGATAAATTTTAAACATGCATTTTCTGCCTTGCATGGAATACCCAGCAGAGAAACAGGTCATTCAGCCAAAACAGTCAACGCCAACAATTTTGCTCCACTTGGGCCTACTCACATCCTGGGCGCGATTCTCCGCACTCACGCGGTTCAGAGAATAGCGGGCCGCGCATATTTTTACGGCGACGCAGGTCCGACGCCCTCCCGCTATTCTCCGAACCCCGCACAAACTACACGTCGGCATTCCCGGCAAAGGCCTTGAAAGCCCCCCCCGACACGACCAGAATCGCAACTTATTGGCCCCCCGCTATTCTCCGGCCCGCATGGGCCGAAGTCCCGACGTCATCACGTAATGTTTTCACGCCGGCCAACACACCTGCTTTTCAAGTTCGTCAACCAGTCGTGCTGGCTGAGGAGAGCTTCGAGGAGGTGAGCGCACCGCTCAGCGCACCGCTCAGCGCACCGCTCAGCGCACTGCTGGAGTCTGGCCACAACGGGGAAGGAGTGGGGGAGTGGGGGAGTGGGGGAGACTGAGTGGGGGAGTGGGGAGATGGAGGGGGGAGTGGGGGAGACGGAGGGGGGAGTGGGGGAGTGGGGGAGACGGAGGGGGGAGTGGGGGAGACGGAGGGGGGAGTGGGGGAGACTGAGGGGGGAGTGGGGAAGACTGAGGGCGGAGTAGGAGAGACGGAGGGGGGAGTGGGGGAGACTGAGGGGGGAGTGGGGGAGACGGAGGGGGGAGTGGGGGAGACTGAGTGGGGGAGTGGGGGAGACGGAGGGGGGAGTGGGGGAGTGGGGGAGACGGAGGGGGAGTGGGGGAGACAGAGGGGGGAGTGGGGGAGACAGAGGGGGGAGTGGGGGAGTGGGGGAGACGGAGGGGGGAGTGGGGGAGACTGAGGGGGGGAGTGGGGGAGACTGAGGGGGGAGTGGGGGAGACTGAGTGGGGGAGTGGGGGAGACGGAGGGGGGGAGTGGGGGAGTGAGGGAGACGGAGGGGCGAGTGGGGGAGACGGAGGGGGAGTGGGGGAGTGGGGGAGACTGAGGGGGGAGTGGGGGAGACGGAGGGGGGAGTGGGTGAGACGGAGGGGGGAGTGGGGGAGTGGGGGACACTGAGAGGGGGAGTGGGGGAGACGGTGGGGGGAGTGGGGGAGACGGAGGGGGGGAGTGGGGGGAGACGGAGGGGGGAGTGGGGGAGACGGAGGGGGGAGTGGGTGAGATGGAGGTGGGGGGGAGTGGGAGTGGGGGGGGGGTGTAGGGAGAGAGTGAGCGAGTGACCCGTCCTACCCCGGTTACAGAATGTCTGCCACCATGCCATGGCGTGCCGGTCACAAGGACACGGCCGCTGGTTGCCCTGTGGCTTACGGACACAGGCCACTGACACACCGGTGAGGAGGCCATAGTTAACTGCCCGTTGGATGCAGAAAGTGACCAGGGTTTAGGCTGGCCGCGTGTCAGCAGCGCGACCAGGCCACCGGGACACACAGGTATCCCGTGGCAGGCAGCTGCCGAGGTGTCGACTAACCTCCGTCTAACATGTCCCGTTTCTCTGCCCCCCACCACCCTTCTGTAGGTTAGCACAATGTCTGCGAACAGAACGGCTATGTGCTGCGCAGTGGTTGGAGCCGCTGCACTGCATTTGGAGATGCAGCAGCATCCACAGCCACAACCCGCAGTGGATGCAGGGCCAGCTGCAGCAGCAGATGGAAGGGCCGAGGAGTTGCCAGTCGTCGAGCGGCATGGGGGGGGAGGAGGAGGAGGAGGAGGAGGAGAGAGTGAGGGTGCAGCCACGGCGACAGAGGCGACGACCAAGGCCGAGGGTGTACCGTGCCCGGATCTCTTTCCGAACAATGACGGACAGCACCTGCAGGAGGAGACTCCGGCTGAGTAGGCGGACGGTGATACATATCTGTCACCTCGTGGCACACCTCGCCCCACGTGGAACGGGGGGAGGACACGCGATCCCGGTTGCCATCAAGGTGACGGTCGCTCTTAACTTCTATGCGACCGGCTCCTTCCAGTCTCCGAGTGGGGACCTCTCCGGGATCTCCCAGTCATCGGTCCACAGGTGTATCCGGGATGTGACCGACGCCCTCTATGCCATCGCCGATCGCTACATCACCTTTCCCGAGGACCGAGCAACTCAAGACTCATGAGCTCGTGGATTTGCCAGCGTGGCCGGGATACCGATGGTGCAGGGGGCAATCGATTGTGTTCACGTCCCCATGCGCCCGCCTGCAGGGGACAGGGAGGTGTTCACAAACAGGAGGGGGATATACGCCATGACTATCCAGGTGGTATGCGACCCCCACATGACTTTCATGAACGTCTGTGCAAGGTTCCCGTGGAGTGTGCATGACTCCTACATACTGGCGCAGTCATACATCCCTGCGATGTTTGAGGGACGTCCCCCCCGGCTGAGGGGCTGGTTGCTAGGCGACAGGGGTTATCCGCTGAGGTCTTGGCTGATGACACCTATACGGAGGCCTCAGACCAATGCGGAAACACGATACAACGAGGCCCATGCAGCAAACAGGGGTGTGGTGGAGCGCTGCCTTGGCCTCCTGAAGATGAGGTTCAGGTGCCTGGACCGCTCCGGAGGGGCCCTGCAGTACCAGGCCGACAGGGTCGCTCGCATTGTAGTGGTCTGCTGTGCACTGCACAACATCGCGATGCAGAGGGGAGATGACCTGCTGCAGGAGGCGGAGGGAGAAGCCAGCGGCAGTGGTGCCAGCACAGAGGAGGAGGAGGAGGAGGAGGAGAGGGAGGAGGAGGAGGAGGAAGCTGGCGGAGTGGCGGGCGCAGCACGCAGACACGACCCAGGTGCTGGTGATGTCCAAGAGGCGGCACGATGGACCCGGCGAGGATGGCGGGCACGCGACACCTTGGTGGCAGCACGGTTCACGCGTCGTATGCGACATCCCCGCTGAACACCAAACCACCACCTGCATCGCTAGTCGTGCAGAGGGTCAACACACAACTGCCACCACCACAGCCCTCCCCCCCCCTCTCAGTGTACACTGCTCCATTTCGACATCACCCTTACCACTGGGTCCAGACGGTATGGCACAACATTGATGGCTGTGTCAGCGGGTGTGATCAGTGCCATGTGGAATGATTTTATTATTTTTTTAAATTATAATTTTAGATTACCCAATTATTTTTCCAATTAAGGGGCAATTTAGCGTGGCCAATCCACCTACTCTGCACATTTTTGGGTTGAGGGGGCGAAACCCACGTAGACACGGGGAGAATGTGCAAACTCCACACGGACAGTGACCCAGAGCCGGGATCGACCCTGGGACCTCAGCGCGGTGAAGCGGTTGTGCTGCCCTCCATGTGGAATGATGACAGCCCGCTCTGCGAAGAGCTGTGAGCTCAGAATCGTTAGAGAGAGTCTGACCCATGGCAAAAGCTGAACCATCCACCTTGGTGGCCGCTGAGATCGTCACGGACACTCCATCACGTGCCCGCGTGGGCTAGCTGTGGGAGGGGGTGGTGGGAAGGGACTGCACACCCGGCACCGAAGTTTCACCGCTCGTCAACCCCAGCGACACTCGGTCACCATCACGATTCCTGTGGCTGTGGAACAATCGCACGGTATTACAAGGTGGAACAGTGCGTTTAATGTGAACAAACATTTACAGGTGCCCTAGCCCCTACAACTAAACTGTGCCCTTCACCCATGCCAACTTACTCAGTGTCTCTCTTTGTTGCCTTACGGGCCCTACCACTACGTCTACGTGATTCCCCAGATGATACAGCAGGAGTGGAGGAGGACTGCTGCGAATCACCCCCTTCGACTTGGTTCTCCTTTGGCAAGCGTTTCCTGGGGCGACCCGGCCTTGATGGGCCAGGCTGCTCTGCGGGCGTCTCGGGTGACGTTGTGCCACCCTGCTCTGCCTGCTGCCCACCCGATGCACCAGGGATGGGACGGGGGGAGGCCGAGAATTCCGGGATGTCCCGTGATGGAGTTAATGGGACGGGCCCCGAAACCTCCTCCTCCCTCGGGGAGCACGGTGGCCCCCAGGCCTCACTTTGGGACAGAGGTGCGAGCGGGGAGGTGCCCCGTCACGCCACCGACACCTGGCGCTGCCAGTCCTGGAGGCCTGCAACGGTATCCACCAGGATCCGAAGGTTTGCAGACACGGAGTCCAGGGAGTTAGACATTCCCGCCAGGGACTGTGCGATCTCAACCTGTGAGTGCACGACACCATCCAGCACATGTGTCAGGCGGTTGATGCTCTCCACGACTGACTGCTGGGACTGAGCCATCGACTTCTGGGACTGTGCCATCGACTGCTGTGACTGTGCCATGGCGTGCTGCGACTGGGCCATGACCCGCTGAGACTCGGCCAAGGCCTGCAGCGCGCCGGCAATGTCGTGTTGGCTCTGGCGCATTGCTGCCTGTGAGAGGGCAACCCTGTCCAGGGCCGAGGATGACGCGTGCACATTAAGCCCAACGCCTTGCATAACCTGACCCATTGCCTCCACCGCGGATGCCACCCGTGCGGTGTCGGCCTGGGTTGCTGCCATGAGCGGCACCACTCCCTGCTCGTGGACGCGGTTCGACTCCTCTAACAGCGTCTGCAGAGTCTGGAAGACAGCCCTCATCCCGTCATTGTGTCCCTGGGTTTCTTGATGCATCGGCTGTGCGGGTGTGTTGAGAAAGTCCAGGAACTCGGAAAACGTCTGGGAGTCAGCTGCATGCTGGGCCTGGCCTGGCCTCCACCAGTCCGGGCCCTCGGCTGCTCCGACCTCCACCTGCTGTACCTGCTCAGCTGTGATGTGCGACCCAGACTGTGACCCAGGAGCCTCATCACTAAATAGCCCAACCGGGGTGAGTGTCTCTGGGATGGTGGATGGTGTGGGAGATAGCTGTGCCGCAAGCTCGAGGTCGTCTTGGGTGCACGCCTCCTCTATGTCATCGGCCCTCTGAGAGGCCGCAGGGCGTTCGCGGGCCATTTCTCTCTCTTGCTCTCTCGCCGACCTCTGGGCATCCTGCTCGACACATTCGGTTGGGGAGGATGGGACTCCCCGCTGATCGGGCACCCTCTGTTGTGCGGCCCTGGGTGAGGTGGGGGCAGATGCCTGTGTCCGTCTGGAGGCAGTCGGCCCTGGTCGTTTAGCATCACGTCCTAGGGAAGAGAATGAAACGGGTTATTTAGATTCGCTCGGCCGGGCGCTGGACGGTCCCAGTGGGCAGGGTGTGAAGGGACAGAGGATGGGGGAGGTGTCCCAGTGGGCAGGGTGTGAAGGGACAGAGGATGGGGGAGGTGTCCCAGTGGGCAGGGTGTGTGAAGGGACAGAGGATGGGGGAGGTGTCCCAGTGGGCAGAGTGTGTGAAGGGACAGAGGATGGGGGAGGTGTCCAAGTGGGCAGGGTGTGAAGGGACAGAGGATGGGGGAGGTGTCCCAGTGGGAAGGGTGTGTGAAGGGACAGAGGATGGGGGAGGTGTCCAAGTGGGCAGGGTGTGTGAAGGGACAGAGGATGGGGGAGGTGTCCAAGTGGGCAGAGTGTGTGAAGTGACAGAGGATGGGGGAGGTGTCCAAGTGGGCAGGGTGTGTGAAGGGACAGAGGATGGGGGAGGTGTCCAAGTGGGCAGAGTGTGTGAAGGGACAGAGGATGGGGGAGGTGTCCAAGTGGGCAGGGTGTGTGAAGGGACAGAGGATGGGGAGGTGTCCCAGTGGGCAGAGTGTGTGAAGGGACAGAGGATGGGGGAGGTGTTCCAGTGGGCAGGGTGTGAAGGGACAGAGGATGGGGGAGGTGTCCAAGTGGGCAGGGTGTGTGAACGGACAGAGGATGGGGGAGGGGGGTTGTTTGTCATGCAGGGTTGTCTCACTTGTTGCAGCTCCGCCAACCTCGCATTGCGCGATCTCCCGGGTGGCAGATCCCCCAACAAGGTCCAGTGCCCTCTGCTCAAACGTGGTGAGGGGGTGCAGGATGGGCGAACCCCCTCCAGTCTTGTTCCGCTCACAGGTGTTGTGAGCGGTCTTGTCCTGTTGGGGGAGGGGGCATAGGTAGATCATTACAATATGGCAGGTATCAGCAGTCCGTTCAGATACTGGCACAGTTTGGGGGTCAAGTTGTAATAAGACCATTGCATCTCTCCACGGGGGCCAGAGCGCTGGGTCTGTGACTACTTTGTGAACCACCCTCAACTCACTCTGCCCCAATCCCCCTCCACCCCCCGTGCCCGGGGGGGGGGGGGGGGGGGGGGGGGGGGGGAGGTGGGTGATTAAGTAAAGGGGGGAGAGATGGTTGTCACCCGGGGGCACCCTCTTGGCACTTACCCTGGCAGCCCTGATGAGGTCGTGCATCTTCTTCCGACATTGGCCTGCAGAGCGAGGGGTCTGCCCCACAGCACTGACGGCAGCAGCCACCTCACGCCAGGCCTGGCGCACCGCGCTGGCAGGGTGGCGATGCCCTCTATGCGGGCAGATGATGCCCCTCCTCTGCTCGATTGATTCGAGCATCATCTCCACGTCAGCCTCTACGAATCGCGGGGCTGCTCTCCTGAACTCCGACACCCTGGCCTAGTTTCTGTGCTCGCCCGCGCCTTTTCACGGCGTCGGGCGGCATCACGTGGGCGTGTTCGTAGCGTCGCCGCGTTCCGGCGTCATCGCGCTCGTGATTGACGCGGCCCCGTTCCTAGCCCATTTCCCGGACGTGAATACCTCGGGAAATGGGCCGTGTCGGGCCGTCGCAAAAGTCGGGCGTTCGCGATTTTCCGCGGGTGCGGAGAATCGCGCCCGCTGTCTCATCTAAATCTATCAGAATTGCACTGTATTCTCTTGTCATTTGCTTACCTCGTCTACCTTAAATGCATTTATGGGCAGAGATTCTCCGTTTCCAGACGGCGATTTCGTAATCGGCAATCGGGTGAAGAATCCATTTTTTACGCAGAATCGGGGTCGACGCCTGTTTTACGTGGGTTTCGCATGCTCCGCCCCCTCCAAAATGGCGTCATCGCAGCACGCGCCGCACGCCGTTGAGACAGCCTCAGGATGTCACCTGAAGGCCCTCTCCGATGCTCCGCCCCGATGGGCCGAGTTCACTACGGCGCGGGGGCGTGTGGTCCCAACCATGCGGGAACCCAGCGTGGTGGCTGCGGACTGTGTCAAGAACCGCCAGTCGGGTGGGAGCTGTGCTGCTGGCCGGGTTGGGGGGCAGGGGAGTTCGGCGAGGGCTGGGGGGATTGGTGGGGGTGTAATGATATGTATATATGTAGATAAGAAAAGGGTTAATTATAATAGCTAACTGTAACACTACCACTAGAGGGCACCACTAGATCCCACTATAAGTTTCAGCTCCCAGAGGATCTTGGTCTCTTTCCACCCAGGAGTGACTAGACAACAGTAGTGTATGATAAATAGATCACAGCATAGTTAGCACGTGTAGTTTTGAATTAGTTAATGCATTAATATTTAATTATTTGATTACTGGTGATACAACTGTCGAGTGTCAAACTCAATTATAATTAATCGTTACTTTAATAAATTAGTTTGCTTTAAGTTGACGACTCATGGTTTCTTCAGGATCACACCATCAGACCCTTCTGGATCAACAGTAACTAGTAACGAAATATATTACTAAACCAGTAATATAATAGGGGTGGATAGGGGGTGGCGAGGGGGTGTCCAGGGGGGCACTATCTGGCAGGTCGGGTCCGTGCACGGCCGATGCCATGTTGTACTGCGCGACCGCTGTAGGCCGTCGCCATGTGCAGGCGCGGCCATGGACCCGGCGATTCTCTGACCGTTTGTTTTGTGGCAGCTGGGCATTTTACATGGCGCAAATGCTAGCTCCTCATTGGTCGCAGCATCAGTGAGGGGGCGGCACCGATTTTGTCACGTAAAACGCCACGGATTGTCCGCACTTAGTCTCAACATCGGAGAAAATGGTCCCGGTCTTTCATCTCAATGACTGTGTTGTATTGAGTTTCGTATTTCCATCACTATCTGGATAATGAAGTTTCTTCTGAACTCCTACTGGATTTCTTATTGGCTTTGCTTTATTGATGGTCTCTAGTTTTGCTCTTCCCCACATCTGGATATGGCCGGGATTTCCCGCCACCTCCCCCCTTCCCGCTCCCACCCCTGCCCCCGCGGCGCGTTTTGCGGCAGTAGACTCCGCTTGCCATTGGCTGCTAGAAGGATCTTCCAGTCCCTCTGTGGTCCATGGTATTTTGGATGGCTTGTCCATCCTGCCACTGGGGAACCAGTCACCGGACATGGGGTGGGGGGGTCACCTTCGGTGAGACAAGAAGATCTCGCTCTCAGGAAGGGTCAGAAAACCCTGCCCACTCTCTCTATGTGATTAAGTATTCTTATCCGACTCTTTTCAAGAGATAAGAGACTAATTTGCTCATCCTTTCATGACATATATAGCCTCATTGTTCAGGTATTCTCCTTGCAAATCATTTTTGCACTCTCTTCAATACCCCAATGGTCATCAGAAGTCTACATATAGGCTCTTTCCAAAGTTTGATGCAAGTTTAGCTTAACTTCTCGCCTTTCAATTCTATTCCTCTAAATAATTCACAGTGCCTGGCCTGCTCTTGTTACAGTGTTATTGACTCGTATTGCAACTTTCAGTGATTTGTGTATTTGCATACCCAGATCCGTTTGTCTCTCTATCTCATTTAGATTCTTATTTTTGAAAGTAACCTTATTTTCCTGAACAAACTATATTAGCCAACATTTGGTAAATTTCTAGCATTGTGATCAAAAGTGGAATCCGAGTCCTTGTCAATCGACATGGCAGCACGGTGGCACAGTGGTTAGCACTGCTGCCTCACAGCACCAGGGATCCGGGTTCGATTTCCGGCCTCGGGTAACTGCCTATGTGGAGCTTGCACGTTCTCCCCGTGTCTGCGTGGGTTTCCCACGGGTGCTCCAGTTCCCTCCCACAGTCCAAAGATGTGCACGCTAGGTGTGTTGGCCATGCTAAGCTGCCCCTTAGTGTCCAGGGATGTGCAGGTTAGGTTATGAAGTTACGGGCTAGGGTTGGGTTGACCTGGGCAGAGTGCTCCTTCAGAAGGTTCGGTTCAGACCCGAAGTGCCGAATGGCCTCCTTCTGCACTGTAGGGATTCTATGATACAGCAGCCTGGAGACATTTTACCACAGGCATCTGCTGGCCCAATCAGAGGGCCAGCAATTCAACAGACCAATTCATTGAGGTGGCCAATGTTAAGGCGACAGAGAAAAAAAGAAGATGGCACCTCCATGTTGAGGCATTTTTGAAAAGCTAGGAAGCTATTCTTTAAGTTTAATGTGCCTGGACCAGCCAGGCAGGCCCTAGTGGTCAGAGGGATAAATCCTCCAGTAACAGAACAGTAGCTGGGGGGGGGTTAGCTCTTGATGCTGAGGGCCATGAAAGAAAACCTCCACCCACAGTTTACCTCTCGTCTTGCAGCGATGACCAATTCCAACTCCAGTACAATGTGGAAGGTTTTTAATAATTCACCAATTAATTGGTTTAATTGGCCACCTGCCTCCAGTCAGTGGGCAGGTGCGCCACTGAGGTTCCCAGCCTTGCGATTGCCTCATGATGGTTGGAGATATTGGGCTCGCCTTTCGACAACAACCCCCCCCCCCCCCCCCCCCCCCCCCCCCCCCCCCCCTCCCTTTGTTATGTGGCCTTCTGCCTCCCAGCCCACCTCCAGAGACCTGGTAAAGTCCAGTGGATTGCCTCACAGATATCTGTGTCGAAATTAATTTGCCAATTCCATGCCCATTCTGCTAGCTCACTAAGAGCATAGAACATACAGTGCAGAAGGAGCCAATTCGGCCCATCGAGTCTGCACCGACCTACTTAAACCCTCATTTCCACCCTATCCCCTTAATCCAATATCCCCTCCTAAACTTTTTGGTCACTAAGGGCAATTTAGCACGGCCAATCCACCTAACCTGCACGTCTTTGGACTATGGGAGGAAACCGGAGCACCCGGAGGAAACCCACGCAGACACGGGGAGAACGTGCAGACTTTGCACGGACAGTGACCCAGTGGGGAATCGAACCTGGGACCCTGGCACTGTAAAGCCACAGTGCTATCCACTTGTGCTACCCTGCTGCCCACCTTTGGTGTATTTGATGTGTTTTTGTCATTTTTTGCTTTGACGTGTTTTTATCATTTTTTGACCACCCTTCCCCATTAGCAGCTGGTGAAAAATGTGAAAATTGTGTTTTTGATTCCAAAGTCTAAATCGTGAACATGAATTGATGAAAGGCAGTGGTCGCAGCCTACGGTCATTGTCGGGGCCTCTCTTCTCACCTCCTGTCCCTTGGTTCCTACTCTCTGCTTTGTCTTGTTGCCAACTTGTTATCTATTCTGTGAGAGTGACTAGTCTTCAAAGTAATTTATTGTTTGTCAAGCACTTTGGGATGTCTCCGGGTCACGAAAGGTGCTGCAAATGTACATCTTCTTTCTTTCTGACAAGCTGCAATAAGAAATTGAAAGATTTCATTAGATGTTGGCAGCAAGTCCCAGAGACCCACCGAGCAGAATAATAGTCCTTAATTCACAAGATAAAGTTTTAATTATTTATCACCTCATTTGAGGGAAGATCTGTAGATTCTTGTAAACGAAAGCCCCATTTACTCAGGTCTAGTTACTGAGCTCTTGGGATGTTTTTGCAATTTGACGACAGCCAATGGGCTCTTAAAGCAGGTGTGGTGCAGCAGGCTGTAAAGTTGAAAAGTGAGAATATTTGCTGAGATGCGAAGGATGCTTTTACTGCCTTGGCATCTGCCCTGTCTTTGATTTAAAATAGTCATGATTAAAGGTAAGCATGGAGAAGTAATCCCAGGATGTAATTTTTTCCCTCTTTGATGACGCCTCAAGGTGCTGAAAGAAGGTAATAAACACACAGGGATCTCCTGTAAAACTGCAATATTCTTTTACAATAGTTGCTCAGCCATTGTGCCGGTGAATGAAGAAGGGATGAGCAGTTATGGGTGAGGTGGGGAGGGGGGGGGGGGGGGGGGGGGGGGGTGATTAGTGAAGTGGACGCAGAAACTGTGAAGTGTCTGGAAAAATAATTTCTGTGTGAAAGCAGATGCTTCAAAAGGCATGCAGCCAGTCATGTCTGCTTCAAACACACCAATGACTTTGCTTGCCATTTTACGTAAATGTTAATTTTCCACCTAAGCGATCACACTGGTATAGAATCATAGAATTTGCAGTGCAGAAAGTGGCCATTCGGACCATCGGGTCTGCACCAGCACTTGGAAAGAGCACCCCATTTAAGCCCACACTTCCAACTTATCCCCGTAACCCAGTAACCCCGCCTAACCTTTTTTGGACACGAAGGGCAATTTAGCATGGCCAATCCACCTAACCTGCACATCCTTGGACTGTGGGAGGAAACCGGAGCACCAGGGGGAAACCCACGCAGACACGGGGAGAACGTGCGGACTCGACACAGACAGTGACCCAAGCCGGGAATCGAACCTGGGACCCTGGAGCTGTGAAGCAGCTGTGATAACCACTGTGCTACAGTGCTGCCCCTTAATGGTAATAAGGGAATAAACATTTCCCTGTGCTTTATAACTTCAATGTTGGTAATAATGCAAATGACAATACTTCAGTTCACCAGGAAATGAATCATAAACAATTAACTTGAAGTGAGATACAATAGTTGTGTCCATTCGATTGTGGATGAAGGAATCATAGTTTGGACAGTTCCATTTTTATTGAAAGCAAAGCATTTGGTTAAAAATCATAGAATTTTGACAGCTGTGCAATTGCGGAGTAATAGTCACTTTACATTTTTAATTCATGAGCTGCCTATTGCTTTCACTGTTTCTATCATTCAATTAAAATATAACTTCAGAGCTCAAGAGGCTGACAATCCATAACCAAATATAATGGTGGACTGATTGGGGGATTATTAATCATTAATGGATTGCGAATACATACCAAACTCTCAAGCAGGCACTTTGGTCTGAATAAATGTGTGGAATGATGTGATAGATGAAGGTTTGAAAAGCTGGGTAATTCAGTGATATATTTAGAATTGATCAGATTCAGTAAAAATAATCGGAGACTAATGCACTGGCTCCTATTTATTCGAACCAGAAGAAGAAAGGTTTGGATCAAAAATACAAATTGTGTCATTTATTTCCTTTATTTATAGGATGTGGGCAGTGCAGGCCAGTATTTATTGTCCTTGATTTGAACAGCTTGCAAGGCCATTTCAGAGGGCATAGTAAGAAGTCTTACAAAACCAGGTTGAAGTCCAAGGTTTGTTTTGAATTACTAGCTTTCAGAGCACAGCTCCTTCATCAAGTGGGTGAAGAGGTGGGTTCCGCAAACACATATATAGACCCCGAGCTTATTTCTTTGGGGAAAATCCAACATTTTAAGTCTGGATATTCCTTCGACCTGGTTAAAAAAAACAAAATTCATGAAGTACTTCAATAAATGTAGATTAGCTCTTTGTAAATTATCAGTCTATGTCAAAGGGATTAACATACACCCTCTGTTGATGTCCCAGTACAAATTATGTTGCTCCCACAGCAACACATGCCCCTCTTTCTTATTTTGTGATGACTTGTAACTCATTCCAGATACTAACATTATGCCCTTTTGAATTAATCTTAACAACTTTTGTACCAATTTCCAATTCCTTTCATTTCATTTTCATTTCATATGGACACCGAGCAGGGGAATGAGACTGAAGACTGACCTGAACTCAATGGACTGATTGGTCTCCTTCTGTGCAGTAACAACTCCATGACTTCTGGCATTCATGTGCATGCAGCTTCAGTCAATGCTCATACTTGCTGTGTTTAGGTGGCTTGTTCAGAGGAATTGGTCCTCATTGCTATCTCCTGAAACTGTTTCTCTAGTTCAAATCTTTATTTCAGCCAGTCATTCAGCAAGAAAATATTCATCTTAAAGGGACACTTAAAGGGAGACTTAAAGTTCAAAAGACTGTACTGCAAAGGAGGGTATTCATAAAGGACAATTTCAAGAAATTGTCCAGGTTTTGCATACCAGGACGACACGATACTTTGAAATTCAACCTTTGAATAATAAGCAAGTTGGGATTTGAAATGAAATAGAGACACAATGGGATGTGTCCACCAAATTTAAGTGGCTACTAGCCTTGTACATTAAACTCCAGTGGTTGAACTGTACACAGAACAAAGAACAAAAAAGAATACAGCACAGGAACAGGCCCTTCAGCCCTCCAAGCCTGCGCCGACCATGGTACCTGCCTAAACTAAAACCGTAAGAAGTCTTACAAGGCCAGGTTAAAGTCCAACAGGTTTGTTTTAAACATGAGCTTTCGGAGCACTGCTCCTTCCTCAAGTGGATCCACCTGAGGAAGGAGCAGTGCTCCGAAAGCTCATGTTTGAAACAAACCTGTTGGACTTTAACCTTGTGTTGTAAGACTTCTTACTGTGCTCACCCCAGTCCAACGCCGGCATCTCCATATCAAAACTAAAACCGTATGTACTTACGGAGTCCGTATCCTTCCTTTCCCACCCTATTCATATATTTGTCTAGATGTCCTGCTCTTACCACCTCCCCAGGCAGCACGTTTCATATATTTACCATACTTGGTAAGCAGCACTTAAAAAACTAACGAGCAAAGGATTCCAGTTGATCCCTCAGAAATGCTCATCCCTAATGCTGTCTAATTAGGGAAAGCTCATTCACCAGTCTGACGATATTGATCTTCTCCATAAAAATACCTTTATATGTTAATAGTCAATTCACAAGTCCAGGATGTAGGATTGTTACAAGATTAAAGAAGGAGCAATAAAAGACAGGAGAGGTTTAGTGCCAATCATTGTCACACGTGTGATTTATGCTCTTTAGGAGGATAGGGCCAGTGACCTGTAAGGTAAAGGTGGACAGGATAGATGATTCACACACATACTCCTCTGTCAGATCAGCAGGTCTGAACACAGCTTTGAAAATTAAGGAAACAGTGTTTGTAAATACTGATTTAACTTAAAAGGAGCAGGCTACTGTTGTTTTTTTAAGTTATCAGAGGTACAATAAACACATAAAAGGATACCGAGGTGTGAGCCTTGATTATTTTCTCCAGCCGGACGGGTTCAGGTCGGATATCAGAGTTAAGAGTATAAGATTGAAGGCATAGGTTCACCTTTCGACATTGTTGACTGCCACCACTCAAGGTGAATAAGTCTCATTAATTAGGTGAAGCCCACCCTAATGGTGCAGCCTTCCGTTTCTCCAGAGTTTGTCCCAGAGCACCAAGAGTTTCAACCTCTCTTTAATGGGGAATATTCCAGATGTCTTACCCTTCAATCTTCAGCTCATCTCCTCAAGTTTCTCTTGCAAGAACTCCACTCTGCATCCAACACCCCCTGTTCCAAATTTAAGAGAAAGACAAAATGGCCATGCAGGCAATGGAACGCCTCATGAACCCAGAACGGTTTGTGGTCGCAGCGACCAGCAGTAGCAAAGTAGGTCAGTGTCCCATGTGGGAGCTGGAACTCCGCAAGTATCTGCAAGGAAAGGGATGGCCCCTTTGGAAAGAGTTCTGTATGAATGAGGAGACAGGTCCCGGAAGTATAGGACATACTTGGTGGGAGAACCTCTCTCAAATTCATAAGAAAAACCTTAGTAAATCACGCAAGCCGATGGCAATCGTGTCCTGTTTGGCACAGTTGCGAGGCACTGAGGAGGTCGTTCAGATGCTCTGGGCAGAATTAGAAGAACGAAATAGGATGAGCAAAGTGGATGTCAGGGACATCGAGAAAGAGAATATGGAACTTAGAGGGAAGCTGGCAGAGAAGGGTAGCGAGGTGGATGATGCCAAGAGGGCACATCAGTCATGTCTAGCCCATCTCAGCAGTTCCCAGACCCAGTACGAAAAGGCCTATCAGGACGTGCAACGTGCCGTCCTGATAAGAGAAGAATCAGAGAAGCAGGTAGAGGCATTGCAGAGGCAATGCTCTGACCTTAAGGCAGCGTTAAGAGCACTCCATGCTGCCACCACAGAACAAAGACAAAGTACAGTGGATCATGCGAAGTGTAGAAAGCAGATTGCGGAACTGCAATCTCTGCTTTCAGTGCAGAATGGGTTCCAAAGTACTTTTGGAACACAGCTAGATGAGGAGAATGCCCCAGACTGGCAGGAATTAAGTGAGACAGCGCAGCGCTATGTTCAAGGAACATGTGCACCAGCAGCGCAGCAGAAAAGACAAGCAACCCAACCCCCACAGATGAGATAGTTACCGCACCAATGAATCCAGTCACCACCCAAAGGAAAGCGACCACAGAAGGCGCACCCGATATCACCTACACCACCCCCTTAACTGTAACCCAACTCAGGGACGCGTGTGAGAAGATCACTCCGTTTCTCCCCACCGCAGACCCCCACCAATTTTTCGCGAAAGTGAAACAACAGGCAACCATGTACGGCCTGGACGAGAGAGAGCAGGTTAAGCTCACGGTTCTGAGCTTAGACCAATCTGTTGTAGCAGCCCTCCCCGACCCACAGAACGTTGGAGGAGGCACACTAGAGGAAATGAAATGCACACCTCCATTTTAGATGCCATAGGGTATAACCGAGGTGACCCAGTTGAGGGACTTAACAAGTGCCGACAAAAGAAAACAGATCACCCCACAGCATTTGCAGGAAGGCTGTGGATCCATTTTAATGCAGTTTTCGGCGATCTAAATAGAGCACATTTGAACCGTGAAAACATGGTTAAATGGACGCGCACCATAATTTCCCATGCCACAGATGCAGGACAGAGTGCTTGCAACAGTTATGACCCCTCAGAGGAAGCCCACAATGAGAAATGGGTCCTGAAAAGATTGGGAGCAATCAGTTCAGGGCAAAGGCAAAGTAAAGTCCCCAGAGGAAGCTCAGGCTGCAGCGGACATTCAAGCAGTGAGAGCACACCAAAGCCCCGCAAGGGTAAATGAAGGAAAGAACAGCCCTCCACAGAAGTCGCTCGAATGCTACAACTGTGGCCAGTTAGGACATTGGGCTAAGGAATGCAATGCACCCCAAAGATCGCAGAGAGGCCAGCAGACAGGCACTCTGAATAGAAACAAAGCAAAGCCGATTCATAGTATAGGGATACAGTCAGGACAGACCAATGTGGACGGGACGGACTGACGGTGTTCGGGCTCCCGCACTTGGGTCTGTGACACTCTTTGGGATCAATCCGGAAGACCTGTACTCACAGCTAAGGTTAGAGGGAAGCCCATAGAGTTACTTTGGGACACAGGAGGGTCCCGCACCACGATTAATTCCACCACCACGGCACAGGCAGACACGTGGCCGACCACCTCCACCATCACACTTAGCGGTTTCACAGGTCACTCGCAGCAGGGACACATTACAGCACCCGTAGCAATCCAGCTAGGGAACATTTCCACCAGACACCCAGTCGTTTTAGTAAATCTTCTCCGTTCAGCAGAACACATACTGGGAATAGATTTTATGAATGCCCATAGCCTGTCGTTCGACCCAGTTAACCAGTGTGTCTGGCGAATGGCAAGGTCAGACAGAGCACCCGCTACTCTCACAGTAGGAGAGTACGCTAATCGGATTAGCGCAGAAGGCGACTATTCATTTGACCTGACTACACTAAACACGGACAGACAAGTGAGAGCAGTTTTAAACAAACACAGGACAGCATTTGCCAGTCACCGGCACGACTGCGGCAGAATGACTGGACAAGTTCACGTTACCGGACCTGACCCCCGACCACGGAAACAATACAGATTTCCCCTAGAAGCAGAGGGAGAAATAGAGAAAGTAATAGGTAGCTTATTGGAGCAAGGGGTACTTAGAACAGTAGCCTCGACCAATAATGCCCCTATTTGGCCAGTGAGAAAGCCCGACGGATCATGGCGTCTGACCATTGATTATTGGGAGCTCAACAAAGTAACCCCAGCAGTAGCCCCCACGGTAGCTACAAGTCCCGAGACCATGCTCAAACAGGGACTCCACTCCAAATATTTCACGGTATTGGACATTAGCAATGGCTTCTGGTCAATTCCATTGGCAAAGGCGTGCCAGCACAAATTTGCCTTCACGTTCAAAACACAGCAGTATACGTGGACATGCCTTCCACAAGGATTCCACAATTCCCCCTCCATTTTCCACCGACAGCTGGCGAATGGTTTAGAAAAATTTTCCCGCCCCGAATGTCTGATACAGTATGTGGATGACCTATTACTGCAGACAGACACAAAGGCAGAGCACATAACGCTTCTGGCCGAGCTCCTGGAACTTTTAACCTCAATTGGATGTAAAGTTAACCCAAGAAAGGCCCAGATATTGGAAAATAAAGTGATGTATTTGGGAACAGTCATCACGCACGGCAAACGCGAGATCGAATTCAAACGAATTGATTCGATTGTCAAATTGCCCCTTCCCCAGAATGTTTCAGTCCTCCGGTCGTTCTTAGGACTAGTTGGTTATTGTCGGAACCATATCGATGGATTCGCGACAAAGGCAGCCCCACTGTCCGACCTCCTTAAGAAAGGAGCCCCATGGGAATGGCTTCCGCAGCATACAGAGGCTGTGGAAGAGTTAAAGAGAGCCCTTAGCGCAGCACCCGCACTACAAGTCCCAGACCAACTTTCCCCCTATGCAATAGAGGTAGCGAGCAGAGATCTGACCCTCTCGGCCGTGTTACTTCAGGAATGGCACGAGCAGCTACGACCCGTGGCTTATGCCTCCCGACTTTTAGACCCAGTAGAACAAGGATTCTCAGCCTGCGAGAGGCACCTCCTAGCAGTTTTCTGGGCAGTTCAATACTTCTCCTACATTACCGGACTCAACCCCATCACCATTTTGACCGAGCACACCCCCACACAGTTACTCCTAGACGGTCGACGGTTCAGTTAGCCAGATTAGGGCAGCTCGGTGGACACTACTTTTACAAGGACGCGACATTACGGTAAAACGGACCCGGACACACACATTTTTAGCCGACAACCTCCAATATCCAGGACAGCCCCATGATTGTGAAATTGTAGCACCCCTACACAACACAGGACCCTTCATAGCGAAGACACCCCCCAGGAAGATAGGGAACCCAAGACAAAGCCCCCAACACACAGACACGTGTGGCCCACTGAAGATATACGTGGACGGTTCATCCACAGTTTTAGATGGTGAGCGTATCACTGGATGCGGCATCTATGTCGAGGACGCGCAGGGTCGCGCACTCGAAGAAATAGCTTTAAAATTGCCAGGTCACTTAGGCGCGCAGGCAGCAGAGCTCGCGGCCATAGCTTACATAGTGGACCACCCCGATTCTTTCCCCAGCCCGGCAGACATATATTCGGACAGTCTATATGTCTGCAACAGCTTAACAGATTTTCTACCCCTGTGGAGGACACGAGGTTTTGTCTCCGCAGACGGGAAACCCCTTCCATCAGCCCCTTTACTCCGCCACATTCTAGACAAAGCGAAGGATAGGACCTTTGGCATTATAAAAGTTAGAAGCCACCATAGGTCATCCCCCCCTGGAAATGTAAAAGCCGACGCACTGGCTAAAGCAGGTTCCAGGCGAGGACACTTTTGGACACCCCCAGCTAGCGCACCAGCTAGCGCCCCTGTGAGTGCAGTTCAAGTCTCACACACGGACATTAAAGATTTAGCCGAGGCACAGAAGCAAGATGAGGATCTCAGGGAGATTTTTAAAGGAAATTTTGTGCCCCAGTATGATAAGTTCCGACACGCTCTGACCACACATGAGGGTGTGATCATCAAGGACCAGCTTTATGTGGTCCCGCAGCAGGACAGAAACCAAATGATTGCCTTGTTCCATGACAGTCACGGACATCAAGGGATCGACCCGACCACGAGGCACCTCAGGCAACTCTGTTGGTGGCCTAACCTAAGGACCGATGTAACCCATTACATTGAGAATTGCCTTATTTGCGCCCAGAATAACCCGGAGAGGTATTCCAAAAAGGCACAGCTTCGGCATACTCGACCAGTTAATGGCCCCTGGACAAACCTCCAGATCGACTTTATAGGACCATTGCCCCCTTGTAGGAATGGCTATAAATACGTGCTGGTTGTAATTGATACCTTTACCAAATGGGTAGAGACATTCCCCTCACGAACGAATACAGCTAAGACAGCTGCAAAGATCCTGACCCACCACATCTTCACGAGATGGGGTTTACCTAGAAGTATAGATTCGGACCAGGGATCTCACTTCACAGGACGTGTCATGAAGAACGTCCTGACCATATTCGGCATTAAACAAAATTTTCACATTGCGTATCACCCACAATCCAGCGGGATTGTAGAGCGCATGAATCGGACCCTAGAATCGACCCTTAGAAAAATGGTTCAAGAGAACAATTCTACATGGGATTCAGTACTCCCATTTGCACTAATGTTTATCCGCAACACGGTTTCCACATCTACAGGTTTCACCCCACACACACTCATGACCGGACGACCTATGAAAGGTACAGAATTCCTTTTAGGACTGAACATGACTAGCCCTGAAGTGACGGCCCTCACCCATGAGAAAGCTGTTAAAGACCTCGTTGAGACTGTGAGGTCTGCACAGATCACAGCCGCAGTTCAACTAGGAAAACGACGCAGACAAAGCACAGCCTGCTTTAATAAGAACGTACACCCCACAGAATTCCAGGTTGGGCAACAGGTAATGCTATCTGTGTATAACCCCAGCAGTTTTTTGGCACCAAAATTTTCAGGCCCATATTCAATTTCGGACAAAATTAGCCCCTCAGTTTACAGGATAAAATACCCCAATCGAAAGACTGCGTGGTTCCATATTAACCAACTGAAGGCATATGGAACACAGTCTAACCATGCACACCATGTCCTGCTGGACGCAGCAGAACATCTCGCCCCGCCCACTAGAGACACGTTTCCACCATCCCCCTCACAGACCAGTTCATCATCGGACTCGCCCACGACTCCGCCCACTGACCACAACAGACCACGCCCCGAAACGCGCACAAGCTGCCACAGCAGAGACAGCGATACTGACACTGACTTTGAGGACAGCCACAGCACACAACCCTACAGCCCACACTGTAGCAACTACGACCCCGACTCCAGTGACCCCATGGAAGTCACCTATATCAAATATCCAGACCCACCACCCGACCCCAACTACCCCGGCAATGCCCATTTAAGTTTGGACCCAACACTTTGGCACAGGGACAATTCATACAGACTTGTCCGCAACGATGAAAGTGACCCCCGGTCACATAACTCCCAAATTGCATGCCTGATCCACACAAGGGTGTGGGATCCGGGAGAGCAGGACGACACGGTGTCTGAATCCCGATACGGCAACCCCTTTGTGACCCTGTTCACAGAGGCAGAGGAAAAGTGAGGTGTCCAGATGATGTAAAATAGGAACCGCTTGAGGGAAGCGATATCCTTTCTGATGGAACCTGCACGTATGTTTTGTTTGTTAGCTTATGTTTGTTTGCTTGTTGATATGTTAAGGGTTTGATTGCAGATCTTTTCAGCTGAAAAGATTGTGACCACCTTACACGCACACTAGTTTCTCCGCAGAAACCTTTGAGAACTTCAGTTGTATCCTCTGGTGAACCGACACGGTTCACGACTTGTTCCCTGTTTTTAGATGTTGGAGCACCTTGGCTCCTCCCTTGTTTTTTAGGTGCCCCTCTATCCGGTGAATAGAGGCTGCAAACCCACGGTTAACACATTCTTGCCCGTTCATTCCAGGTTACTCAGGCAGTGGAGAAACGGCATTGAGGACCCGCCCTGTCTGAGAACCCACTTTGGTCAGCCAAGCTCGGGTACGGCACAGCACGCCTTACCCGGGGATTCCATTCAAATCGTACCCGTAGCGGCCCATACGCAACCCATTCGACCTTTTGTTTCAAAATTTGTTTTCATTTTTCGTTAGGCAGCCCTTAGGCCGCCATCCCACATGCTATTTACATCCAGGAACATTCGGATGGTAAATTGGCAAAGCCTGCGAGACGGCTCGCAGGAGGAACGTTGTTATGTGTATTCTGTTCCTAAATTCGCTTTTGAAAAAAAAATGAGGGGAGTCACAGGGTGTGACTTGGCCAGTCATTTAATGGGTCAATTGGAATGAGAGGAAAGATACACTAGCAAGTACGGATATTAAACTGTGTATTGACAGATACTGTGCTTGATCCCATAGCTTTCGAAGGACGAAAGAGGGTTCACGGCAAGGATCGGCCATACAGGAGGAAGAGAACAAAGAGAACGAAGAGAAGACCATGATGGAAGCCTACCTATTACTGTTAAATGTTGTATTTGTATATGTGGAAGCAAGTCACATTTCCCCCACAAGCCCCGCCGTCAATGTTTCCCTCACACCAACTCCCCCGTGCTCAGCTCTGATCAGCGAAGTTCAGGCCTGGTGCACAAAATTTATGACATGGTATTCAATGTCGTACGTGATTGATCACTGCTGGTGATTGCAACCTCTCCGTAATTGTACAGACCCTCAGGTTGAGGAAATGGAGAAGGAGAGCCTCCCGTTCCTGCCCCTCAACCATTTACGGAGTTCAATCCCCTATTTTCGGTTTTCACCAATCCCCCCAGCCCCTCAATGAATAAAGCAATATGTTAATAAAGATACCAATGTATTATATTGTTCTGAACTCAACTGCCGAGTCAGAAAGTGATATGTAATGTGGTGTGAATGGATAAGGTTTTTAGGCTGTAATAAAATGTTTAAAGTAAGATAAGGATAGTACTTGTGATAGGTAGAGGTTCCCGGTTATTGGTAATGCATGTCCCCTTTGACATAGCGCCAAGTAGAAATGTCAGATAAAAAATTTTCTTGCCATAGATAAAGACTGAGTAGACGCCCAGGAACTTGCTAAGGTCAGGGAACCCAAAGAGGGCACCCAAAGGCACTCGAAGAAACGTGCATAGGTGATCCTTCACAATTTCTTGTGAGGATCACAAGGAGGGAATGTAGCCACCTAAGATGGACACTGGGCTACAAAATGGAGAACTGCTAAGGCTGCAGGGAAAAACAGTCTTAGTGAGGACAAGCAGTTTGCAGAAGACTAATTAGCATTCTGCACGTACAGAAACCAGTTTTTGGCCAGGTGCAGAGTTTCAGGCAAAGGTGTAAATGGCAACAAGATCTACATAGTAATGAGGTGATCCAGATCCAGACCCCGCACAATAGAAACATTTAAGTATGAACGTATACTTTTGAGTAGACGCACAGACAGAACGGCACCACAGTATCCAACACAAAGAACCATAGGGACAGCCCACCCATCGAGGGACGACCCTCAGATTGGGGGGTTTGGAAGATATCGATTGGGAAAGGCCCAATCGATACATGGCAGGTAAAAGGCCCGCCCCGAAGGGGCATGGACTTCTAGGGACTATAAAAGTAGACCCCGCACATGGTTCGGTCTGTTTTGTCGCTCCGGCTCTGCTTTGCTGATACATCGCATCCTGACTCCAGTTCCATCACCAGCCGTTGAGCCATCAGCCATCGAACTGTAAGTGCCAATACAACGATCGCTACGTGATCCAGACTTTGCTAGACCCTGACAACTTTAAGTACCTGAGAGTTGCAGACCAAGAACGGGACGAAGGCCTTGCTCCCTGACCTTGCCTGTTCCTGTCTAGATAAGTATTTTAGTTGTTTAGTATTAGAAGTAAGTTAGTCTCTTTAGCGTATGCATGTGTGTTTATTATATTTGTCATAATAAATATCAATCGTTTGGACTTACTAATCGGTGTACAGATTTATTACTTTGAACCTGACCTTGATATACTTGTGAGGTGTCTAAATACGGCACCTGGCGACTCCTGAGCATAATTACATACACAGAGCCATAGTAGTGTTAAGCACACGGCCTTTAAACGGAGGCGTGTTAATACACTCCAGTAAAACGAGCAACAATGGCCTAATTCTGCTCCGATGTCTTATGGTCTAATGTTCTCAGTAAGTACACAGTTCATGTAAACAAATAGATACAGCACACTCTGAAACCAAGTGATAATTGACACCCAAAACAACCTCTGTGGATTTGTCATCAAATCCCCTAAGATGTTTGTTACACTATGAGCCAACTGATCTTACTGGAACTCTGACGTCCACATGACGGTTTCTTGAAGAACGTTCTTGGAAACTTCCCCCAAATAAAAGTCTCTTTCAGATTCCTTCACCAAGGATCCACCTCTGGGATTTCAACCTCTCCTTTCAGTATTCCTCTGCCTTGGATTGCCACGTGCATTTAAGCTTCAACACAATCTTTCAGGCACCCAACCATGCAAACAGAAAATGATTGCATCACAGGCTGTATTAAGATGTCGCCAAACATTTGATTTAACTCAATTATCTGGCTTTTCACCTAGTCAAATTTAAATCTGGTTCCTGCAGCTGTCTCTTTAACTCAGAGCGTTCTCTCTGCTTTTTACATGAATTCCCTTGAACAGGGCCTAGTTCAAATTCCTGTTCTCTGTTACTTTAATTTAACTGTCTTCCTGAGACATTCTTTTTGTCCCCACTCCCTGGTTTTGGGGGCTTTATTTTGTTCTTTTGGAAAGTCCGTTCCCCGTACCTCCCGTCATCCTGTCCAGCTCCTCCAGGTTCAAGCTTACAACCAACTCAAACATTCTTTCTACCCTTGGGTGGCCCCTGGTTGCTAAGCAACAGCCTAGTTTCCCATTAAACCACGTTTGCCTTCAAGTCATAAACCCTCATTACCACACATGCATCTGAATCAAACTGAAGTCTTTAACCCTTTCAAATAGAGAAGTACAAATCTAAACTTACATAAAGCAATGCCTTGTTTCTGACAGCCACAAATATAAATTCCATAAACCTACCTCTGTTTACTCAAATGTACCATTCGTCTGCCTGTAATAACCACCTCTGTGATTCCATCCACATTCATACACAATACTGAAAATGTGTTGGACAATTTGAGTTTTTCTGTTTCCGCATACATTTTTCACATGTCCGAGAGGCTGCTACCTTTATCCTGATTCATGCTCCGCTATCTCCCTGCATTTTGGTGGCAGTAACCTCATGGAAGGTCCATTCCAGAAACCTTTCCTTGCATTTACTGCAAGGGCTAATTGGTGGGCAAGTTCACATAACCACGAGGCAGCTTTTGAGGATTTAAGGCGGCCCATATCCTGAATGCCATAAGCTTAGCACCCAAACCAAGCTTCGAAGTTCAGATATGGCAAAGAGGCTTTACTTTTAACCATACATTTTCACAATGCGCAACTTTCCAAAAGAAATTATTGACCAGAAACTTATTTTGAGTCGGAGTGGTATCCTCCACTGTGACAACTGAGGCAAATTATCGATTAACCCTCTTTGCCATTTCTGAGTTCTCCATTATTAATTCCCGAGCCTCAGCCTCTCAGGGTAAAACATTCACATTAGCTACTCCCTTCCCTTTTATATACTTATAGAAGCTTTGGTTATCCTGTTTTATATTTTGTGCCAGTTGTCTTTCATAATTTACCTTTTCTTTTTTCATTACTTTTTTAGTAACCCTTTGTTGATCTTTAAAAGTTTCCCAATCTTCCAGCCTGCTACTGGTCTTTGCAATATGGTATGCCTTAGTTTTAGGCTTTATGTTATCTTTAACTTCCTTGCTTAGTCATGGATGATTTTTTTTCCCCCTCTTACATTCGCTCTTCCTCTCTGGAATCTATTTTAGTTGGGAGGAATTTAATATTTCCTTAAACAATTGCCTTTTAGTCTTCCAGCCCAGTCCACGAGGAGAAAATCTGTCCTCATGCCTATGTAATTACTTTTTTGAACTCCAGAATGCTAGTGTGGGACTCCAGTTTCTCACCCTCAAACTGAATTTGAAATTCCCATCATGCTATGATCACTCTTCCCAAGAAGACCCATAACTATTAAGTCATTAATTAATCCCTCCATGACCTATTGCTCCAAGAAACAATCTCTAATACATTCAATGAACTCTCCCTCAAGCTATCCTTGCCAATTTAATTAACCCAGTTTACGTGTATTATAATCACCCACGATTATTGTCGAAACTGTCTTACAAGCCTCTCAACAGTTATTCGTTGAAATATAGGCCCAGTTTTCACAATCTTGATTCATAAGCCAGTTCCGCCATCACCAGAACAATCTGGTGAAAATTTGTTGCATTCCCTCTACGGCAATAATGTCCTTTCTGAGGTAAAGGGACCAAAATTGCACACAATATTCAGGTGCGGCCTAACCAAGACCCCATGCAATTGAAGCATGACCTCACTACTCCTGTACTCAAATCCTCTTGCAATAAATGCAAACATTCCATTAGTCTTTCTAATAGTGTGCTGTACCTCCATGCTAGCCTTCAGTGACTTATGGACATGGACAACCAGGCCCGTTTGTACATAGAACAGAGAACATACTGTGCAGAAGGAGGTCATTTGGCCCATCGAGTCTGCACCGACCCACTTAAGCCCTCACTTCCACCCTATCCCCGTAACCCAATAACCCCTCCTAACCTTTTTGGACACTAAGGCCAATTTGGTATTCACAGTCCACCTAACCTGCACGTCTTTGGACTGCGGGAGGAAACTGGAGCACCCAGAGGAAACCCACACAGACACAGGGAGAACGTGCAGACTACGCACGGACAGTGACCCAGTGGGGAATCGAACCTGGGACCCTGGCGCTGTGAAGACACAGTGCTAACCACTATGCTACTAATGCTGCCTGTAACATTGACACGTTCTAATTTCTTACCAGTTAAGAAATACTCTGCACAATTGTTCCCTCTACCAAAGTGGATTACCTCACATTTTTCCGCATTGTATTCCATCTGCCATGTCCCTGCCCACTTATTAAGTCTGTCCAAATCCTCCTGTCACCACTTTAAATCTTCCTCACAACACACATTCCTGTCTAGGTATGTATTATTCACAAACTTGGAAATGTCACAATTGGCCCCCACATCCAAATCATTGATATATATTGTGAACAGCTGGGGCCCAAGTACTGATCCTTGCGGTAGCACTGCCAATAAAGAGTGAACCATTCATTGCTATTCTTTGTTCTATGCCTGTCATCCATACCTCAATCCATGACAGTATGATGCCTCCAATCCCATGTGCTTTTATTTTGCCAATTCACCCTTACAGTCCCCCCTTTTGGCCCTTCGCCTCACCCAAGATAGGCAACTTCCTTTCCCTTTATTCTTCTCTTATCATAATTAGTTTTCAGATACCATATAATTGAAACAGTTTAATTACATATAAAAGCAGTGATAACACATAATTGCATAGACTAAAAGATTCTCCAGCTCTTCCTTCACATTATCCATCTTGTCCATAATTATTATTCAGTGTTATTTATCCCTAGCCTTCACTGGGCCCGCCCAAAACTTACTTTTACTTCCATGTGACTCAAATTGTTTTAAAATCAATTTCTCTATGGGATATGTGCCAGTGACTGATCATTTAAAAATGTTTGCTTCCTCTTCAGGCCATATTAACCATTTCATGTCACATAGTGTGCCAGGTAGCAGTTGTACAGTGTATTCTTGCATGTTAGTTCACAAGTTACAAACCACCTTTGCATTCTCACGTCGGTATTCCAATTCCTTCTTTAATCCTCTGCTTGCAATCATACATTCGTAAATCACCTTCACACATTTTCCTATCTGTTGGATGCAGTCTCTCATGTTTATCTAACCAGACTTTCTGTTCTTCTATTCAGGCAATGTTCTTCCTTCCTACCTGTGAGCATCGAACTGTCCTCTCCCACAAGTCCTTGTTTTGCAGTTGTGGATGGGTTATTAAGTCTATCGGGAATGCGCTGTATCTCAACACACAAATACACAGCGGAGCCACGCTCCTCTTCTCACAACTAATTCTAGATATAATTGAAGCAGTATAATTGCATATCAAGCAGTGATAACACATAATTGCAGCATAATTGCATCGACTCAAAAGATTCTCAAGTTCTCCCTTCACCTTATCCACCTTGGAGCTAATTCTCATGAAGTATTAATTCTCCCCAATCTTCATGTGTCCCAATGCAAAATTTAATTTAGCCTTTATTTAATTTTGTATGAGGTCAGTTTTAAAAGCAGTTTCCCTGTGGAGTGTGTCAGTGCCTTGATCATTTTAAAATGTTTGCTTACCCTTCAGTCCCTATTAACCATTTCATGCCATGCTATTTGTCCAGTAGCTGAACAACTGGGGCTGGTTTAGCTCACTCGGCTAAATCACTGGCTTTTAAAGCAGACCAAGCAGGCCAGGAGCACGGTTCGAATCCCGTACCAACCGCCCCGGACAGGCGCCGGAATGTGGCGACTAGGGGCTTTTCACAGTAACTTAATTGAAGCATACTCGTGACAATAAGCGATTTTCATTTAATTTAATTTTCAAGTCCCATTCTTCAGTGCCGATGCACCATGTACTCTCGTACGCTCATTCACAAGTTAGAAACCACTTCTGCATTCTTACGTCCGTGTTCCAATTCCTTCTTTAATCCTCTGTTGGAATCTCACATTTTGAAAGTCATCTTCATACTTTTTCTATCTGTTGGGTATAGTCTCTCATTTAATTTTGAACCAGAAGTTATTTCTTCCACTCAGGCAGTTTCCTTTCTTCAAGCTTGTTTGCAGCTGCAGGAGCGTTTTCAAGGACTGAATATTGAGTTGGCTTTTACATGGGTTCCTCCCTCTTCATTACAGCTCAGCTAAACACAAAGACCTGTGGACACATCAACTCTCGTTAAGACGGCTTTATTTTCCAAGCTTGGTCAACGTACGAGGGAGAGTGATTTGGATAAATGCCACAACCATTCTACACTACACTGTTTCAGGTGCAACAGTTGTACAATTTTCCAAAAATCAATACCAACACCAGTTGGTCTCCATTCAATCCTTGGAGCTGTCAATTTTACCTTGACCGATGAATTTTACTTTAGGCAGCATGGTGACTGTATGTTCAGCTCATGATTTACCCCCATCCTGCCATGTGTTATTTTCCAGGACTCTTGTATCCACTATGTCTTGTTCTCCCCTGTTCCCATGTTGCTTATCCCAGCTGGTTCCTGCCTATCTCATTGTTTGTCTGGGTGCAGGATGTTGAAGCTGGTTCCACTTTGTACCATGGATTGTCTGAGCACAGGATACTGGGGCCACTGATAAGAACTGCTTATTGAGTTGGCTATATGATTTCTGACCACATTATTTCTGTCTGGTTCTGTTTGTCTCAAGAACATGGGGAGTTAGCTAGTTTAAATCCCATCATGCACTGCGGCCACTGCTCATTAGCCAGAGTTTCAATGCATGTTACTGCTATGTTCTAAAAATACATATTTAATGGTTAATAATTATTACTGGGTTTACTTTCTATGATTAGTTTTAATCTTCAATAAACTAACTTATGTAGAACTATTCCAGTGTTATGCAAGCTATCCGGTTTTAAGGCGCCTCATGTCAGGACCCCCCCTGGAGCAGCTCCCTGCCCTCTCCCCACAAGTAAGAGTTTTGGGAGAGTTGTGGGGGGGGGGGGATTGTTTTCAACTGCATCAACTGTCAGGTCTTGGAGACAACAAGTACAACTGTCCATTGATGACTGATTTGTGTCTGGTGTTGTTTGATTTTAGTTAAACACGGGACGGAGCCTGCTTCAGGGGAGGTGGCACTTTGTTGCTCAATTAGCTTCCTCAAAGCCCCCACTGCATCTTTCAACTCCTCATTTGGTGTGGTATTTTCTGACTGTGAATCAATATCTTGTTCCAATCTTCGGTCGAACAGCAGTTTGTTCTTTACCACAACACACTCTATTTTGTGCCTCCTCTTCCCAACATAACTGATTATTCAGGACAAACGCGCTTTCCTGCCAACGATCATTTCCATTCTGCAGCTTATTTACCAGTTCCCTTAACTCCTTGCACGTTTTAATCAGTTGTAACACACACAGATTTGCACAGAAGGCTAACTTGTTTTGGACTTTCTCCGACTCACTGTTTCCTTTCTGAATCTTTGTGTCCTCTTGGCCACAGGTGAGGTCCCAGAGGATTAGAGGATAGCCAGTGTTGTAACGTTACTTAAGAAGAGTTGCAAGGATAACCTGGGTAATTATAGGCCAGTGAGCTTGACGTCAGTGATAGTGAAATTGTTGGAAACGATGCTCAGAGATAGGGGACTGGATTCTCTGATTCTGGGGCTATCTCCCAACACCGGCATGGGAACGCCAGGAAAATTGATGCAATGCGGCCACTGATTCGCCGTTTTGTTGTGGGCTAGCAGGACGGCAGCATGGACCACCCGGTTCTAGCTGCCGAAAAGCCCCGGAGAATTGTTGGGTGCGCATGCACACGGTGGCGGCCTGCAGCGGCCGCACCATGCTTCATGGCGGAGGACGTTCGCGCGCCCCGGAAAACCCCACCACAGTGGTCCCAGCCCCGAATAATGTCCCCACCTGCCTGCGGATCGGCCCTCCCCTGACTGTGTCGGCGCTGGACTGAGTCTGCAGCGGCCGCGCTGAGTTCCCGACAGGTGAGACCATGAGAGACCCACGCCGTCGGGAACTCGGCCAGTCAGGGGCGGAGCATCGGGGGCGGGCCTCAGACAATGGTCTGATACGTGGCGTGACGTACTCCTAGAGTACGCAGCTTTGGAGGGGGTGGAGCACCACGAAAGTGGCGCTACCCCCTGATTTGGTCATAAACTTGGATTCTCCGTCGGTTTGCCGAACGGGATTTCGGCATCGGCGACCGGAGAATCTAGCCCCGGATCTATTCACATTTGGAATTGAATGGTCTTATTAGCAACAGACAGCATGGCTTTGTATGAGGGAGGTTATGTCTCATTAATTTAATTGAGTTTTCGGAGACGGTGACAAAAATCATAGAATCATAGAATTTACCGTGCAGAAGGAGGCCATTCGGCCCATCAAGTCTGCACTGGCTGTTGGAAAGAGCACCCTACCCAAGCCCATACCTCCACCCTATCCCCATAACCCCACCCAACACTAAGGGCAATTTAGCATGGCCAATCCACCTAACCTGCACATCTTTGGACTGTGGGAGGAAACCAGAGCACCCGGAGGAAACCCACGCACACACGGGGAGAACGTGCAGACTCCGTACATACAGTGACCCAAACTGGGAATCGAACCTGGGACCCTGGAGCTGTGAAACAATTGTGCTAACCACAATGCTACCGTGCTGCTCAAATGATTGACAAGGGAAGGGCTGTGCATGTTGTCCACATGGACTATAATAAGCATTTAATAAGGTCCCTCATGGCAGGCTGATGCAAAAGATGAAATTACATGGGGCCTGGAGTGAACTAGCTGGATGGATTCAGAACTGGCTTGGCCATAGAAGGCAGAGGGTAGCAGTGGAAGGGTGTTTTTCCAAATGGAGGTCTGTAACTAGTGGTGTTCTGCTGGGATCAGTTCTGGGACCTTTGCTGTTTGCAATATATACAAATGACTTTGAAAAAAGCTCAGTTGATCTGAGTAGCAAGTTTGCGAATGATACTAAGATTGCAGGAGTTGCGCCTGGTGATGAAGTATGTCAGAGAATACAACAGGATATAGATAGACTGCAAAATTGGGCAGAGAAATGGCAGGTGGAATTTAACCCGGACAAATGCGAGGTGATGCATTTTGGTAGATCTAATTCAGGTGGGAGCTATAAAATAAATGGCAGAACCATCAGGAGAATAGAGACACAGAGAGATCTGAGCATGCAGGTCCACAGATCCTTAAAAGTGGCAGCAGAGGTGTAAGTGGTGGTAAAGTAAGCATATGGCATGCTTGCCTTCATAGGACGGAGTATCGAATATATAAACTCGAATATTATGTTGCAGTTATACATTATATTTGTTCAGCCACATTTGGAATACTGCATCCAATTCTGGTCACCGCTCTACCAGAAGGATGTGGAGGTGTCAGAGAGAGTGCACATAAGGTTTACCAGAATGCTGCCTGATATGGAGGGTATTAGCTATGAGGAGAGATTGAATAAACTGGGATTGTTCTCCCTAGAGAGATGGAGGCTGACAGGCAACCTGGCAGAACATTATAAAATTAGTAGGGGTATAGATAGGGTGAACAGTTGGAAGCATTTTCCCAGGTCGGAAATGACAATTACAAGGGGGCACAAGTTCAAGGTGAGGGGGGATGGGTTCAGTGGAGATGAGCGGGGGAAGATTTTTACACAGAGGCTGGTGGTGGCTTGGAATGCACTGCCAAGTGAGGTGTTTGAGGCAGATATGTTAGCGACCTTTAAGACTTATCTGGATAGGCACATGAACAGACGGGGTATAGAAGAATACAGCTGGTTGGTCTAGATAGGACACACGATCGGCGCAGGTTTGGAGGGCCGAAGAGCCTGTTCCTGTGCTGTATTGTTCTTTGTTACTTTATTGAATCTCTTCAGAAAATGTATCAAGGACAGGCATCATTCTCTTCTATTGTTCCTGTCTCTGTTGTCAGAACTGTCTATATGTCACATCGAGCATGCGCCAAAGTCATTGTGATTGTTGCTTTTACTACTTTACATATTTAACGACAACCTGGGGTGTTGTTCTGCCATAAACCTTGTTATGGAGCCCGTGGTTCCTCAGTTGAGGTTTATGGTTCTCCCTTCCTCTTTTCCTGATGGATTTCTATCCCTGCTCATCTCTGCATGGTTTGTTTTCGAACCTGAGCGTTTTTTATCAACTTGTTCACATTTGGTATCCTTTGATAGGTCTGGCTTCCCTGTATGCCTTCAACTACTGTCTTTCCTGACTGCAGCCCACCAGCATGGCTCCATCTCTTATCCTTGCATTTCCTGTCCTGAGCTCTTTTTTCAGATTCTTTTGATATTCAACCAGGCCATCCTCAGGCAGGTTTGCTGCAATAACTAAAATAAAATATACTCCCCGTGTTTGCAGATCCAATTCTGATAGTCTGATATAATGCATCCTTCCGACTACACCAAATTGTTGTTGCAGGCTTCTCCCAGCTAACCACAGGAAGCACAGGGGCAGGTTTCAATCATTTATTTATGATTCAAGCATGGAGGGAACTACCCCCAAGAAACCTCTGGAGCAGCACTCTCATTGAATAAAGCTCTCAGCTCTAACACAGCTCTCCTCACCAAGTCACACATACAGACTGCTTATAAAATTAGTCAGTTCACAGAACATTGTTTTAAAATTGTTGTCTCATCTGTAATGATTTGTATATAGTCAGGTTAGTGAAGGGTTAATAATTACAGCTCTGTGCAAATCAAATACTAAAGGGCGCTACCATTTCTCTGTATTTAAGTCAGATTCAGAGGGAATTCTCGGGAAGCATAAGGAGAAAGCATGGTGATAGCATTAGAAGAAGATTAGAGTAGATTCAGTTAACACAACGTTAGATCATAGTGTGGTTAGTGACTCTTTAGATTATTGAGTACCGTAAGACAGATTCAATAGTACTTTATTATTTTCTATAGCTCAGTAGAGTGTGCGAACTTCATTTAGTTAATAGTGTCATAATAAATCAGTTTTGTTTCAATCTTTTGATTGGTGAATTCTTTGTCAACAACACATCGGATCATTCTGGAAGAAAGGTCAAAGAATATAACATATTACCACAAATGGTAATATAACATTGTCTACGTAGGTTTATTATTAAGCCTTCACACAAAACCCTGGCTGTTACCTCGCAGCAAGAGGCTGTCTTTTCTTCTTACAAATAAATAACTTTATTGGTGTGTTATGCTGACCTTAGGTGCTTGAGGTAGAGAATTTGACTAGCATGGGCTCTTTATTCTAATGCAGGGGTGTTTGATCGCTCCCCATTTTCCTAAATCTATCCATTCACCCTTACACTACTGCACTGATCCCATCCCTTATTATCAGTGCAAATCTACCTCCTTTCCTTCCTTGCCTGTCCTTTCTAAATCCTCTAATATTCTGTTCACAGGCTTGGTCACCATGCAGCCATGTTTCTGTAACGGCAATTATATTATATCCATTTACCTCTATTTGCACCTTTAGATCATCCACCTTGTTACAAATGCTGCGTACATTCAGGTAGAGCTATAGTTTTGGGTGGCATGTGGCCCAGTGGTTAGCACTGGGACTAAGGCACTGAGGACCTGAGTTCGAATCCCAGCCCTGGGTCACTGTCCGTGTGGAGTTTGAACATTCTCCCTATGTCTGCGTGGGTTTCACCCCCACAACCCAAAAAGATGTGCTGGTTAGGTGGATTGGCCACGCTAAATTGCCCCTTAATTGGAAAAGAAAAATAATTGGCTACTCTAAATTTTAAATAAAACTTTGTCTTTTTAATACCATACCACATTTGACACATCCTCAATGCTTTGTCTTGTTTCTCCTTCCTACTGGTCCCATTAGTCATTCTTGTTATCAATATTACTTCCTTCCAATTTGGCCACCCTTCAGGTATCCACCCCCCTGACAAGCTAGTTTAAATCCAACCCAACAGCACTTGAATGAAGTATGTTGTACGTTTTACTTGAGTGTATTACGCGTTTATTGGAGTGTATTAACACGCCTCCGTTCAAAGGCCGTGTGCTTAACACTGCTATAGCTCTGTATGTGTAACTTCAGCTCGGAGTCGCCAGGTGTCGTATATAAACACCTCACAAGTATCTCAAGGTCAGGTTCAAAGTAATAAAACTATACACCGATTAGTAAGTTCCAACGATCAATATTTATTATACAAATATAATAAATACGCATGCACACGCTAAAGACTAATACCTATTTCTACTATTAAACGACTAAATACTTATCTAAGTGGGAACCAGCAAGGTCAGGGGACAAGGCCTTTGTTCCTTTCTGGGCTGCACCTTCTGTTCGTTACTAGTCGAGTACTGTATAAGTTCACGTAGCGAGCGTCGTTTTGGGACTTACTGAACGATGGCTGGTGCTCAACGGCTGGTGATGGAAGACAGGATCTGGAGGCTGGAGTCGGAGTCAGGATACAACAGCAACGGAGTCGGAGCACAACAGCAAGCCGGAGCAAGAACAGACCAAGCCGGAGCAAGAACAGACAGGACCATGTGCGGGGTCTATCTTTATAGGGGCCCCCAATGTCCGTGCCTTTTCGGGGCGGGCTTTACCTGCCATGCATCGATTGGATCATTTCTCAATCGATGTCTCACAAATCCCCCCAATCTGAGGGTCTCTTCTTGATGGGTGGGGCGGTCTCTAGGGTCTTTTGTGATGGATACTTCTGGTGCCGTTTTGTCTGGGCGTCCACTCAAAGTATCCATTCAAAACCAAATGTTGCTATTGTGTGTGCCCAGATCTGGATTGCCTCATTACTATGCAAAGCGTTTTGCTATTAACACCTTTGGTTGAGATCTTCCACCTGGCCATAAACTAGTTTTGCTACGTGCAGAATGCTAATCAGTCTTTGCAGACTGCTTGTCTTGGCTAAAACTGCTTTCTCCCTGCAGTCTTAGCAGTTCTCCATTTTGTTAGCCCAGTGTCCATCTTAGGTGGCTACAAGTATTTACTCGATTCGCCGCTGATCACAGTGGTAGCAGTGTGTATCGTTTGCGAGATAAACGTACCAAGGCTCTTTCAACAGCACCTTCCAAACTCACAGCCTCACCTGCCTGAAAGTACAAGGGCAGCAGATAGACCTGCAGTCACTTGCATGGTGACTTGGTACAACATCCCCATTTTTCCACTCTGTCAAAATCCTGGAAGTTCCTTCCAAACAGAACTGCAGTGGTTCAACAATTCAACTCACCACCACCTTTTCAAGGGCAATTAGGCATGAGCATCATTGGATAGGGAGTACGGGTGAGAAATTAGAATATCTTCCCTTGTTAGCGTAGGGCTAATTGTCATCATCTATCAGCATTCAGTTAAGACTTACGATCCAGCCTCAAAAAAGATTTGAACTTATGTTGAGTCTTTCACAACCGCAGGGCATCTTGAAGAATTCTTCCATTGATTCCATCTACACCTCCCGCTGCCGGGGGAAAGCAGGCAGCATAATCAAGGATCCCTTATGGCCAGTGCACTGAAAGACCAGGAGCTAGATTCTCCGTTCCTCGAGTCTAAGTGCTGACACCAACGGAGGATCCATAGAGTTCCACACCCGGACTGATTCCACTACTGGTGAAGGGCTAGCTTCATGGTGTATGGAACACCAGCAGAACACACGGAAAACAGCGCGGGAATTGCCGGATCCATAATGGACCTGGCAGGGCTGACAAGCTGCAGCCGCGCGTGGACTATACGCCCTCCACACACCGATCACGGCCAAAACGATGACACTGGTTCACAACGAATGGTCCGTGCCCCCGTCCACCCCGACCCCTCAGCCACCTCCTGGCCGCCTCCCACCACTCCCCCCCAGCCCTGGCAGAACACACCCCGGCCAGCGGCACGACTGTCGCAGAAGTACGGCGGTGATGGGGAGGGTCTGTACGCCCTCTCCGCAACCACCACGTCAGGTTCGTGATTGTTGAGACCACACATGGACCACGCCATCGGGAACTCAGCCCATCAGAGGCAGAGCATCGCGGGTGGGCCCGCGAATGAGATGCGAACGCGGTTGCAAATACCTGTGGTGTGCGTCTCAATTATACCGTTTGCGAGGAGGCGGAGCATTGCGATTCGTTGTGAAACTGGTGCCTGACTCAATTTCAGCGCCGGGAGCTATACTCCGCCCGTTCTCACGCCCCAATTTTGGCGTCGGCCAACGGAGAATGCCGGCTCAGGAATGTTAACTCCTGAAACATTATTGGTCGCCATCTGATTTGAACCAGGGGCAAATAAATCAGGACGTCCAGAAAAAATTCAGTTTATGCCATCACATGTTTTGCTGACAGAGGAAATGACGTGAAATTGATGACTGGTAACTTGTAACAAGAAGGTCTGTTAATATGGATATGGCTGCATATGGCTGAGGGTATTACTCCCTTCCCATCTGAGTCTCAGTAAAGAGCACAGCCATTGGTGAGGAATAGTAATACTGAATACCTGAAAATATTGTCAAACATTTTCAGCTACATTGAGTTGAGCCCTGATGGAAATGCAAATTTTAAGCCACCATCATTATCCTTCTAAGAAATAGAGATCCCTGCAGCAAAAGAATTGATGAAAGAATTTCATTCACATTACAAGGCAAGCATTACTAGAGGGAGATAAAAACTAATTTGAGAATAATCCCCTCATATGACATCTGAAATTATTTCTTCCCAGTTACTTTATTATGCCACGCTGATGACTAGAATGAAGATAATCATCATAATAATTAAACTGTAAGAAAATAGTCATGGTAAATTTGGTGTTTATTGACTTCTGGGCAGGTGATTAGAAAGAGCTCCTGTCAGATTGGCTCATTCATTACCATTCTTCCTGCTGAGTAAGATGCTTGTAGATTCAAGTCTCAGCCCAGCTTTGAAACAGATATTCCGCATTTTAAAACTGATGTATTGTTGGCTGTGTCATTCCCGAGATAAGGTCGTGAACCAAGATCATGTTGGCCTGTTCTGATGATTCTGATGGATGGTAAAGGTCCCATGGCACTAGTTGAAGGAGGGAAAGCAGTTTTCCTGGTTAACTTGCCATCTTTCGTTCCTTGCTTTCACTCATCCATGAGGTATGGGCTTCACTGGCTAGACAGCATCTGTTGCCCATCCCCACCTGCAGGAGGTGTCAGTGAGCTATTGTCTTATCTGCTGCTGTCATTGGGCAAGGGGGAGGGAGGTAGCAGAAGTGGGGGAAGACAAAAAAAAATGAGCCCTGATGTCTCATAGCAAACCAAGGACCTGGGTTTGATCCTGGCCGAGGTTGACTGTGTGGAGTTTGCACATTCTTCCCATTTCTGTGTGGGCTTCCCCTGAGTGATCCAGTTCCCTTCCACAGTCCAAAGTTGTGCAGGTTAGGTGGATTGGCCATGTTAAATTGCTCCTCAGTGTCTAGGGATGTGCAGATGGGATTACAGGGATAGGGTGGGAGAGAGGGCCTAAATAGGATGCTCTTTTAGAAGGATGGTTCAGATTTGATAGGCCAAATGGCCTAGTTCTGCACTGTAGGGATTCTATGTATTCGGTAGCACAGTGGTTAGCACAGTTGCTTCAGAGCTCCAGGGTCCCAGGTTTTATTCCTGTCTTGGGTCACTGTCAGTGCGGAGTCTGCACGTTCTCCCCCTGTATGTGTGGGGTTCCTCTGGGTGCTCTGGTTTCCGCCCACAATCCAAACATGTGCAGGTTGGTTAGATTGACCATGATAAATGGTCCTTCGTGTCCAAAAGGTTAGATGGGGTTACTGAGTTACGGGGGTGGGTGGGCTTAAGTGGGGTGCTCTTTCCAAGGGCCGCTGCAGACTCAATGTGCCGAATGGCCTCCTTCTGAACTGTAAATTCTGTGATTCTATGATACATGCACCACAGTGCTGTTATGGAGCGTTCCAGTGTTCTGACCCAGCGAAAGTGAGGAAACAGCGGTCTATTTCAAGACAGGATGGTGTGTGGCTTGATGGGGAACTTCAGTGGTGATGTTTGCAGGCATTTGCAGCCCCTGTTCTTTTAGATGGTAGAGGTCATATATTTGGAAGATGGTGACTTAAGAAGCCTTGGTGAGTTCCAGATCAGATATCCTGTGGTGAGTAACTCACCTCCTGACTCCAGAAAGCCTGTCTACTGTCTACAAGGCTCAAAGTTATGAGTGTGATGGAACAATAATCTCCACTTGCCTGGATGAGTACAGCACTAACAACACTCAAGAAGATGGCAAATTGTCAGCTATTCAAATCCTAGGAGAGAAATGTGAAACAAATGCCCACAAGCTAGTTTTGTTTTGCAATTCCTATAGAATGAGGAGAGGTTTTGAAATCCAGAAATTATGTTGAGGATTGTCAGAGGATACAGCAGGACATAGATAGGTGGAAACTTGGGCAGAGAAATGGAAAGTGGAGTTTAATCCGGACAAATGTGAGGTAATGCATTTAGGTAGGTCTAACATAGAGGGGAAATATACTGTAAATGGTAAAACTCTCAGGAATATAGAAAGTCAGGGAGATCTGGGCGTGCAGGTCCACAGATCTCTGAAGGTGGCAACACAAGATAGTCAAGAAAGCATATGGAATACTTGCCTTCATTGGACGAGGCATCGAGTATAAAAACTGGCAAGTCATGCTGCAGTTGTAGAGAACCTTGGTCAGGCCACACTTGGAATATTGCACACAATTCTGGTCACCACACTAACAGAAGGTCTGTGGAGCAAAGTTTAGAGGAGCTGTGCGAGGCAGGTTTTTTACACAGAGGGTGGTGAATGCCTGGAACACGTTGCCAGGGGAGGTTGCGGAAGCAGATCACTAACGGCGTTCAAAAGGCATCTTGACAAACACATGGATAGGATGGGTATAGAGGGATATGGCACAAGGAAGTGCTGAGGGTTTTGGCAAAGATTGGTGTCACGACCAGTACAGGCTTGGAGGGCCGAAGGGTCTGTTCCTGTGCTGTATTGTTCTTTGTTCTTTGTTTTTGATGGTGGCTTCAACGTCACATTCCAGCCAGCCCCTGATAACCTTTGACTCCTTTGTTTCTGAAGAGTCTAACCACCCCACCATAAAGTTATTCAATGATCCTGCCACCACAACTCCCCAGTGAAGACTTTACTACCCTCTGAAAGAAAACATTTCTGATTATCTGTGTCATCACGTTAGTAATTATTTTAAAACTGTGCCCCCTAGTTCAAGCCTCACCCACCAGGGGAAACATTCTTTCAGAATCCACCTTGGCCCTCTCATGAGCCACAGCCACCTCCTCAAATCCAACAGTGGTCACCCCCAAAACAACCTGATCTCCTGTGAGCTACATGCTTCCTACCAGCCATATCAATTGTCACTCACACTGTGACTTTGCAGTTGGAGGTCATCCACCTCCACCCTCTGTCACATTTGAGCTTCTTCCCATTACCCTTCACCCTCGCAATATTACCCTGCTCCTTCCCCCAATCATCCTGGAGCCTTCAACCGTCATACATGAGCCAGAGGCATTGATCCTTGTTGGATCACCTCTAACCCTCGAACTTTCACCCCCATTTCCTTCTCTCCGCACCATCACTTTTGACTTTTTTGTTGTTATCCTGGAGCCTCTCTCAATCTGAATCTGCCCTGCTTTAAACTTGATATCCCTTCCCTGACTGTCAGCCGTGTGGTTGAGTTTCCTCCCTTGGACACACAGGATGAGACCACTACAATGGAAGACACTATGTGTGGAAGACATTTCTTTTTGGATACCTCGTCTCCCCTCACACCCAAAGGTTCCAGAGCCTGGCTGTGCTGCTGTTTGAGGACCTGACCACCACATTCTTCCCCCATCTTTTCCTGTGATTATCCCTCTCTTGTTGCACAGTCTGGTCCTGTAAAGACTTAATTGCCTGCAAAGTCTTGCATTCAAAGTATCATCTTGCATCAGTGGCTTTTGTCTATATATGTGTTTGTGTAATCCACCTTTTCACTCACCTGATGAAGGAGCAACGCTCCGAAAGCTAGTGATTCCAACAAACAACCAAGGACAGGGCCTTCCTCATTACCTGGTAGTGTAAGACGTCTGCCTTACCCACTACAGTCCAATGCCGGCATCTCCACATCATCTTTTCCTTGCCACTACCACATCACAAAGCTTTGTTTTTATATCTATCTGAGAGGGCAGAGAGGGCCTTCCTCACTTAAAAAACCTGCACCTCAGACAGTGCAGCACTCTCTCAGTACTGCCCTGGATTATCAACCTAGATTTTTGGATTCAAGTCCCGAGAGAGGAGCTTGAACCCACCACCGCCGGGCTCTGATGTAATGTCACTCTCCACTGAGCCAAAGCCGGAACTATGCTCTGTCCTAAAGTTCATAATTGTTGTGGCTCGTAACACTTCTCGATAATTTATTCACTGTTGTTGATTTGAATGAGCTACTTGTGTTCAACATGGCAAGGAGCAGTTTCTCTATTTAGCATCTGGTCTCAGAACTCAACACTCACAGCTGAGGCACCGAACAAGAAAGATACTGAGTAAAATCTCCTCTCCGCTTTACAACGTTCCTTAATCACCATATTAGGAGAGTATTTAATTCTGCACCAGAGTGAATGTTTTCTACATTTCCAACCCTTATGACTCCTTTGGGTACGATTGACAATTTACTGTTAATTTGTGCTGAATCTAAATTGTGGAACTAGGAACTGTGTTAATATTTCCAAATGTAAGGGCAAATTCAGCGTGTGTGCCCTGCTGGAACACTAGATGTGAGCATCTTTTGGAGAATTGGGGCTATTGTTTATAATCCTGTTTCCAATTCATGTTTCTGGCACTGAATTTCTGCTCACAAAGCCAGCCCAGCTTTGTGAATGTTGCCATACAGGAAACATTAATACACTAAGACTCTTTTTTACTTCAGTCTGATATAATTTCAAGCTTACATCATAGAAATCAAAGGACAATTATCTGATATACTCCCTCCCAACCTGTCGTGAAAATTATATTTATCTTGGATAGTGAATAGATCGCTATTATATAACATAGAATTTACAGTGCAGAAGGAGGCCATTTGGCCCATCGAGTCTGCACCAACCATTGGAAAGACCACCCCATTTAAGCCCTCACTTCCACCCTATCCCCGTAACCCAGTAACCCCTCCTAACCTTTTTGGACACTAAGGGCAATTTAGCATGGCCAATCCACCTAAACTGCACATCTTTGGATTGTGGGATGAAACTGGAGCTCCCGGAGGAAACCCACGCAGACACGGGGAGAACGTGCAAACTCCGCAGACAGTGACCCAAGCTGAGAATTGAACCTGGGACCCTGGTGCTGTGAAGCCACATTGCTAACCACTATGCAACCGTGCTGCCCACTAATGCAAAATTTTGCATATGTGGTTGGGAATCTTGCCCCTGCTATTATCACATTGCCTGTGATACGGCACGGTAGCACAGTGGTTAGCACTGTTGATTCACAGTGCTAAGGACCAGGGTTGATTCCCGGCTTGGTCACTGTCAGTGCGGAGTCTCCAAGTTCTCCCCCTCATTTTCCTCCAGGTGCTCCAGTTTCCTCCTGCAGGTCCTAAAAGACATGCTTGTTAGGTGAATTGAACATTCTGAAATCCTCCTGTGTACCCGAACAGGCGCCGGAGTGTGGCGACTATGGGATTTTCACAGTAACTACTTTGCAGTGTTAACGTAAGCCTACTTGTGACACTAATGAAGATTATTATTATACCAGTTACATACGATACATACATGTGAACATACTTTGCCTGTTGGGTTCCCACACAAATATTGTCTCAAGAAGATAAGCCCACTTATTGTGACTGATATTGGTATCACTTAGTCAATGAAGAAGCTCACCAAATCCAGAAAGTTGGATCCGTTGACTTTCTCTTCCATTATATTTGCTGTACAATTCAAAATCTTCAAAGTACACCCCAATTCTTGATTTCACACTGACTGCTCTTTGTAATGTGGATAATCCATAAAATTACATCTGATAATCAGATCAATTATTTTAAATAAAATTAAGATTAAATGGCCTGCCCTTGATTGCTTTTGTTTTGTCACCCTTCACTGAATATTTGAATGAAGATAGTTTATTGCCATACTTTGTGAAGAGCATTGCAAATATCAATTGTCACAGCTTAAATATTGGAGGTGGTATGAGGGGAATCACTCCCTTTCCAACCCAAAGGATTGCCATCAAGGGAGGTATGGTGGAGCAGTGGTTAGCACTGCTGCCTCACGGCGCTGAGGATCGGGGTCGATCCCCGCTCTGGGTCGCTGTCCGTGTGCAGTTTGCACATTCTCCCCATGTCTGCGTGAGTCTCACCCCCACTACCAAAAGATAAGCAGGATAGGTGAATTGACGAGACTAAATTGACCCTTAATTGGAAAATAAAATGAAATGGGTAGTCTAAATTTATTTTTAAATAAGATTGCCAGTCACAAACTGTTTGTTTTGCTCCTCAGCCTGATTATCCATATCTGCTCGTAAACCTGATTAGCAGCCAGGTATCAACTTGTAGTGATCGAAATAGTACAGCATTCGGTATGTATTTCATGACCTTTGACTTAATTGGAGGTAACAAATGCTGCTCTGGAATTATTGGAGTTCTGACTTTTGCGGTCTCCTGCTCAAGTGGGGTAACAGCGGTTAGTTAGCGATGACGGGAGAAGACAGACAAAAGCCTGGTGAGCAGAAAGTTCCTCACATCAGTCTTTGACAACTCAAGCAACTATGCCATCATGGCCAGGAGCTTATCTGACCAACACAGCCGAGGAGAAAGGTTCAAAGAGAGCGGGAATTGCAGCATTTTTCATACTGAAGCAACAATGAATTAAATGACTGGTGACAACTTGATTAAGTTGCAGATGAGCGTGATAGCAGAGAAAAAAGTAATTAGTGTTGGAAATGGAAGTCTTTTTCTCTCCTGCCACTTGAACAGTTGTCAGTAACTCACATGTTCACATCATGCCAGAGATTTTTTTTAAAGTTCATTCAGGAAGAGACATGATTTTATCTCAATTTATATTGATGTGTCGACATGCTTGTCCTTTTAACGCGCTTTGGTATATTTCGCTTTTTTAATGCAAAATTTACTTTGAGGATAATGGGGAATACATTAAAACCTCCTGCTGACAAAAATTGCAATAACTTGTTTAAGATTGTGCTGGATCACCACATATTTTTATGGCGACTCTGATGGAAATTGCTGGCCAAATTGGTGTTTGTATTTCACCCATTATGTGTATCCACTCATGTAGTTGGCAAGACTGCCTGAAAAGCTCATTGCGCTGTTCGTTATCAGTGGTTCATTGAGTTTCCAGATAGGTCTTCCTCGCCTCTTTAACTGTCACCCATTAACTTTCATCCTGACGACTCATTTCCTGCTTCCTGCATGAACTATATATTGGGGTTGAAGCAAGATTCTTTGGTCTTTCTCGCACGCCCTGGAGTGGTGAATCATTCATACAGTAATTCCATAGTGATCTGAGTCTACAACGGAACCATCGTTTCCCCAGATCATAGAATCATAGAATTCCTACTGCACAGGAGAAGGCCATTCAGCCCATCGCGTCCGCAGCGATAGAGCACCCTACCTGGGCCCGATCCCCAGCCCTATCCCCGTAATCCCACCTAACATTTGGACACCAAGGGGCAATTTAGCATGGCCAATCCACCTAACCTGCACATCTTTGGACAGTGAGAGGAAACCGGAGCACCCAGAGGAAACCCACGCAGACAGGGGGAGAATGTGCAAATTCCACACAGTCACCCGTGGTTGGAATTGAACCCGGGTCCCTGGCACTGTGAGGCAGGACTGTTAACCACCGTGCCGCCCAGATGGTGGACTCTTCCGCATAATGTGGGTCCCGGGAGGGGGGGGGAGCAATAATCTTTGAGATGACGGCAACAGAAAGCTAAGTGATTCAAGAGACAGCTCAACAAGATGAAATGTAGAAAAAAGCTCGGCATCTAATGCGAATTGTTAGTTGAAGGAAAAATAAATAGTGCCGCAACAGTGAAAAGGCAACTGGATAGGTTGAGGCCAGGCAATGAGGCAAGTGGATTCACAACGAAAGATAAACGTTGAATTCTTCCTTCCACAAGAGCAACATGTTTTCTCCAGATGTCGTAAATCTGCAACGGGGTCAAAAGAAATAAATTGCCAGGAATATATGGATATTATTCCGACTGAGATAAGGGAGAAGATTTGTGAAGCATTGGCAATCATTCTGAGGAAGTTAATAGATCTTGGGAGCCACCAGTTGATTGGAAATGGGCTAATAGTCAAAGAAGGGTGACAAAACAAAAGCAATCAAGTGCAGGCCATTTAATCTTAATTTTCTTCAAAATAGTTGATCTGATTATCAAATGTAATTTGATGGATTACCTGCATTACAAAGAGCAGTCAGTGTGAAATCAGAATGGGGATGCACTTTGAGGATATACTTTGAGGTGTGCAGAAAATATAATGGGTTAATGGATCCAACTTTACAGTGATTACTTGAATGCTGCACCCAGCCCTGGTTGCCAAGAAACAACATGGCCGGGATGCCCCGGGTGGAGGCACGAATCCCGCCCCGCCGCCCCGATGCCGGCTTCCCAATTCTCCGGTGCCGTTTTTTTGGGCGCTGGCGGGATTCCTGCCGCATCAGTCGGGGCCCGTTGACAGCACCTCCCCCCTCCCCCCCCGCCGATTCTCTGGGCCCCAATGTGCCGAGTGGCCGACGAGTTTTACCCAGTCCCGCTGGCGTGAATTACTCACCTTACACATGGCGGGATCTGGAAGGTAAGTGTGCAGGGGCCATCCTGGGCGGTGGGGAGAGATCCGACCCCCGGGGTCGGCCCCCACGGTGGCCTGGCCCGCGATTGGGGCCTACCGATCGGTGGGCAGGCTGGTTCCGTGGGGGCCTACCTTACTCCTCGCCAGGCCCCGGTCACACTGGGACAAACATGCACCAAACCCTGCCCGGAGGATTTCCCGCTGTGGTGGTTGGAGCATAACGCAAGGTGGAAACTCATGCCTCCAGCCTGTTAATCAGATGGGAATGGATGCAAATCACCGATCTGCATCCTCCCGCTGGTGTGAGGCGAGTACTGCGCGAAGGCCGTATTTCCCTCGATGCTCCACTTTCACTCGATTGAGAATCCAGAAACTGAGGCTGGGCAATGGAAAATGCACCCCGTTAAAAACCCTGAAACCGAAGTAAGCTGAACTTTCATATTTTTTAACCTTCACTATTTAGAGAATCCAGGTAGCGCTTTAACAAATACGATCCATGTACTGTGGATATACAGCCGCTGTCAAACACAATGCAATTAAACATGTGCACAACTAGAAAACCCATTACTTGACCAGTAAAGTTCCTTCTGACTGATCAGTATTTCTACTTCCCCTTACTCTTCTACCTTGTCATGTGTCATTTCAAAAACCCTGTTATCCTGTTGCAGCCAATTCATTGCATTATGATATTTCGAGTCACATCTGAAACACCGGATTACCATTCCTTGGTTATTCCTGGGGTTCATGCTCCTGCTTAGTTACTCACTTGCAGTTGCCTGTTAAAGCTACCAAAGGGGTCGCTCTCCTCATTTATTTTGTTCATGTTACTTTTTTTTTAGAAGGTTGCATCCCATTTCAAAACTGTCTTGAAATACTGCCAGTGTTGAATCCGTGTGACTTGCGAATGCCACGCAAGTGGCTGAAAATTAATGCTTCCCAAAAAAATGTTTTAAGGCTTCAGGATATCTGTTCTAAAACTGTATCTCTTTGAGAATCTAAATCCAGTAAGACCAGGAGCCTATCCATGTCCGATACTTGAGCACAATCCAACAATTTGTAAGCAAGTGCTGAATTAAGGATCTCCAAATAGAATTTCTGCAACGTGGTATATAACTTATTCAATTCCATCATGTATTCTCCTATGGAATAACCATCCATCCTTTAAAATTTATCAAAGTCTTGCATACCTCAAAAGCAGATCTTCTTTCAGATAAACTTTGTCCATAAACCTTAGGTTGAGGGTGCTAGGCCTTTTCTCATTAGAACGGAGAAGGATGAGGGGCGACTTGATAGAGGTTTATAAGATGATCAGGGGAATAGATAGAGTAGACAGTCAGAGACTTTTTCCCCGGGTGGAACAAACCATTACAAGGGGACATAAATTTAAGGTAAATGGTGGAAGATATAGGGGGGGTGTCAGAGGTAGGTTCTTTACCCAGAGAGTAGTGGGGGCATGGAATGCACTGCCTGTGGAAGTAGTTGAGTCGGAAACGTTAGGGACCGTCAAGCGGCTATTGGATAGGTACATGGATTAGGGTAGAATAATGGAGTGTAGATTAATTTCTTCATAAGGGCAGCACGGTAGCATTGTGGATAGCACAATTGCTTCACAGCTCCAGGGTCCCAGGTTCGATTTCTACTTGGGTCACTGTCTGTGTGGAGTCTGCACATCCTCCCCGTGTGTGCGTGGGTTTCCTCCGGGTACTCCGGTTTCCTCCCACAGTCTAAAGATGTGCAGGTTGGGTGGATTGGCCATGATAAATTGCCCTTAGTGTCCAAAATTCTATGATTAACCTAAGACAAAAGTTCGGCACAACATCGTGGGACGAAGGGCCTGTTCTGTGCTGTATTTCTCTATCTTAGGAACCTCAAACTCCGAAAATGCATTGCACCTGATCCTGCTGCTGTTGGGAAGAAAAAGTACCTGGCTTTTTCTTTGGTCAGGATGTAACCCGTGTCCACATAGCCACTTAATTCTTCCTTTGGTCATAAGGTTCAGCTTCACAGAACAATGGTGGAAAATCATACCCTAATAACTCGCACTTGGTTTCCGCCATTTTTCTCAAACGTAACTCTGATAATAATCCCCTGTCTGAAAAAATGTTTTCCTAGTTTCCAAACTGTACCTTTAGGCAGCCATTCTCTGCTACCATGTCAAATAGATCCACACCAGTTGGTGAAGTTAAGGCACAGAGGGTGGGGGTTTGCCATGCAACCTACTGTGTGTTTAACAGCAGCGGAAAGTGGCCCGCCAATGGCTGGTGGTGGTATCTTCTGATGCCACCATTGTCAACGAGGTTTCCCATTTAATTCATCCCTCGCTGCCGTGAAACGTCTGGTGGGGGCGCACCGTCAGCGGGACCAGCAGATCACACCAGCGTAAAGGGCCGGATAGTTATGGCCAGAGTTTCTCTTTGCTGAGAGAGTTCATTTACCTAGCAGGGTCAAGACTGATCAACCATATCCCAGCTATCCCCATTTAGGGTCAACACCACCAGTGTCCCAGCTATTCCAATACCCATCACTTGATTGACAATGTCATTATGTAATTGACATTAAACCTGAATAATGTTATGAATACGATATTGATGCCACGGTTCTGAATTACAAGGACAAACTTGGAAAAGTGCTATAGATCCTGGAAATGAAAGCCTAACAGGGGAATCTCACAAAGACATGTAAGATTGTTAAGACAATTGGATATCTTAACATGCAATACAGCTTAAGATAAAACTGTGGCGGTAGATTCAGTAAAAAGTGAATTTAGAACTGCTAATAAGAAATTATGATTCACACACAGCATACTTAATATGCAAGGGGTAAGCATTCTCCAAGGCGGTCTTAAGGGCACGCGACAACGCAGAACTGCCGAGTAAAAACTTATAGCTAAGTTCCGCACGCATGAGTGCGGCCTCAACCGGGATCTTGGATTCATGTCGCATTACATTCACCCCCCACCATCTGGCCTGGGCTTGCAAAATCCTACCAACTGTCCTGGCTTGAGACAATTCACACCTCTTTAACCTGGGATTATCCCTCTCTCTGGATCTGTAATGATTTGATTACCTGCAAATGCTCGCATTCCAAGCATTGTCCGGCATCTCTGACTTTGTCTTTACAAATATTTCTGGAACATACCTCTCCATCCACCTGAGGAAGGAGCAGTGCTCCGAAAGTTCGTGTTTGAAACAAACCTGTTGGACTTTAACCTGGTGTTGTAAGACTTCTTACTGTGCTCACCCCAGTCCAACGCCGGCATCTCCACATCATACTTAATATGCAGAATAGATACCAAATAGAGTAGCAGAGGAAAAAAACCTCAGAACTATTACAATGGTGGTATGGTAAGAGCTTTCTGGACAGATAAATGAAGACAGCCTTCCCAGTTGTAATTATCTTGTGATCTCAAGAACACCCTCCCCAAAAACAGATCTAGCCTGACACCCTGTACTGTCTGCACAACCTTGATCAACAAGATGAAGGCTGCCCCAAAGAAAATCTTCCAGGTAAGGATGTAGAATAGCTTTTTTTGCCAAAAAGCTGACCCGCTATGCAAGATGTTAAATGTAATCATGAAGGGTTTTGATAGTGCAAATAAAGAGAAATTGTTTCTATTGGGAGATGACCCTTTGACTCGAGATCCTGGATTTACGACAAGTGCTTAAAGAAACAAATGCAACGTGAAGAGATTTAGTTTTTTAATGCAGTGAGTTGTTGAAACCTGAAAAGTACTGGCTGAAAGAGTAGTGGATGCAGATTCAATACCAACTTTCAAAAGGGAATTAGTTGAATATTTGAAGAGAAAATACGTGCAGGGCGATGGCTCAAGGATGGGACTGTACAGCTAGTTGGATAACTCTTTCATCGAGCTCGTATAAGCACAATGGCTTATCGTCTATGCTATATGATGCCTTAACCATGGTTTCCCATCCCTGGCACAGTATGCTTATGCTTTCTATAATAATGTCCTCTCCATAATGGCATACACAAAACTATACACAGAGCTCTAAATATGGTTGAATATATGGCAGCAATTTTCATTGGTTAGCTGGGTGGCTGGTTTGTGATACGGAGCGACACCAACTGTACGGGTTCAATTTTTGAACTGGTTGAGGTTATTCATGAAGGGCCTGCCTTCTCGACCTTGCCCCTCGCTTGAGGTGTGGTGACCGTAAGGTTAAATCACCACCAATCAGTTTTCATTGGGGAGAACAGCCTCTGGGACTGTAGCCACATTTACATATTAACCTCCATTGTTTGCGTTCTGAAGGAGATAGGTAATCTGCTCCACCAGCTTACCCTATTATGTTTGCCGTCTGTGGACCTTTTCTATAAAATCCAAAAGGCTGGTGATGCTTGTTCAGGATTGATATAACTGCACTTTTCAGGGAATATGTACTTGATGCCTTGGGTTGTTGTGTTCATAACCTACACAAGTCCCTTGGAGCAAGTATAGAAGGTTTTTTTTTAGATTTATTTTCTCAGCTCGAAATACGAGAAACTATTTTAGTAAATATTATTTAATGTGGGAATGTAAAGATAAGAATACTTGCTGAGCTGTAATGATCTTTAAAAAGTCCAGCAGTGGTTCCTCAACTTCCAGGTACAAACATGATACTTGGACAGGAAAGAAATCAGAAGCTGCATTAGTCAAACCTGATTATTTTTTGCTTATTTAAAACTAAACTTTGCTGAAACAAAGGATGGTTGCCACAAATCACCTGATAAAGTGAATGATAAGGTAATTACTAAGGCATTATATGGATTGCAGCAGAAACATGCCCTGGCGTATTGTCATGGACTCTCATGCCTCCCACTGTCAAGATTTGTTTCAAAAAGGATCTATTGAAAGGAAATGGATGCATTTTGCATCTGTATAGGCTTTACCCCTCTCGTGGAGTCCAAAGGTTCACCAAGACAGCAGCTATCAGAAACCGGGTCAAATATATGAATAATGTCTTTTGCAGGCTAATGACACCAGATAAACCTTTTTATGAAATCATTGTAGAGTAATGATTTGATAAGGCTTCAGCAACCATTTAAAAAGTTTTTTTTTAATAAATTTAGATTACCCAATTATTTTTTCCAATGAAGGGGCAATTTAGCGTGGCCAATCCACCTACTCTGCACATTTTTGGGTTGTGGGGGCGAAACCCACACAGACACGGGGAGAATGTGCAAACTCCACACGGACAGTGACCCAGAGCCGGGATCGAACCTGGGACCTCAGCGCCGTGAGGCGGTTGTGCTAACCACTAGGCCACCGTGCTGCCCTTTCAGCAACCATTTTAAAATCTCTATATACAGTTGAGAACTCAGAAGCCAGGCAGTCTGCTGATTTATCTCTCTCCCACCAACATCTACAGTGGGACTCCAAGCTGGCAAGCTGTCTGCAAGAAGCCTTCCTCTGAGCTTATTTATTGACAAGCCACTGGCCACTGCCTGCCAAGCAGACCTAATCTCTGAATTTCAACCTCATCTCATTGTGACACAATCATTTTCAAGGAATTTTGTACTTCTGTCTTTAGCCAGGAACTTACCTGAACTGGAGGGAACCTCCTCTGGATTTGGATTTCCTGAGCTCTCGAAATCACTGGAACAGCTATATATTTTTGTTGTTCTTTTCAATGTTGAGTTGTAAAGCCTTTTTTTCCAATATGCCTATTGTATATGTGTGTATGTGTTTGTGTACAATTGTGTGAAGCTGCGATCATCTCCCCCACCACCCGGGTTTGAATGTGTGAATAAACTAAACCTATTTAATCCTAATAGAATTTGCTGCAGGTCACTCTAAAAATTGATGACACAAACAATGGCTTTTGGAATAAGCTGCACAGCCTATTTTTAAAACAAATAAACCCACTTCTGCTTACAGACAAGCGGCAAGAAAATAAAAGGAGTTCAATTTTGCCCCTCTCTTCTGTATGTAAAAATACATTACTGCAACATTCCGATTGTAGCTTGCCACATTCAGGAGATGTAAAAGTCACATATGAGCCCTTGCATGTTTCTGCTCTACAGTGCCTTGGTGCCTCCAGACACCACTTTATTTGACTGTAAGTTTATAGTAATTAAAAATAAAATGCACATTTTCCTCATTGTGGGGAATTGCCGTCATGTTTCGCCAAGCTGAAGCACAGACACGAATTAAACAAAAACCTCTGATGTTATTTCCTTGTTCTGATTGGCATTTCTCTGTAGAATTCATCTTATCATTTCAGGACAGTGTTAATCAGAATCCTGGCAGCCTAGTCGAAACAATAATCTTGGCAATTGTCCCAACAAATTTCATTTCTTGAGTCTTTTTCAAATTGTCGATGATGTGATTTCAGAACAGGCTTGCACTGAACTGATCACAAACAACATTTGTGACAACGGGCAGCAGGGTAGCATGGTGGTTAGCATAAATGCTTCACAGCTCCAGGGTCCCAGGTTCGATTCCTGGCTGGGTCACTGTCTGTGTGGAGTCTGCACGTCCTCCCCCTGTGTGCGTGGGTTTCCTCCGGGTGCTCCGGTTTCCTCCCACAGTCCAAAGATGTGCGGGTTAGGTGGATTGGCCATGCTAAATTGCCCGTAGTGTCCTAATAAAAGTAAGGTTAAGGGGGGTTGTTGGGTTACGGGTATAGGGTGGATATGTTGGTTTGAGTAGGGTGATCATGGCTCGGCACAACATTGAGGGCCGAAGGGCCTGTTCTGTGCTGTACTGTTCTATGTAACATGTATCAAATTTCAATTGAAATTGGGAATAAAATCTGATTTATTGAGCGATGAGTTTTTATCGAACACCCTGATATTTATAAGACACAGAATTATTGGGCCATATTTCAGTACAGCACAGATCACCCTACTTAAACCCACGCAACCCGTATACCCGTAACCCAACAATCCCCCTATTAACCTTACACTACGGGCAATTTAGCATGGCCAATCCACCTAACCCGCACATCTTTGGACTGTGGGAGGAAACCGGAGCACCCGGAGGAAACCCACGCACACACGGGGAGGACGTGCAGACTCCACACAGACAGTGACCCAGCCGGGAATCGAACCTGGGATCCTGGAGCTGTGAAGCATTGATGCTAACCACCATGCTACCGTGAGGCCCCCGGCTGGGTCACTGTCTGTGTGGAGTCTGCACGTCCTCCCCGTGTGTGCGTGGGTTTCCTCCGGGTGCTCCGGTTTCCTCCCACAGTCCAAAGATGTGCGGGTTAGGTGGATTGGCCAGGCTAAATTGCCCTTAGTGTCCTAAAAAATATAAGGTTAATGGGGGTTGTTGGGTTACTGGTATAGGGTGGATACGTGGGTTTGATTAGGGTGATCATTGCTCGGCACAACATTGAGGGCCGAAGGGCCTGTTCTGTGCTGTACTGTTCTAATTTCTAATTTCTAATTTCAATCGAACGCAATCACAGTTGGATTGCTAATCTGCTCCTGTTCACTGACACTAAAATGCGGCCTTTCCTTTTCTTACCTGTGTTGCTCGTTTTACTGGAGTGTGATTAACACGCCTCCGTTTAAAGGCCGTGTGCTTAACACTGCTATGGCTCTGTATATGTAATTATGCTCGGAGTCGCCAGGTGCCGTATTGAGACACTGTCACAAATATATCAAGGTCAGGTTCAAAGTAATAAATCTGTACACCGATTAGTAAGTCCAAACGATTGGTGTTTATTATAACAAATATAATAAATACACATGCATACGCTAAAGAGACTAACTTACTTCTAATACTAAACAACTAAATACTTATCTAGGCAGGAACAGGCAAGGTCAGGGAACAAGGCCTTCGTCCCGTTCTTGGTCTGCAACTCTCTGAATCGTAAGGTTGTCAGGATCTTAGCAAGGTCTGGATCGCGTAGCGATCGTTGTATTGGCACTTACAGTTCGATGGCTGATGGCTCAACAGCTGGTGATGGAACTGGAGTCAGGATGCGATGTAGCAGCAAAGCAGAGCAGAGCCGGAGCAACAAAACAGACCGAACCATGTGCGGGGTCTATTCTTATAGGTCCTAGAAGTCCGTGCCCCCTTGGGGTGGTTCTTTTACCTGCCATGTATCGATTGGGCCTTTCCCAATCGATATCTTCCAAACCCCCCAATCTGAGGGTCGTTCCTCGATGGGTGGGGCGGTCCCTACGGTTCTTTGTGTTGGTTACTGTGGCGCCATTCTGTCTGGGCGTCTATGCAAAAGTATCCATTGATACTTAAATGTTTCTATTGTGCGGGGTCTGGATCTGGATCACCTCATTACTATGCAGATCTGTTTCCCATTTGCACCTTTGGCTGAAACTCTGCACCTGGCCAAAAACTGGTTTCTGTACGTGCAGAATGCAAATTAGTCTTCTGCAAACTGCTTGTCCTTGCTAAGACTGTTTTTCCCTGCAGCCTTAGCAGTTCTCCATTTTGTAGCCCAGTGTCCATCTTAGATGGCTACATTCCCTCCTTGTGATCCTCACAAGAAATTGTGAAGGATCACTTATGCACGTTTCCTCGAGTGCCTTTGGGTGCCCTCTTTGTGTTCCCTGACCTTAGCAAGTTCCTGGGCGTCTACTCTGTCTTTAACTATGGCAAGAAAAATTTTATCTCACATTTCTACTTGGCGCTATGTCAAAGGGGACATGCATTACCAATAACCGGGAACATTTACCTATCACAACTGCTATCCTTATCTTATTTTAAACATTTTATTACAGTCTAAAAACCTTATCCATTCACACCACATTACATATCACTTTCTGACTCGGCAGTCGAGTTCAGAACAATATAATACATTAGTGTTTTCTTTATTAACATATTGCTTTATTCATTTCGTAGGCATCAAGGGGTTGGGGGGATTGGTGAAAACCGAAAATAGGGGATTGAACTCCGTAAATGGTTGAGGGGCAGGAACGGGAGGCTCTCCTTTTCCATTTCCTCAACCTGAGGGTCTGTACAATTACGCAGAGAATTGCAATCACCAACAGTGATTCAATCACGTACGACATTGAGTACCATGTCATAAATTTTGTGCACCAGGTCTGAACTTCGCTGATCAGAGCTGAGCACGGGGAAGTTGGTGTGAGGGAAACATTAACGGCGGGGGTTGTGGGGGAAACGTGACTTGCTTCCACATATACAAATACAACAACATTTAAAACTAATAGGTAGGCTTCCATCATGGTCTTCTCTTCGTTCTCTTTGTCCTCTTCCTTCTGTATGGCCGATCCTTGCCGTGAACCCTCTTTCGACTCTTCGAAAGCTATGGGATCAAGCACAGTATCTGTCAATACACAGTTTAATATCCGTACTTGTTAGTGTATCTGTCCTCTCATTCCAATTGACCCTTAAATGACTGGCCAAGTCACACCCTGTGACTCCCCTCATTTTTTTTTCAAATGCGAATTTTAGGAGCAGAAATACACCTAACAACTTTCTTCCTGCGAGCCATCTCGCAGGCTTTGCCAATTTACCATCCGAATGTTCCTGGATGTAAATAGCATGTGGGATGGTGGCCTAAGGGCTACCTAACGAAAAATGAAACAAAGTTTTGAAACAAAAAGGTCAGATGGGTTGCGTATGGGCCGCTACGGGTACGATTTGGATGGGATCCCCGGGTAAGGCGTGCTGTGCCGTACCCGAGCTTGGCTGACCAAAGTGGGTTCTCAGACAGGGCGGGTCCTCAGTGTCGTTTCTCCACTGCCTGAGTAACCTGGAATGAACGGGCAAGAATGTGTTAACCGTGGGGTTGCTGCCTCTATTCACCGAATAGAGGGGCACCTGAAAAACAAGGGAGGAGCCAATATGCTCCTTGTGAAAAGTTGAGCTGTGCTCCAGATATTGTAGCTATAATGTGAGGTGGTCGCAATCTTTTCAGCTGAAAGGATCTGCAGTCAAACCCTTAACATATCAACAAGCAAACAAACATAAAGTAACAAACAAAACATGCGTGCAGGTTCCATCAGAAAGGATATCGCTTCCCTCAAGCGGTTCCTATTTTACATCATCTGGACACCTCACTTTTCCTCTGCCTCTGTGAACAGGGTCACAAAGGGGTTTCCGTATCGGGAGTCACACACCGTGTCGTCCTGCTCTCCCGGATCCCACACCCTTGTGTGGATCAGGCATGCAATTTGGGAATTATGTGACCGGGGGTCACTTTCATCGTTACGGACAAGTCGGTATGAATTGTCCCTGTGCCAAAGTGTGGGGTCTAAACTTGAATGGGCATTGTCGGGGTAGTCGGGGTCAGGTGGTGGGTCTGGGTATTTAATATAGGTGACTTCCATGGGGTCACTGGAGTCGGGGCCGTGGTCGCTACAGTGGGGGCTGTAGGGTTGAGTGCTGTGGCTGTCCTCAAAGTCAGTGTCAGTATCGCTGTCTCTGCTGTGGCAGCTTGTGGGCGTTTCGGGGCGTGGTCTGAAGTCAGTGGGCGGAGTCGTGGGAGAGTCCGATGATGAACTGGTCTGTGAGGGGGATGGTGGAAACGTGTCTCTAGTGGGCGGGGTGAGATGTTCTGCTGCATCCAGTAAGACATGGTGTGCGTGGTTAGACTGTGTTCCATATGCCTTCAGTTGGTTAATATGAAACCACGCAGTCTTTCCATTGGGGTATTTTATCCTGTAAACTGAGGGGCTAATTTTGTCCGAAATTGAATACGGGCCGGAAAATTTAGGTGCCAAAAAACTGCTGGGGTTATACACAGATAGCATTACCTGTTGCCCAACCTGAAATTCTGTGGTTGTACGTTCTTATTAAAGCAGGCTGTGCTTTGTTTGCGTCGTTTTCCCAGTTGAACTGCGGCTGCGATCTGTGCAGACCTCACAGTCTCAACTAGGTTTTTAACAGCTTTCTCATGCGTGAGGGCCGTCACTTCGGGGCTAGTCATGTCCAGCCCTAAAAGGAAGTCTGTACCTTTCATAGGGCGTCCGGTCATGAGTGTGTGTGGGGTTAAACCTGTAGATGTGGAAACCGTGTTGCGGATAAACATTAGTGCAAATAGGAGTACCGAATCCCATGTAGAATTGTTTTCCTGAACCATTTTTCTAAGGGTAGATTTTAGGGTCCGATTCATGCGCTCTACAATCCCGCTTGACTGTGGGTGATACGCAATGTAAAAATTTTGTTTAATGTCGAATATGGTCAGGATGTTCTTCATGACACGTCCTGTGAAGTGAGATCCCTGGTCCGAATCTATACTTCTAGGTAAACCCCATCTCGTGAAGATGTGGTGGGTCAGGATCTTTGCAGCTGTCTTAGCTGTATTCGTTCGTGAGGGGAATGCCTCTACCCATTTGGTAAATGTATCAATTACAACCAGCACGTATTTATAGCCATTCCTACAAGGGGGCAATGGTCCTATAAAGGCGATCTGGAGGTTTGTCCAGGGGCCATTAACTGGTCGAGTATGCCGAAGCTGTGCCTTTTTGGAATACCTCTCCGGGTTATTCTGGGCGCAAATAAGGCAATTCTCGATGTAGTGGGTTACATCGGTCCTTAAATTAGGCCACCAACAGAGTTGCCTGAGGTGCCTTGTGGTCGGGTCGGTCCCTTGGTATCCATGCCCGTCATGGAACAAGGCAATCATTTGATTTCTGTCCTGCTGCGGGACCACATAAAGCTGGTCCTTGATGATCACACCCTCATGTGTGGTCAGAGCGTGTCTGAACTTATCATTCTGTGGCACAAAAGTCCCTTTAAAAATCTCCCTGAGATCTTCATCCTGCTTCTGTGCCTCGGCTAAATCTTTAATGTCCGTCTGTGAGACTTGAACTGCACTCACAGGGGCGCTAGCTGGTGCGCTAGCTGGGGGTGTCCAACAGTGTCCTCGCCTGGAATCTGCTTTTGCCAGTGCGTCGGCTTTTACATTTCCAGGGGGGGATGACCTATGGTGACTTCTCACTTTGATAATGCCAAAGATTCTATCCTTCGCTTTGTCTAGGATGTGGCGGAGTAAAGGGGCTGATGGAAGGGGTTTCCTGTCTGCGGAGACAAAACCTTGTGTCCTCCACAGGGGTAGGAAATCCGTTAAGCTGTTGCAGACATATAGACTGTCCGAGTATATATCTGCCGGGCTGGGGAAAGAATCGGGGTGGTCCACTATGTAAGCTATGGCCGCGAGCTCTGCTGCCTGCGCGCCTAAGTGACCTGGCAATTTTAAAGCTATTTCTTCGAGTGCGCGACCCTGCGCGTCCTTGACATAGATGCCGCATCCAGTGATATGCTCACCATCTAAAACTGTGGATGAACCGTCCACGTATATCTTCAGTGGGCCACACGTGTCTGTGTGTTAGGGGCTTTGTCTTGGGTTCCCTATCTTCCTGGGGGGTGTCTTCGCTATGAAGGGTCCTGTGTTGTGTAGGGTGCTACAATTTCACAATCATGGGGCTGTCCTGGATATTGGAGGTTGTCGGCTAAATATGTGTGTGTCCGGGTTCGTTTTACCGTAATGTCCCGTCCTTGTAAAAGTAGTGTCCACCTAGCTGCCCTAATCTGGCTAACTGAACCGTCCTTCAGTCGACTGTCTAGGAGTAACTGTGTGGGGGTGTGCTCGGTCAAAATGGTGATGGGGTTGAGTCCGGTAATGTAGGAAAAATATTGAACTGCCCAGAAAACTGCTAGGAGGTGCCTCTTGCAGGCTGAGAATCCTTGTTCTACTGGGTCTAAAAGTCGGGAGGCATAAGCCGCGGGTCGTAGCTGCTCGTGCCGTTCCTGAAGTAACACGGCCGAGAGGGTCAGATCTATGCTCGCTACCTCTATTGCATAGGGGGAGAGTTGGTCTGGGACTTGTAGCGCGGGTGCTGCGCTAAGGGCTTTCTTTAAATCTTCCACAGCCTCTGTATGCTGCGGAAGCCATTCCCACGGGGCTCCTTTCTTAAGGAGGTCTGAGAGTGGGGCTGCCTTTGTCGCGAATCCATCGATATGGTTCCGACAGTACCCAACCAGTCCTAAGAACGACCGGAGGGCTGAAACATTCTGGGGAAGGGGAAATTTGACAATCGAATCAATCCTTTTGAATTCGATTTCGCGTTTGCCGTGCGTGATGACTGTACCCAAATACATCACTTTATTTTCCAATATCTGGGCCTTTCTGGGGTTAACTTTACATCTAATCGAGGTTGAAAGTTCCAGGAGTTCGGCCAGAAGCGTAATGTGCTCTGCCTTTGTGTCTGTCTGCAGTAATAGGTCGTCCACATACTGTACCAGACATTCGGGGCGGGAAAAGTTTTCTAAACCATTCGCCAGCTGTCGGTGGAAAATGGAGGGGGAATTGTGGAATCCTTGTGGGAGGCATGTCCACGTATACTGCTGTGCTTTGAATGTGAAGGCAAATTTGTACTGGCACACCTTTGCCAATGGGATTGACCAGAAGCCATTGCTAATGTCCAATATCATGAAATATTTGGAGTGGAGTCCCTGTTTGAGCATGGTCTCGGGACTTGTTGCTACCGTGGGGGCTACTGCTGGGGTTACTTTTTTGAGCTCCCGATAATCAATGGTCAGATGCCATGATCCGTCGGGCTTTCTCATGGCCAAATAGGAGCATTATTGGTCGAGGCTACTGTCCTAAGTACCCCTTGCTCCAATAAGCTACCTATTACTTTCTCTATTTCTCCCTCTGCTTCTAGGGGAAATCTGTATTGTTTCTGTGGTCGGGGGTCAGGTCCGGTAATGTGAACTTGTCCAGTCATTCTGCCGCAGTCGTGCCGGTGACTGGCAAATGCTGTCCTGTGTTTGTTTAAAACTGCTCTCACTTGTCTGTCCGTGTTTAGTGTAGTCAGGTCGAAAGAATATTCGCCTACTGCGCTAATCCGATTTGCGTACTCTCCAACTGTGAGAGTAGCGGGTTCTCTGTCTGACCTTGCCATTCGCCAGACACACTGGTTTACTGGGTCGAACGACAGGCTATGGGCATTCATAAAGTCTATTCCCAATATGTGTTCTGCTGAACAGGGAAGATTTACTAAAACGACGGGGTGTTTGGTGGAAATGTTCCCTAGCTGGATTGCTACGGGTGCTGTAATGTGTCCCTGCTGCGAGTGACCTGTGAAACCGCTAAGTGTGATGATGGAGGTGGTCGGCCACGTGTCTGCCTGTGCCGTGGTGGTGGAATTAATTGTGGTGCGGGACCCTCCTGTGTCCCAAAGTAACTCTATGGGCTTCCCTCTAACCTTAGCTGTGACTACCGGTCTTCTGGATTGATCCCAAAGAGTGTCACAGACCCAAGTGGGGGAGCCCGAACACCGTCAGTCCGTTCCGTCCACATTGGTCTGTCCTGACTGTATCCCTATACTATGGATCGGCTTTGCTCTATTTCTATTCAGAGTGCCTGTCTGCTGGCCTCTCTGTGATCTTTGGGGTGCATTGCATTCCTTAGCCCAATGTCCTAATTGGCCACAGTTGTAGCATTCGAGCGACTTCTGTGGAGGGCTGTTCTTCCCTTCATTGCGGGGCTTTGGTGTGCTCTTACTGCCTGAATGTCCGCTGCAGCCTGAGCTTCCTCTGGGGACTTTCCTGCGACTTCTGTGGAGGGCTGCTCTTTCCTTCATTCACCCACGCGGGGTTTCGGTGCTCTCTCACTGCCTGTATGTTTGCTGCAGCCTGAGCCTCTCCTGGGGATTTCACTTTGCCTTTGCCCTGAACTGATTGCTCCCAGGCGCGGGACAATCTTTTCAGGACCCATTTCTCGTTATGGGCCTCTTCTGAGGGGTCATAACTATTGTAAGCACTCTTTCCTGCATCTGTGGCTTGGGAAATTATGGTGCGCGTCCATTTAACCATGTTGTCACGGTTCAAATGCGCTCTATTTAAATCGCCGAAAACTGCGTTAAAATGGATCCACAGCCTTCCTGCAAATGCTGTGGGATGCTCTGTTTTCTTCTGTCTGCATTTGTTTAGTCCTTCAACTGGGTCATCTCGGTTATACCCTATGGCATCTAAAATGGAGGTGTGCATTTCCTCTAGTGTGCCTCCTCCAACGTTCTGTGGGTCGGGGAGGGTTGCTACTACAGACTGGTCTAAGCTCAGAACAGTGAGCTTAACCTGCTCGCTCTCGTCCAGGCCGTACATGGTAGCCTGTTGTTTCACTTTCGCGAAAAATTGGTGGGGGTCTGCGGTGGGGAGAAATGGAGTGATTTTCTCACACGCATCCCTGAGTTGGGTTACAGTTAAGGGGGTGGTGTAGGTGATATCGGGTGCGCCTTCTGTGGTCGCTTTCCTTTGGTGGTGACTGGATTCATGGGTACGGTAGCTATTTGATCTGTGGGGGGTTGGGGTGCTTTTCTTTTCTGCTGCGCTGCTGGCGCACATGTTCCTTGAACATAGCGCTGCGCTGTCTCACTTAATTCCTGCCAGTCTGGGGCATTCGCCTCATCTAACTGCGTTCCAAAAGTACTTTGGAACCCATTCTGTACTGAAAGCAGCGATTGCAGCTCTGCAATCTGCTTCCTACACTTGGCATGATCCACTGTACTTTGTCTTTGTTCTGTGGTGGCAGCATGGAGTGCTCTTAAAGCTGCCTTAAGGTCAGAGCATTGCCTCTGCAATGCCTCTACCTGCTTTTCCGATTCCTCTCTTATCAGGATGGCACGTTGCACGTCCTGATAGGCCTTTTCATACTGGGTCTGGGAACTGCTCAGATGGGCTAGTCATGACTGGTGTGCCCTCTTGGCATCATCCACCTCGCTACCCTTCTCTGCCAGCTTCCCTCTAAGTTCCATGTTTTCCTTCTCGATGTCCCTGACATCCACTTTGCTCATCCTATTTCTCTCTTCTAATTCTGCCCGGAGCATCTGAACGACCTCCTCAGTGCCTCGCAACTGTGCCAAACAGGACACGATTGCCATCGGCTTGCGTGATTTACTAAGATTTTTCTTCTGAATTTGAGAGAGGTTCTCCCACCAAGTATGTCCTATACTTCCGGGACCTGTCTCCTCATTCATACAGAACTCTTTCCAAAGGGGCCATCCCTTTCCTTGCAGATATTTGCGGAGTTCCAGCTCCCACACGGGACACTGACCTACTCGGCTACTGCTTGTCGCTGCGACCACAAACCGTTTTGGGTTCATGAGGCGTTCCATTGCCTGCATGGCCATTTTCTCTTTCTTACTTAAATTTGGAACAGGGGGTGTTGAGGTAATGTTTTAAAAGACGGGTAAGGCTTTCGCTATATTCCATTTACAAAACTCCCGACAGTTCGTCGCAACAAAAAGCTCTCAGGTTAACCTTACAACCCTGTGAGTACGCATGCACAAAACACACTTCCGAATTATCGTTATTGGTTTGAATACCTTGACCACTTGTGATTTTTTTTCCTTTTTTCCAATCAGATTTCTAATTCAAATTTCTGGGGTTCTCACGGAGTGGGGGTGCCACTTCTAATCGCGTCCCGTCTGGATGTCGCCACTAAATGTTGCTTGCTTTACTGGAGTGTGATTAACACGCCTCCGTTTAAAGGCTGTATGCTTAACACTGCTATGGCTCTGTATGTAATTATGCTCGGAGTCGCCAGGTGCCGTATTGAGACACCGTCACAAGTATATCAAGGTCAGGTTCAAAGTAATAAATCTGTACACCGATTAGTAAGTCCAAACGATTGGTGTTTATTATAACAAATATAATAAATACACATACATACGCTAAAGAGACTAACTTACTTCTAATACTAAACAACTAAATACTTATCTAGACAGGAACAGGCAAGGTCAGGGAACAAGGCCTTCGTCCCGTTCTTGGTCTGCAACTCTCTGAATCGTAAGGTTGTCAGGATCTTAGCAAGGTCTGGATCGCATAGCGATCGTTGTATTGGCACTTACAGTTCGATGGCTGATGGCTCAACGGCTGGTGATGGAACTGGAGTCAGGATGCGATGTAGCAGCAAAGCAGAGCAGAGCCGGAGCAACAAAACAGACCGAACCATGTGCGGGGTCTATTCTTATAGGTCCTAGAAGTCCGTGCCCCCTTGGGGTGGCTCTTTTACCTGCCATGTATCGATTGGGCCTTTCCCAATCGATATCTTCCAAACCCCCCAATCTGTGGGTCGTTCCTCGATGGGTGGGGCAGTCCCTACGGTTCTTTGTGTTGGTTACTGTGGCGCCATTCTGTCTGGGCGTCTACGCAAAAGTATCCATTGATACTTAAATGTTTCTATTGTGCGGGGTCTGGATCTGGATCACCTCATTACTATGCAGATCTGTTTCCCATTTGCACCTTTGGCTGAAACTCTGCACCTGGCCAAAAACTGGTTTCTGTACGTGCAGAATGCAAATTAGTCTTCTGCAAACTGCTTGTCCTTGCTAAGACTGTTTTTCCCTGCAGCCTTAGCAATTCTCCATTTTGTAGCCCAGTGTCCATCTTAGATGGCTACACCTGACTTTCCGACCTGGAACAGGTGAGAACTGTACGGTGCAGCAGGTTCCCGAGGCCTTCTGTCGAGTGCAGAAGAGTCAAGAAAGTAAGGCGTGGCCCAATTTTGCACCACTAGCTATCATAAAGCTTTAAAGTTTCAACCACTTTGAGTACCCAGGACAAAGGCAAGTGTATAAGTTAAATGGTTAGGTTAAATGATGTGTAGGTTAAATGGTGTGTAGGGTAGGTTTCTAGCAGGTGGGGGGGGGGGGGGGGGGAAGGAGGTCAGTGGGATCAGGGTGTAGGGGTTGGTGGTGGGAGGAGGAGGTGTGTTGTCAGTGGAGAGAGTGATCAGTGAGTGGGGTAGGTGGTCAGTGTGGTTCGTGATGGAGGTGGGGATTGTCGGGATTTGGGAGGTTAGCTGGGAGGTGTGGGGGGGTGGGGGGGGGGGGTGATGTGGAGTGTAGTTGGGAGATCAATGCACGATCATGGTGCCAGCATTGTAGGTATCCAAGAGTTAGAAGTGGATTTAGTTCTTCTAACTTTTCCTGGGTAACTATCCCTGGAAGCCATTGAATCTGTCGAAGGAGAGAGAAATTGAGTTTGCTTTTCAAATCAATGACCTTACGTTGCATCAAGTACTTTTGCGGTGTGTAGTCACAGTTTAATGTAGAGAATGGGGCACTCGATTGTGCACAGCAACATGAGGCGTGGTGCAACCAAAATAAGTCCAAGTGACATTTTGGGCTGTTTGGATGGGCGTTTCGTCTCGGCTGCAATAGAACATAGAACATAGAACGATACAGCGCAGTACAGGCCCTTCGGCCCTCGATGTTGCACCGACATGGAAAAAAAAAAACTAAAGGCCATCTAACCTACACTATGCCCTTATCATCCATATGCTTATCCAATAAATTTTTAAATGCCCTCAATGTTGGCGAGTTCACTACTGTTGCAGGTAGGGCATTCCACGGCCTCACCACTCTTTGCGTAAAAAACCCACCTCTGACCTCTGTCCTATATCTATTACCCCTCAATTTAAGGCTATGTCCCCTCGTGCTAGCCACCTCCATCCGCGGGAGAAGGCTCTCGCTGTCCACCCTATCTAACCCTCTGATCATTTTGTATGCCTCTATTAAGTCACCTCTTAACCTTCTTCTCTCTAACGAAAACAACCTCAAGTCCATCAGCCTTTCCTCATAAGATTTTCCCTCCATACCAGGCAACATCCTGGTAAATCTCCTCTGCACCCGTTCCAAAGCTTCCACGTCCTTCCTATAATGAGGCGACCAGAACTGTACGCAATACTCCAAATGCGGCCGTACCAGAGTTTGGTACAGCTGCATCATGACCTCATGGCTCCGGAACTCAATCCCTCTACCAATAAAGGCCAACACACCATAGGCCTTCTTCACAACCCTATCAACCTGGGTGGCAACTTTCAGGGATCTATGTACATGGACACCGAGATCCCTCTGCTCATCCACACTACCAAGAATTTTACCATTAGCCAAATATTCCGCATTCCTGTTATTCTTTCCAAAGTGAATCACCTCACACTTCTCCACATTAAACTCCATTTGCCACCTCTCAGCCCAGCTCTGCAGCTTATCTATGTCCCTCTGTAACCTGCAACATCCTTCCGCACTGTCTACAACTCCACCGACTTTAGTGTCGTCTGCAAATTTACTCACCCATCCTTCTGCGCCCTCCTCTAGGTCATTTATAAAAATGACAAACAGCAACGGCCCCAGAACAGATCCTTGTGGTACGCCACTCGTAACTGAACTCCATTCTGAACATTTCCCATCAACTACCACTCTCTGTCTTCTTTCAACTAGCCAATTTCTGATCCACATCTCTAAATCACCCTCAATCCCCAGCCTCCGTATTTTCTGCAATAGCCGACCGTGGGGAACCTTATCAAACGCTTTACTGAAATCCATATACACCACATCAACTGCTCTACCCTCGTCTACCTGTTCAGTCACCTTCTCAAAGAACTCGATAAGGTTTGTGAGGCATGACCTACCCTTCACAAAACCATGCTGACTATCCCTAATCATATTATTCCTATCTAGATGATTATAAATCGTATCTTTTATAATCCTCTCCAAGACTTTACCCACCACAGACGTTAGGCTCACCGGCCTATAGTTACCGGGGTTATCTCTACTCCCCTTCTTGAACAAAGGGACCACATTTGCTATCCTCCAGTCCTCTGGCACTATTCCTGTAGCCAATGATGACCTAAAAATCAAAGCCAAAGGCTCAGCAATCTCTTCCCTGGCTTCCCAGAGAATCCTAGGATAAATCCCATCCGGCCCCGGGGACTTATCTATTTTCACCTTGTCCAGAATTGCCAACACTTCTTCCCTACGCACCTCAATGCCATCTATTCTAATAGCCTGGGTCTCAGCATTCTCCTCCACAATATTATCTTTTTCTTGAGTGAATACTGACGAAAAGTATTCATTTAGTATCTCGCTTATCTCCTCAGCCTCCACACACAACTTCCCACCACTGTCCTTGACTGGCCCTACTCTTACCCTAGTCATTCTTTTATTCCTGACATACCTATAGAAAGCTTTTGGGTTTTCCTTGATCCTACCTGCCAAAGACTTCTCATGTCCCCTCCTTGCTCGTCTCAGCTCTCTCTTTAGATCCTTCCTCGCTTCCTTGTAACTATCAAGCGCCCCAACTGAAACTTCACGCCTCATCTTCACATAGGCCTCCTTCTTCCTCTTAACAAGAGATTCCACTTCTTTGGTAAACCACGGTTCCCTCGCTCGACCCCTTCCTCCCTGCCTGACTGGTACGTACTTATCAAGAACATGCAATAGCTGTTCCTTGAACAAGCTCCACATATCCAGTGTACCCAACCCTTGCAGCCTACTTCTCCAACCAACACATCCTAAGTCATGTCTAATGGCATCATAATTGCCCTTCCCCCAGCTATAACTCTTGCTCTGCGGGGTATACTTATCCCTTTCCATCACTAACGTAAAGGTCACCGAATTGTGGTCACTGTCTCCAAAGTGTTCACCTACCTCCAGATCTAACACCTGGCCTGGTTCATTACCCAAAACCAAATCCAAAGTGGCCTCACCTCTTGTTGGCCTGTCAACATATTGTGTCAGAAAACCCTCCTGCACACATTGTACAAAGAACGACCCATCCAATGTACTCGAACTATATCTTTTCCAGTCAATATTTGGAAAGTTAAAGTCTCCCATAACAACTACCCTGTTACTTTCGCTCTTTTCCAGAATCATCTTCGCCATCCTTTCCTCTACATCTCTAGAACTATTAGGTGGCCTATAGAAAACTCCCAACAGGGTGACCTCTCCTTTCCTGTTTCTAACCTCAGCCCATACTACCTCGGAAGAAGAGTCCCCATCTTGCATCCTTTCTACCACCGTAATACTGTCCTTGACTAGCAGCGCCACACCTCCCCCTCTTTTGCCCCCTTCTCTGACCTTACTAAAGCACCTAAACCCCGGAACCTGCAACAACCATTCCTGTCCCTGCTCTATCCATGTCTCTGAAATGGCCACAACATCGAAGTCCCAGGTACCTACCCATGCTGCCAGTTCCCCTACCTTATTTCGTATACTCCTGGCATTGAAATAGACACACTTCAAACCACAGACCTGAACACTGCCGCCCTCCTGCGAAGTCAAAACTGTACTCCTGACCTCTCTACTCTCAATCTCTCGCACCCCAAAACTACAATCCAGGTTCCCATGCCCCTGCTGAATTAGTTTAAACCCCCCCAAAGAGTACTAACAAATCTCCCCCCCCAGGATATTGGTGCCCCTCAGGTTCAGATGTAGACCATCCTGTCTATAGAGGTCCCACCTTCCCCAGAAAGAGCCCCAGTTATCCAGAAATCTGAATCCCTCCCGCCTGCACCATCCCTGTAGCCACGTGTTTAATTGCTCTCTCTCCCTATTCCTCATCTCACTATCACGTGGCACGGGCAACAACCCAGAGATAACAACTCTGTTTGTTCTCGCTCTGAGCTTCCATCCTAGCTCCCTAAAGGCCTGCCTGACATCCTTGTCCCCTTTCCTACCTATGTCGTTAGTGCCAATGTGGACTACGACTTGGGGCTGCTCCCCCTCCCCCTTAAGGACCCGGAAAACACGATCCGAGACATCACGTACCCTTGCACCTGGGAGGCAACATACCAAACGTGAGTCTCTCTCGCTCCCACAAAATCTCCTATCTGTGCCCCTGACTATTGAGTCCCCAATTACTAATGTTCTACTCCTTTCCCCCCTTCCCTTCTGAGCAACAGGGACAGACTCCGTGCCAGAGGCCCGTACCCCATGGCTTACCCCTGGTAAGTCGTCCCCCCCACAAGTATCCAAAACGGTATACTTGTTACTCAGGGGAACGACCGCAGGGGGTCCCTGCACTGACTGCTTCTTCCCAGTCCCTCTTACAGTTACCCATCTATCTCCAGTCTTTGGTGTAACTACTTCCCTGAAGCTCCTATCTATGACCCCCTCTGCCTCCCGAATGATCCGAAGTTCATCCAGCTCAAGCTCCAGGTCCCTAACACGGTTTTTGAGGAGCTGGAGTTGGGTGCACTTCCCACAGATGAAATCAGCAGGGACACTGACGGCGTCCCTCACCTCAAACATTCTGCAGGAGGAGCATTGTACTGCCTTCCCTGACATCCCCTCTAGATTAAAAAAAAACAAGAAAAAGAAAAAGGAAAGGAAGAGCTTACCTGATATTACCTCAAACCCTGATCCCGCTGAAAGGTAAGCAAATTTAAAGGCACTCACTCACCTTCACGACAGGCCCCTGCTCCCGCTTCCCAACCACCGTGGGGTGGGGGGGTTGGTTAGAGGAGGAGGTAGGGTGGGAAACACTCACAAAGTGTTTCGGGTTTAACTGTCACTTGCCAACAGCCCCTCCACAAACCACCTTCAACTTAGGCTGACCGCACTGCACGTATGCAAATTTCCCCAGAACAGCTGATCAGTAGCTCTGCTCTGCTGCCCTCTGCTGGTTGCTTGCCTTTACTCAAACTCCTTGGGTCTTCTTCGCAGGTTCACCTTCAACTTAGGCTGACCGCACTGCACGTATGCAAATTTCCCCAGAACAGCTGATCAGTAGCTCTGCTCTGCTGCCCTCTGCTGGTTGCTTGCCTTTACTCAAACTCCTTGGGTCTTCTTCGCAGGTTCACCTTCAACTTAGGCTGACCGCACTGCACGTATGCAAATTTCCCCAGAACAGCTGATCAGTAGCTCTGCTCTGCTGCCCTCTGCTGGTTGCTTGCCTTTACTCAAACTCCTTGGGTCTTCTTCGCAGGTTCACCTTCAACTTAGGCTGACCGCACTGCACGTATGCAAATTTCCCCAGAACAGCTGATCAGTAGCTCTGCTCTGCTGCCCTCTGCTGGTTGCTTGCCTTTACTCAAACTCCTTGGGTCTTCTTCGCAGGTTCACCTTCAACTTAGGCTGACCGCACTGCACGTATGCAAATTTCCCCAGAACAGCTGATCAGTAGCTCTGCTCTGCTGCCCTCTGCTGGTTGCTTGCCTTTACTCAAACTCCTTGGGTCTTCTTCGCAGGTTCACCTTCAACTTAGGCTGACCGCACTGCACGTATGCAAATTTCCCCAGAACAGCTGATCAGTAGCTCTGCTCTGCTGCCCTCTGCTGGTTGCTTGCCTTTACTCAAACTCCTTGGGTCTTCTTCGCAGGTTCACCTTCAACTTAGGCTGACCGCACTGCACGTATGCAAATTTCCCCAGAACAGCTGATCAGTAGCTCTGCTCTGCTGCCCTCTGCTGGTTGCTTGCCTTTACTCAAACTCCTTGGGTCTTCTTCGCAGGTTCACCTTCAACTTAGGCTGACCGCACTGCACGTATGCAAATTTCCCCAGAACAGCTGATCAGTAGCTCTGCTCTGCTGCCCTCTGCTGGTTGCTTGCCTTTACTCAAACTCCTTGGGTCTTCTTCGCAGGTTCACCTTCAACTTAGGCTGACCGCACTGCACGTATGCAAATTTCCCCAGAACAGCTGATCAGTAGCTCTGCTCTGCTGCCCTCTGCTGGTTGCTTGCCTTTACTCAAACTCCTTGGGTCTTCTTCGCAGGTTCACCTTCAACTTAGGCTGACCGCACTGCACGTATGCAAATTTCCCCAGAACAGCTGATCAGTAGCTCTGCTCTGCTGCCCTCTGCTGGTTGCTTGCCTTTACTCAAACTCCTTGGGTCTTCTTCGCAGGTTCACCTTCAACTTAGGCTGACCGCACTGCACGTATGCAAATTTCCCCAGAACAGCTGATCAGTAGCTCTGCTCTGCTGCCCTCTGCTGGTTGCTTGCCTTTACTCAAACTCCTTGGGTCTTCTTCGCAGGTTCACCTTCAACTTAGGCTGACCGCACTGCACGTATGCAAATTTCCCCAGAACAGCTGATCAGTAGCTCTGCTCTGCTGCCCTCTGCTGGTTGCTTGCCTTTACTCAAACTCCTTGGGTCTTCTTCGCAGGTTCACCTTCAACTTAGGCTGACCGCACTGCACGTATGCAAATTTCCCCAGAACAGCTGATCAGTAGCTCTGCTCTGCTGCCCTCTGCTGGTTGCTTGCCTTTACTCAAACTCCTTGGGTCTTCTTCGCAGGTTCACCTTCAACTTAGGCTGACCGCACTGCACGTATGCAAATTTCCCCAGAACAGCTGATCAGTAGCTCTGCTCTGCTGCCCTCTGCTGGTTGCTTGCCTTTACTCAAACTCCTTGGGTCTTCTTCGCAGGTTCACCTTCAACTTAGGCTGACCGCACTGCACGTATGCAAATTTCCCCAGAACAGCTGATCAGTAGCTCTGCTCTGCTGCCCTCTGCTGGTTGCTTGCCTTTACTCAAACTCCTTGGGTCTTCTTCGCAGGTTCACCTTCAACTTAGGCTGACCGCACTGCACGTATGCAAATTTCCCCAGAACAGCTGATCAGTAGCTCTGCTCTGCTGCCCTCTGCTGGTTGCTTGCCTTTACTCAAACTCCTTGGGTCTTCTTCGCAGGTTCACCTTCAACTTAGGCTGACCGCACTGCACGTATGCAAATTTCCCCAGAACAGCTGATCAGTAGCTCTGCTCTGCTGCCCTCTGCTGGTTGCTTGCCTTTACTCAAACTCCTTGGGTCTTCTTCGCAGGTTCACCTTCAACTTAGGCTGACCGCACTGCACGTATGCAAATTTCCCCAGAACAGCTGATCAGTAGCTCTGCTCTGCTGCCCTCTGCTGGTTGCTTGCCTTTACTCAAACTCCTTGGGTCTTCTTCGCAGGTTCACCTTCAACTTAGGCTGACCGCACTGCACGTATGCAAATTTCCCCAGAACAGCTGATCAGTAGCTCTGCTCTGCTGCCCTCTGCTGGTTGCTTGCCTTTACTCAAACTCCTTGGGTCTTCTTCGCAGGTTCACCTTCAACTTAGGCTGACCGCACTGCACGTATGCAAATTTCCCCAGAACAGCTGATCAGTAGCTCTGCTCTGCTGCCCTCTGCTGGTTGCTTGCCTTTACTCAAACTCCTTGGGTCTTCTTCGCAGGTTCACCTTCAACTTAGGCTGACCGCACTGCACGTATGCAAATTTCCCCAGAACAGCTGATCAGTAGCTCTGCTCTGCTGCCCTCTGCTGGTTGCTTGCCTTTACTCAAACTCCTTGGGTCTTCTTCGCAGGTTCACCTTCAACTTAGGCTGACCGCACTGCACGTATGCAAATTTCCCCAGAACAGCTGATCAGTAGCTCTGCTCTGCTGCCCTCTGCTGGTTGCTTGCCTTTACTCAAACTCCTTGGGTCTTCTTCGCAGGTTCACCTTCAACTTAGGCTGACCGCACTGCACGTATGCAAATTTCCCCAGAACAGCTGATCAGTAGCTCTGCTCTGCTGCCCTCTGCTGGTTGCTTGCCTTTACTCAAACTCCTTGGGTCTTCTTCGCAGGTTCACCTTCAACTTAGGCTGACCGCACTGCACGTATGCAAATTTCCCCAGAACAGCTGATCAGTAGCTCTGCTCTGCTGCCCTCTGCTGGTTGCTTGCCTTTACTCAAACTCCTTGGGTCTTCTTCGCAGGTTCACCTTCAACTTAGGCTGACCGCACTGCACGTATGCAAATTTCCCCAGAACAGCTGATCAGTAGCTCTGCTCTGCTGCCCTCTGCTGGTTGCTTGCCTTTACTCAAACTCCTTGGGTCTTCTTCGCAGGTTCACCTTCAACTTAGGCTGACCGCACTGCACGTATGCAAATTTCCCCAGAACAGCTGATCAGTAGCTCTGCTCTGCTGCCCTCTGCTGGTTGCTTGCCTTTACTCAAACTCCTTGGGTCTTCTTCGCAGGTTCACCTTCAACTTAGGCTGACCGCACTGCACGTATGCAAATTTCCCCAGAACAGCTGATCAGTAGCTCTGCTCTGCTGCCCTCTGCTGGTTGCTTGCCTTTACTCAAACTCCTTGGGTCTTCTTCGCAGGTTCACCTTCAACTTAGGCTGACCGCACTGCACGTATGCAAATTTCCCCAGAACAGCTGATCAGTAGCTCTGCTCTGCTGCCCTCTGCTGGTTGCTTGCCTTTACTCAAACTCCTTGGGTCTTCTTCGCAGGTTCACCTTCAACTTAGGCTGACCGCACTGCACGTATGCAAATTTCCCCAGAACAGCTGATCAGTAGCTCTGCTCTGCTGCCCTCTGCTGGTTGCTTGCCTTTACTCAAACTCCTTGGGTCTTCTTCGCAGGTTCACCTTCAACTTAGGCTGACCGCACTGCACGTATGCAAATTTCCCCAGAACAGCTGATCAGTAGCTCTGCTCTGCTGCCCTCTGCTGGTTGCTTGCCTTTACTCAAACTCCTTGGGTCTTCTTTCGCAGGTTCACCTTCAACTTAGGCTGACCGCACTGCACGTATGCAAATTCCCCAGAACAGCTGATCAGTAGCTCTGCTCTGCTGCCCTCTGCTGGTGCTTGCCTTTACTCAAACTCCTTGGGTCTTCTTCGCAGGTTCACCTTCAACTTAGGCTGACCGCACTGCACGTATGCAAATTTCCCCAGAACAGCTGATCAGTAGCTCTGCTCTGCTGCCCTCTGCTGGTTGCTTGCCTTTACTCAAACTCCTTGGGTCTTCTTCGCAGGTTCACCTTCAACTTAGGCTGACCGCACTGCACGTATGCAAATTTCCCCAGAACAGCTGATCAGTAGCTCTGCTCTGCTGCCCTCTGCTGGTTGCTTGCCTTTACTCAAACTCCTTGGGTCTTCTTCGCAGGTTCACCTTCAACTTAGGCTGACCGCACTGCACGTATGCAAAATTTCCCCAGAACAGCTGATCAGTAGCTCTGCTCTGCTGCCCTCTGCTGGTTGCTTGCCTTTACTCAACTCCTTGGGTCTTCTTCGCAGGTTCACCTTCAACTTAGGCTGACCGCACTGCACGTATGCAAATTTCCCCAGAACAGCTGATCAGTAGCTCTGCTCTGCTGCCCTCTGCTGGTTGCTTGCCTTTACTCAAACTCCTTGGGTCTTCTTCGCAGGTTCACCTTCAACTTAGGCTGACCGCACTGCACGTATGCAAATTTCCCCAGAACAGCTGATCAGTAGCTCTGCTCTGCTGCCCTCTGCTGGTTGCTTGCCTTTACCTCAAACTCCTTGGGTCTTCTTCGCAGGTTCACCTTCAACTTAGGCTGACCGCACTGCACGTATGCAAATTTCCCCAGAACAGCTGATCAGTAGCTCTGCTCTGCTGCCCTCTGCTGGTTGCTTGCCTTTACTCAAACTCCTTGGGTCTTCTTCGCAGGTTCACCTTCAACTTAGGCTGACCGCACTGCACGTATGCAAATTTCCCCAGAACAGCTGATCAGTAGCTCTGCTCTGCTGCCCTCTGCTGGTTGCTTGCCTTTACTCAAACTCCTTGGGTCTTCTTCGCAGGTTCACCTTCAACTTAGGCTGACCGCACTGCACGTATGCAAATTTCCCCAGAACAGCTGATCAGTAGCTCTGCTCTGCTGCCCTCTGCTGGTTGCTTGCCTTTACTCAAACTCCTTGGGTCTTCTTCGCAGGTTCACCTTCAACTTAGGCTGACCGCACTGCACGTATGCAAATTTCCCCAGAACAGCTGATCAGTAGCTCTGCTCTGCTGCCCTCTGCTGGTTGCTTGCCTTTACTCAAACTCCTTGGGTCTTCTTCGCAGGTTCACCTTCAACTTAGGCTGACCGCACTGCACGTATGCAAATTTCCCCAGAACAGCTGATCAGTAGCTCTGCTCTGCTGCCCTCTGCTGGTTGCTTGCCTTTACTCAAACTCCTTGGGTCTTCTTCGCAGGTTCACCTTCAACTTAGGCTGACCGCACTGCACGTATGCAAATTTCCCCAGAACAGCTGATCAGTAGCTCTGCTCTGCTGCCCTCTGCTGGTTGCTTGCCTTTACTCAAACTCCTTGGGTCTTCTTCGCAGGTTCACCTTCAACTTAGGCTGACCGCACTGCACGTATGCAAATTTCCCCAGAACAGCTGATCAGTAGCTCTGCTCTGCTGCCCTCTGCTGGTTGCTTGCCTTTACTCAAACTCCTTGGGTCTTCTTCGCAGGTTCACCTTCAACTTAGGCTGACCGCACTGCACGTATGCAAATTTCCCCAGAACAGCTGATCAGTAGCTCTGCTCTGCTGCCCTCTGCTGGTTGCTTGCCTTTACTCAAACTCCTTGGGTCTTCTTCGCAGGTTCACCTTCAACTTAGGCTGACCGCACTGCACGTATGCAAATTTCCCCAGAACAGCTGATCAGTAGCTCTGCTCTGCTGCCCTCTGCTGGTTGCTTGCCTTTACTCAAACTCCTTGGGTCTTCTTCGCAGGTTCACCTTCAACTTAGGCTGACCGCACTGCACGTATGCAAATTTCCCCAGAACAGCTGATCAGTAGCTCTGCTCTGCTGCCCTCTGCTGGTTGCTTGCCTTTACTCAAACTCCTTGGGTCTTCTTCGCAGGTTCACCTTCAACTTAGGCTGACCGCACTGCACGTATGCAAATTTCCCCAGAACAGCTGATCAGTAGCTCTGCTCTGCTGCCCTCTGCTGGTTGCTTGCCTTTACTCAAACTCCTTGGGTCTTCTTCGCAGGTTCACCTTCAACTTAGGCTGACCGCACTGCACGTATGCAAATTTCCCCAGAACAGCTGATCAGTAGCTCTGCTCTGCTGCCCTCTGCTGGTTGCTTGCCTTTACTCAAACTCCTTGGGTCTTCTTCGCAGGTTCACCTTCAACTTAGGCTGACCGCACTGCACGTATGCAAATTTCCCCAGAACAGCTGATCAGTAGCTCTGCTCTGCTGCCCTCTGCTGGTTGCTGCCTTTACTCAAACTCCTTGGGTCTTCTTCGCAGGTTCACCTTCAACTTAGGCTGACCGCACTGCACGTATGCAAATTTCCCCAGAACAGCTGATCAGTAGCTCTGCTCTGCTGCCCTCTGCTGGTTGCTTGCCTTTACTCAAACTCCTTGGGTCTTCTTCGCAGGTTCACCTTCAACTTAGGCTGACCGCACTGCACGTATGCAAATTTCCCCAGAACAGCTGATCAGTAGCTCTGCTCTGCTGCCCTCTGCTGGTTGCTTGCCTTTACTCAAACTCCTTGGGTCTTCTTCGCAGGTTCACCTTCAACTTAGGCTGACCGCACTGCACGTATGCAAATTTCCCCAGAACAGCTGATCAGTAGCTCTGCTCTGCTGCCCTCTGCTGGTTGCTTGCCTTTACTCAAACTCCTTGGGTCTTCTTCGCAGGTTCACCTTCAACTTAGGCTGACCGCACTGCACGTATGCAAATTTCCCCAGAACAGCTGATCAGTAGCTCTGCTCTGCTGCCCTCTGCTGGTTGCTTGCCTTTACTCAAACTCCTTGGGTCTTCTTCGCAGGTTCACCTTCAACTTAGGCTGACCGCACTGCACGTATGCAAATTTCCCCAGAACAGCTGATCAGTAGCTCTGCTCTGCTGCCCTCTGCTGGTTGCTTGCCTTTACTCAAACTCCTTGGGTCTTCTTCGCAGGTTCACCTTCAACTTAGGCTGACCGCACTGCACGTATGCAAATTTCCCCAGAACAGCTGATCAGTAGCTCTGCTCTGCTGCCCTCTGCTGGTTGCTTGCCTTTACTCAAACTCCTTGGGTCTTCTTCGCAGGTTCACCTTCAACTTAGGCTGACCGCACTGCACGTATGCAAATTTCCCCAGAACAGCTGATCAGTAGCTCTGCTCTGCTGCCCTCTGCTGGTTGCTTGCCTTTACTCAAACTCCTTGGGTCTTCTTCGCAGGTTCACCTTCAACTTAGGCTGACCGCACTGCACGTATGCAAATTTCCCCAGAACAGCTGATCAGTAGCTCTGCTCTGCTGCCCTCTGCTGGTTGCTTGCCTTTACTCAAACTCCTTGGGTCTTCTTCGCAGGTTCACCTTCAACTTAGGCTGACCGCACTGCACGTATGCAAATTTCCCCAGAACAGCTGATCAGTAGCTCTGCTCTGCTGCCCTCTGCTGGTTGCTTGCCTTTACTCAAACTCCTTGGGTCTTCTTCGCAGGTTCACCTTCAACTTAGGCTGACCGCACTGCACGTATGCAAATTTCCCCAGAACAGCTGATCAGTAGCTCTGCTCTGCTGCCCTCTGCTGGTTGCTTGCCTTTACTCAAACTCCTTGGGTCTTCTTCGCAGGTTCACCTTCAACTTAGGCTGACCGCACTGCACGTATGCAAATTTCCCCAGAACAGCTGATCAGTAGCTCTGCTCTGCTGCCCTCTGCTGGTTGCTTGCCTTTACTCAAACTCCTTGGGTCTTCTTCGCAGGTTCACCTTCAACTTAGGCTGACCGCACTGCACGTATGCAAATTTCCCCAGAACAGCTGATCAGTAGCTCTGCTCTGCTGCCCTCTGCTGGTTGCTTGCCTTTACTCAAACTCCTTGGGTCTTCTTCGCAGGTTCACCTTCAACTTAGGCTGACCGCACTGCACGTATGCAAATTTCCCCAGAACAGCTGATCAGTAGCTCTGCTCTGCTGCCCTCTGCTGGTTGCTTGCCTTTACTCAAACTCCTTGGGTCTTCTTCGCAGGTTCACCTTCAACTTAGGCTGACCGCACTGCACGTATGCAAATTTCCCCAGAACAGCTGATCAGTAGCTCTGCTCTGCTGCCCTCTGCTGGTTGCTTGCCTTTACTCAAACTCCTTGGGTCTTCTTCGCAGGTTCACCTTCAACTTAGGCTGACCGCACTGCACGTATGCAAATTTCCCCAGAACAGCTGATCAGTAGCTCTGCTCTGCTGCCCTCTGCTGGTTGCTTGCCTTTACTCAAACTCCTTGGGTCTTCTTCGCAGGTTCACCTTCAACTTAGGCTGACCGCACTGCACGTATGCAAATTTCCCCAGAACAGCTGATCAGTAGCTCTGCTCTGCTGCCCTCTGCTGGTTGCTTGCCTTTACTCAAACTCCTTGGGTCTTCTTCGCAGGTTCACCTTCAACTTAGGCTGACCGCACTGCACGTATGCAAATTTCCCCAGAACAGCTGATCAGTAGCTCTGCTCTGCTGCCCTCTGCTGGTTGCTTGCCTTTACTCAAACTCCTTGGGTCTTCTTCGCAGGTTCACCTTCAACTTAGGCTGACCGCACTGCACGTATGCAAATTTCCCCAGAACAGCTGATCAGTAGCTCTGCTCTGCTGCCCTCTGCTGGTTGCTTGCCTTTACTCAAACTCCTTGGGTCTTCTTCGCAGGTTCACCTTCAACTTAGGCTGACCGCACTGCACGTATGCAAATTTCCCCAGAACAGCTGATCAGTAGCTCTGCTCTGCTGCCCTCTGCTGGTTGCTTGCCTTTACTCAAACTCCTTGGGTCTTCTTCGCAGGTTCACCTTCAACTTAGGCTGACCGCACTGCACGTATGCAAATTTCCCCAGAACAGCTGATCAGTAGCTCTGCTCTGCTGCCCTCTGCTGGTTGCTTGCCTTTACTCAAACTCCTTGGGTCTTCTTCGCAGGTTCACCTTCAACTTAGGCTGACCGCACTGCACGTATGCAAATTTCCCCAGAACAGCTGATCAGTAGCTCTGCTCTGCTGCCCTCTGCTGGTTGCTTGCCTTTACTCAAACTCCTTGGGTCTTCTTCGCAGGTTCACCTTCAACTTAGGCTGACCGCACTGCAC